>NW_025334033.1:49579985-50125948 GCF_019186645.2 Phyllostomus hastatus
AAACCACAAGGTACTTTGCAAGAGATTGGAATAATAAACAGGCCTAGAATCTGGTGCCTTTTTATGACCCAGCCCCCACCACCACTACCTTCAGTGTGGCTGCACTTTAAAAACTGAAACATCAGCCTCAGTTTCCTTTCCCTTTCTGGTGCCTGCTCCAAACAAAGCATACCGACTGTGACATTCTATTTATCGCATTGATCTGAGCAGATGGCTCTTAAATAGCTTTAGATATGATGATCTTTTTCAGATGTATCCAAATTCCAGCTACCTGCATGATCCCAAAAAGAGAGGAAGATGAGAAGTCTCCAATAAGCTGCCTCTGAATTCCAGCCCACTTATGGATCTGAGCGGCTGCCTTCCACTGTGCTCTCTGGCTGTCTCCCAGGTGGTCTGCAGGCCGGCTCCTAACAGAGGTTTACCCTGTGACAATGCCTCCACGTGCGTTCTGGCAGAAATCAATCTCCTTTATGGGTATCTCATCAAAACCAGACATTTGTCCTGCTGAAAAATAATGTGTGCTAATGAAGTTTGGAGAATTTAGGGCCTTTTTCTTTTTTTTTTCCCAGTGGCAACCAGAAGCAGATGGAGAAGGTGGTTCTTAAGCATCTGTTGGCTTAAAATGTCTTTCGTTAGGGCTAAAGTAATGTCCATAAAAGGCTGCAAGTTCACAAAGTCCCAACCCCAACGTTCCCGTCCTATTCTCATTCACAGAGAGCTAAGAGGAGATTAGAACCAGGAATGTGTTCCCCCCCTACCTTTTCATTTCTGATATCTAACCTGCCACAGCAAGAGCAAGGTCTGGCTTCTAAGTGGCTGACAATTACACAACTTTCACAGGCACAAAACCACTTTAGATTAGAATGCAATGTATCCAGATCATAGAATGTATAGAGATGAAGATTTGAGGTCCATCCATACACATGACCTGCTGACTGACCTTAGCTAAGTAAGTATATCTACGTCTCCCAAAATTGTGTCCTTAATAATTAAACAGATATAAACAAATGCCTCTAAGCAAGTGAAACTCTTTAAAAAAAATTTTGTTTCAGTACAATTATATATGTTCACAGTTATAGACAATAGTTTACTGGTCTCATTCTTTACTATAGACAATAGTTTACTGGTCTCATTCTTGAGGTGAAGCTCTGTTGGTTTACATGGAATAACTAAACAATAATAACAGTTATTCTTTTCTAAGCAGGCAGTTACAATAATAGATTCGTATGTGCATAATCAAGTCTGGCAGAAGGTGGCAGACATTCCCAGTTAAGTGCATACTAACCAGGGTTTTGATAACTTAATAAAAGTAAGCTCTTTGAAGTATTGATAGCAGATTTAGGAAGTACAGTTTACCTGAACTAGAACAGCACGTAAGATTACAATCTATATTAAAAGCATTATGTCCTAGGTATATAAATAGCAACCAGAACACAATATGTAATGTGACTGACACATAGACCTTTATCTAATCCATATTTATGTTACCTACGTGTGTAATTACTTCACTATATGGCCTTTATCTTGCTTGTAAGTGTAATAAATGAGTGACTCACACACCTAGGTTCAGCCAATGTAGCTGCTAAATAAAATACTGTGTAATACCCATTTACACTTCATACATGTTCATCAGTGCTTTAAATTCTATCTGTCCAGATGTGACTGCTTGGTTGTGTGGCCACCTGCCAAGTCCCCTTTGTGATCTGATCGGTCCAGGCAGCTCCTGTTTCTGCCTCTAACACCCTGTTGGGCAGTAATAAGATGTTAAAGGCAACAACAGAGAGAGAAGCCAGGCTGTCAGCTTCAGAGAGAAGGGGGTGAAAGGTACAAGGAGGAGGAATAGGAAAGAGAGTGGAGGGGAGATCAAAGACAGGCAGAAAGAAAGCCAAAGTGCTAAGATGAGATGTGGCTCCAGGAGCTTGGGCCCTTAAGAAGACCCCAAAGCAATGAGATTCAAATTCTGTCATCCGGTTACCTGAGCTATTGAATTATTCCTATAGTCCTATGTGCAAAAAGCTAGTATAAGTGAGAAACGGTCCATACTCAGGGTAGATAGGGCTCTACACAGGTGTTACATGAAACCTGATCTTCTTTCGTCTCAGAACGTTACCTACCACCACTTTATTCCCCAAACCTTTGTGTGACCAGTTTCAGTAGGGGGCGTTAGTGGGGTTGGCTTTTTTTTTTTTTTTTAAGTGGGGAGAAGAGACTCAGAACGCACACAGAGAAAATGCTAATGTCATTCGGCTGCGTTTCATTGTCAGAGACACATGAGGATGAAAACATTGCTCTCCAAACCATACTCCCTGCTCCCCTCCTCCCAGCCACCATCCATCCTTTCGGCTTGATGAGTCTCTGCGCTTTGTTCTAATTTAGTCCATGCATAATTTATTCACGTGTGTATTGTTTCCTGATCAGCAACTTTTAAAAACAAATGAAAAATAAGATGTTTTATTACACAAGTTGCTTTAAAAAAATAAAGGCAGATGGTGTTGGTCTCCCAACAACAACGTGTGTGCTCCCGCCATAAGAGTTTAAAAACCGTCCGGGGCAACGGGGGCGCAGAGGACTCCGATGGCCGGGGTTATTGTTTACACCCCCTTACCCCCAGGCGAAAGGGGTTAGGGTGCAAAAAAGGAGCAGCTAATTACAAAGGACCACTCAACTCCCACCTAGAAAAAGCCAACAGGAGTGCCGTGCGTGGGCTGGTGTGTGAGTGTATGAGGCCACAGAACTACAAACACATCACATTGTAACTGTTACTAACCAAAGTTCAAGTATAAAAATTCATAACTAATTCCACTAACCAGAACGCTTTGTGTCCCTCCCCCCACCTCTAGCCCAGCCCTACACAGAAATCCTTCTCAAACACGTAACCTTCTGCAGTCCAAAAACAAAAGCAAAAAGCCGGGGGCGAGCAGGGGAACCCTGGAGCGTAGAGACATTGCGCCCGCCCGCGCGTAAGCCGGCTCCAGGGTAACCAGGGTACCGCTTTCCCAGTAGGAAGCAAACCTGGCGCACATGTGAGGTTTCTCTAACTTGAGTTTACCAGGTGGCATCAACCTGATTATGTGATATCGGCTGGAAATGTGTAAGCTGCAAATCAGCTGAGGGCTCGGTAGAAACCCACAGCATCAGCGGTGCGGCAGCGCGAGCGACAAGGAAAGCGAGGATGCGGCGAAGTTACGCCCATTTATTCTGCCATAAAACAATTTCTTTCTTGGGTAAACGGCTGTGGCGCAGAAGTGCAGTATATTAGCAGTTCAGAGCGAGAACTGATGCCGGGGGTTACTGCTCCCCGATCAGCCTCAGCTTCAAATATCCTCTTAACAGTAGCTTTAATATATATGTATATATTTAAAACTCCGAGACCTGGGACGTTCTTACCCTTTTTCCTATTACTGATGGGAGGGAGACAAGCTGGTGCAAAAGCATTCCATCCTCCCCGAGCGTTCCTTCGCAATAGGAATCTCCCTACCGCGCCCCGCCCCCCCCCCCGCAACCGTCCCTCCTTCAAGGTGCAAACCTGGATTTCAACTCTAAGAGGAGGTGGGGGTGCGGACAACGATGCGCGGAGTTGAAAGGACCTGGGTGGGTGTATGCCACGCGCCCGCGAGAATTCGGCACGAAACACGCCCCCCACCCGCACTGCCCCCTCCCCTCGCCCGCGGCTTCCAGGCGCGCTGGGAAGACCCGATTCCCCTGGCTCGGGCTCCAGCCCACGTAGCGCCGTGATCCGGAGAGAGCTCCCTTCTGCCAACATCAGTGCCCATAGCACCCCTTGCAGAGCGACGCTAGTTTTCCGAAGCCACCCCCAGCTCCGCGATCGCGAGCGGACTTGGCGGCTTAACAGTTCCACGGACTGGAAGGAAGGAAGGAAGGAAGAAGGAAGGAAGGAAGCCAAGATGAAAAGGAGGAGGAAGGCAGGCAGGCAGGAATTGGCTGTTGGACCCGAGGACTGGCCCCCGCGTGTCCTCGTGCAGCCCGCCCCCCTCCGTCCCGGATCTGGGCGTCCGCTCAAAGTCTCCCAGCGGCGGCCAGAGGCACCTGCCCCTCGCTCGGGCCGGGAGCAGACGCTGCCTGCTCAGGCGGGGAGCTCCAAGCTGCCTCTTCGCCTGCCACGGCTTTTCACCCAGAGGAGGTGAAAACACCATTCACGAGACCTGCAGCTTCCCTGCCTCCAAATCAACCCCAAGTTAACCTGCGTCGTTAATTTACTGTAGCCATTTCGCCCACAAACACACCCGCAGACACGCTGGCGACCGCCCGGAGCGCCGTCACGCTCCGGGGGTGCCCCGGCAGGAAAGCCCCGGGCAACCACCTGGACCCCAGGGCTCCCGGGACCCGCTGCTCCCCCTGCAGTCCTCCTAACTCCGGAAGGTTTGCACAAACTAACTCCCCGCCAGCGATCGGAAGGAGGAGAGCTCCTTGCAAACTCCGGAGCTGCGGCGGTCCGCTCGCCCGGGCGGACTGAACCGCGGGGTGGGGGCCGCGGGCTCCGGAGGTGCGAGGCTCAGCCAAGTGCACCCAGGCGGCCCCTGCCCGGCGCTCGCTCCCCGGTCGGCCGCCCTCAGCGCCGCGCTCGCCGCCTCGAGAAGCCGGGCGCTCGGGGGACCGTGTTGTCCCCGAGCTGCCCACGAACCCCCAGCTGCAAAGCGCTCGAGCGCCAGGCTCCCCTGCCGGCATCCCTTCTCTCTCTCCGTCCGCCAATTAAGCAGCACACAAACGTAACAATTTTCTTCGTGTTAATTGCATCTCCTGACATTTCTGCGTGTTGTGGGGAAAAAAAGAAGGTGAAGAAGTAAGAGCTGAAAGAAAAGAGAGAAGCCCCACAGAGGCTGCAGGCGCCTGCAAGCGCAGTGCACTGGCAGCGCTCGGCACGCAGAAGGCGCCTTTTTTTTCATATTGAAACCACGCGGAATATGTACATTTTTTAGTCTTACTTACGCTTTCAGGGGGTTGTGAATGACAGTCGCCATTTTGCTACAATGTAACAGAATATTGTCTGTCTCAGAGTTCTAAAGGTTCGCTCAGGGGAAGCAGCGAGCCAATCAGAGCACGGGATACCGGCCCGCCGGCCAATCGCCGCGACTGGTCGCCAGGTGGGCGGGGCCTGCGCGGTGGTAGTTATTAGGGGAGCTGTCAAAGCCCAGAGGTCACTCCCTTTTGTAGAGCCCGAGTGCGAGCAGGTCTTAAAGGGGCAGTACCGCGTGAGCAGCTCTTTTTCGGACTGAGGAGAGTGGAGACGCACGGCAGAGCATTCTAGTTTGGGGTTTCTACTTTCTAAATAAATGCAGAGAGTTTGCGCTTCCGGACATAAATATTTAAGTATTTTCAACAAACCGTTGAACTTCATTCATTAGCTTTTGGCTTTTCTATTACGTTTATAATCCCCAAAGGGCAAATCCCTTGTTCCCGTGCAAAAGTTGAAAGGCTGCCGTTTCGTCTAACAAATTACTACACGTGCCCAGCTGTTTTCTAACGCTCTCGGTCCTGCGGCTTTTTAACATTCTCATTCCCCAAGTGTTTTCTTTATCTCGGCCACCTTCCTCTCTCTCTCAGTTTCTTGGAACTGCCGCCGCCGTTCCTGGCGACTCCAGGGCAGCAACTCCCCTCCCCCCTGGAATGTCTCAATGTCAGGCCCGCTCCCTCCGGTAGCCAGGGCTTTCGTTACGTAATGCACGGTGGTCACTCCACGCGGTTCCCCACTACAACCCCTTCTGTTTTACACACATACACCAGAAACTTCTGTAGTGACCAGATTCAGGGAAACTGGAGAGTCGAGTGGGACCTGGCTCTTAGACCTGCCTCTGGAGTAGGGGAGATTTAAGGAAATTTTAGAAATGTGTTCCACTACTGCTAGTAACGAATGAAGTCGTAGGACTAGGCTGGGTATTGCCAGTCTCTTTCTGTGAGTAGTACACGCGATTCTGGCGTCACCTTTCAATGCTTGGATAGAAGGCGAAAAGAATTTGCTAATGAATAATCTGACGTGTCTAGAGGTGTTCAAAGTTTGTGTCGGTTTCAAGCAAGTGTGAGCTCCTCACTGGCGAACCTCTGACAAAATTGAGAGATTTCTGTGAAGCCAGCTTCCCCTGGGCAGTCGGGAAGCTCGAGATGGATGAAATCGCACTAAATCCTGAATAGAGGCCTCATTAGCATGCAGAAATCTGGCTACCATCCCAAAGTTGTTTAATCGGGTCAAATAGCTAAGATAGTGGGAGAGGGGTGGGAAGGGGGGAGAGGAGAGGCCAAATGGCCAGTTCTTCAAAGCCGTGCCTTCTCACTTGCTTTCTCAGCGCTCTTCTCAAGGCATTGAATACAATTTAAAATTTTTTTTAAAGTTCCAAAACTTTCAGAGTTCAGCTCCATACATTACTGAAGTTACAGATAAGTAGAACAGGGCTGAATCAGTATGTTTGTCAGACTTCACAATTTTAACTGCTTCAGCCCTGGCTGGTGTGGCCCAGTGGATTGAGCGCCAACCTTCGAACTGAAAGGTCGCTGGTCTGGATTCCCAATCAGGGCACACGCCTGGGTTGCAGGCCAGGTCCCCAGCTGAGGATGTGTGAGAGGCAACCAATCAATGTTTCTCTTGCACATCGATGCTTCTCTCCCTCCCTTTCCCTCTCTCTAAAAATAAATTTAAAATCTTTTTAAAAAATATTTTAACTCCTTCATTCTACCTAGTTAATAGCAGAGTCAAGTTCTATAGATTGCTTTGTACAGCATCTTGCCATTTGAAGTTATCATCTTTTCTAAAATTAAAATTTGAAAAAATTTCTTTCAGCCCTGGCTGGCGTAGCTCAGTGGATTGAGTGTGGGCTGCGAACCAAAGTGTTGCAGGTTCGATTCCCAGTCAGGGTACATGCCATGCCTGGGTTGCAGGCCATGACCCCCAGCAACCTCACATTGATGCTTCTCCCTCTCTCTCTCTCTCTCTCTTTCTCTCTCTCTCTCTCTCCCTTCCCTCTCTAAAAAATAAATAAATAAAATCTTTTTAAAAAATCTCTTTCATATTAATTTGTCAAAGGATTGGTTCAAAAGTTAGTAGTTTGCCTGGGATGGGTCTTGACAACATTAAAAAACAAGCATTGTATTCTGATACAAGAAGTATGAGGTTGATTTCTCCCTCACATCCATGTTTCTCTCCTTCTCTTTCCCACCCTTTCCCTCTCTCTAAAATCAATGAGCATAACCTAGGGTGAGAAATTTTTTTTAAAAAAAGTATGAGTTTGAAGTATCAGTCATCAGAACTCCCACTAACCTCTTTGACATATTAAAATTACAGTAATTCCAATTGGAAAACAACAGCATATTTTAACATATGCAGTTTGATAAGGTAAGCAGGACATGTAGAGTCTGCCCCAAACAAGGCTTACAATTTACTAAGAGAGGGGAAATAAATTTATATCACATATTAAAGCAAAAATATACACAGTACTTTAAGCCTATATAGCCACTTATAGTATGAAGGTCCAGATGCATAAACCATCATAGTTCGTAAATACCTGGGGCACTTGAAAATGGCAGACCAGATCTGTCTTTACTTTGAGAAATTTTAATCCCAAACTTGAACATTTAAGTTACATTTTATAATGATTGAATTGAAAAAATAATGAATTAAAGATGATTTTTTGTTTAAATTTTTATTCATCGATTTTAGAGAGAGAGAGAGAGGAACATCTGTTTGTTGTTCCACTTATTGATGCCTTCATTATTGGTTGATTCTTGTTTGTGCCCTGATCAGGGATCGAACCCACAACCTTGGCATTTTGGGACAATGCTCTAACCAATTTAGCTACCCAGCCAGGGCAAAGATGGGATTTTTTAAAAGTAGGGTAGCCTTGCCTTTTATAATCTAATGGAATATCATTTTAACTCTACCAACATAGGTATGACTTTTAAATAATGTTGTGAATTCACTTTTTATCAATTTTAAGACACATAACAGCTACTATTATTTTAACTTTTTTAAATAACTTTGTATCTTAGTTCAAAGTTTCTTTCTTTCTTTCTTTCTTTTTTTTTGGCAAAGCGGGTTCTACCTCTCAATTCACAGACGGCCTGATCCATCTGCAATGAAGCCAAATTTTTCAAATAACCCTTAAAATGTACTGATCAGACTCCCCCAAAAGGCACATATTTTATTTTTTTTTTTTGCCAGACTGCCTAGAATCAAGAGGGCTTAGCTTGGGTGTGTTAAAAGGAGGCAGGGGCCTTGAATAGTTTTGGACGATGGTAAATTTTACATGAATCATGCAAGGAAGTGCAATATATGGATAGAAGTGTGCAGTGTGGATCCACCTGCCTGAGTTCGCTGTTTGTGAACTAGGTAACCTTGGGCAAGTTTACTTAGCAATTTGAATGTTTCCTCATCCAAAAAATGGCAAAAATCATAGAACCTAGTTCAGGTGACTCTTTCCAGGATAGAATGAGGTAACACGTGTCAAGTGTCCAAGCTCTCAATATATGCTAATTGTCTTTTTTTTATAAATACATTTAATTCCTTCCTGTTGACATAAACAATGTAGGGCATCTAAGCGAAATGACACACCAGCAAAATGCGATGCTCATGCTGGCTTCCGCAGCACAAGCGCTGCCGTTGGAAGGGTGCGGGGAAGGTGAGCGTGGCCCCTGTGCTGGGATGACATGCAAGTTTGTGCGGAATTCTCCATTTTTTATTAAACACTGACTTTTTACATCTTCTATAAACCCATTCATGAATCATTTTTCTATTGAAAAATGTCTTTAAATGGCATTGACTCACCACACAACTATTTAAAAAGTGGATAAGTTTAGGTTGTATTTTCTTGCCTTCGCCCCTTGAAAACAGTAAGGGGCTTTCATTGTGCACTCTAACTTAAGAACTGTGTATCTACTTTATTTGGTATCACCTAATTACAATTTTGAAAATATGAAAAAAAGTGAAATTGTCTATTAGATTTAGTGTGTTTAGTGTGTTCATTAATCCAAGAAAAAATGAACAAAGAACACTTTGTTGAGAACAAAATAATATTGGGTTGGCCAAAAAGTCTTTATTTTTTTCCATAAAATAAGATACACTTTTCATTTTCACAATAACTTTATCGATTTGGATATTTTGAGTATGCCGGCTGCTTCCCGTGTGGTATAACATAGATTGTTCTCAATTGTTGTCTCGATTTGATCGCTATCCGCTTCAACTGTCTACCCAACCATGGAGCATCGTCCAGTGAGAAATCAGCTCAAAGCTTCCCGAACCACTTTTGACACACACGTTGGATTGGTCACAGCAGCTTCCCCACACGCTGCACGAGTCTTCTTTTGCCTGGCAGTTGCATGTTTACCTTTCTTGAAATGATAAAGCATAAGATGCCGAAAATGTTGCATATTTTCTTCCATTTTCAGTATTAAAATGGCTACAAAAAATTCACCAATTTTGATAACCTTTTTTTGTAATGCAAGCTGATATGACACCTGTCACAATACAATCTAACAAAATTGTTGTGAATGAAGTTAGAGACAACTAAGCACTACCACAGCCATCTTACAGAAAAAAAAACAAACGCACTTTTTAGCCAACCCCAATAATTAAGACTGTTTCAGCTAGGGGTCCTATAAGTACTTATACCCCCAAAATAGTCTCTGGCTAATTATGATACCAACATGCTTTTAAAATAACATCTCTAAAGCTCTATAAATATTTGTGTATTTGTAGACACTCATCTCTCTTCATCTCTTTTACCTGATATAGCTGGCCAGGCAGTTTAATTGGAAGGCAGGGTGGGCCCAGAAGAACCATTTCCTCATGCCACCTGGACATTCTAGAGCCACGCCGTCCGACACACAGCTGTGAGTTCCACGTGGCTCCCGAGCACTTGAAATGTGGCTAGTCCGAACTGAGATGTGCTGCAAGTGTGAAACATATACCAGACTTCTTAGACTGAGCACAAAAAAATGTAAAGTATCTCAGTAATTGTCATGTTGATTACATGTTGAAATGAGAGTATTTTTATTTACTGGGTTAAATGTAAATGTTAAAAGTAATTTCACCTGTCTCTTTTTAACAGTGACTAAATATGACTACTAGGAAATTAAAAATTGTGGTTCCCTCTGTGTTTCTATTCCACAGCACTGCTCTAGAACGTGTGTGTGTTTGAGGCCCGGGAAGAAGGGTGAGGCCTTTCTCAATCATGTTCATCCATTTTGCACATACTTCTCACATTTAGCCTTGACATCAGTTAGCAAAACTTTCCGGTACAGCTCAAGTATGTGTTCAATGCCACCTATCCATGGGAACATTTGGGGTGCAACCAAGGACCCAAGAATCTGAACCACAAGGGGCATCCAAATCTGTTCACGTCTAAAAATGTCTGAAGACTGTTTCAGCAGACCACAAGTCAAAGCCGTGAGGAATGCCCATCCAGATGCAGAGAAGTTTGGGACTTCTGTGGCAAGTGTCAACCTTTCCAGATGACTTTTTAAGGCACTTAGAATATGAGAGAGAAGCAAGGGAAGGAGATGCAGGCCTCACAAACAGCCAGAGCTCATTTGAAATAGGGAGGGGGCCACAAAAGCCACCCAAAACAGATGCAGTTCCTAGGGGGCTCTGGGAGTTCAAGGAGTTTTAAGTCCTGTAGGTATCTAAAAAATAAGAACAAGCTCAGCCTCAGTGCTTCCCTTCATCCACAGCACAGCCAGTCACGGCCTTTCAGCTGGTTGGCCATACCGGCACCCTGAGTCCAAAACCAGTTCTCAGATATTCTAGGCACTGAGCTGAAGAGTGGGCATCAGAACTGCAGTCTGGTTTTCTCTCTTCTTGGGGATGTGGGTGGAGTAGGTTTTACTCCATGAACTGAAGTTCTGGGTACGTGAGGTGCTCCCTGGGCCAGACCTCTGAAACCTTGTACCTCTGGCTGGAGTCAAATAGAAACCAAGGTTTGCTGCTTCCCACCAGCTCAGTTCGTTCATGCTCCCATTCATTGGACGCTTTCCAGCAGGGAGGCATTGTGCTAGGCATAGGTGATAAAATAAAAATACACCAGACATGGAAATGATCCTCAGGAAACAATTCCCACCCCTCTGGAGAGAGAATAAACACAGCGGGCCCACCCTACAAGCAAGCAGAGTAATTGCTCGATGTGACTTAGAAGGGAAAAGCAGCCTGCCCAGCAAGTCTCTCCCTTCTTGGCAGGGTGTTCATAACCCCAGTGGACGCATCTTTGAGCGTTCATGGAGTACATTCATTGCTTTGGGTTTTCAAGGTTTCATGATATCGAGGTTTTCCTAAATTGGCATTAAACAGGGGAGAAGTGGCTCCCTCAATGGAGGGAGCAAGTACCCCTAATGTTGCGGGATGGAAAGACTTCATAAAAAAAAGGTCACATTTAATTTAGGTCTTGGTTGGGTAGATTTTAGAAATGAGGCAAGGGGTTAAAGGCCTTCAAGACGCAAAGCATAGCCTAAGAACAGGTAAGTTATACCGCCAGTATTTGTAGATTCCCTACTCTGTACCACCTTGCCTCCCGTCTGCTGGACCATGGGGTACAGACAGACCTAAGACAGTCCCCACCTTTCATGGACTCATATTTGAAAGATGGGGGATGGGGAAGCAGAAAGTGACAATGCAGGGCCACGAGACAGAGGAACGTGGGCCACTGTGGGCTTGAATGAGCACACCAACCAGACAGGAAGGTCAGGGTTCTCTTCTTGGAAAAGGTGATGCCTAAGCTGAGCCTTGAATGACTATAGGAGGCAAGATGTCCCTGCAGAGGTGGCAGCATCTATAAAAGCCTCTGAGGACACGAGAGAGGTCATCATGATTCCAGGGAATCTCTTTGGAAGGAAGGTAGTTACTTGCAGGGGGACAAGTGAGACAGAAAAAAACTAGAGAGGCCAGAAAGGGATGTCAGTGTAAGGGATGTCAGTGTAAGAGTTTTATCTGGGTGGCAATCAGGCAACATGGGAGAATTTTTAGCTAGGAGTGAAAATGCAGGGGTTGACTTTTCAGAAAGTCCATCTCAACAGCAGGGTGGCCGTGGATTGGAGGGAGGCTGAGCTGGAGACCTGAAAACCTGCTAAGAAGCAGAATTAGTGGTTTCATTTTATTACTATTATTTTTAAGATTTTGTTTACTTATTTTTAGAGAGAGGGGAAAGGAGGGAGAAAGAGAGGGAGAAAAACATTCGACGTGTGAGAGATACATCTATCGGTTGCCCCTTACTGGGGACCTGGCCCTCAACCCAAGCATGTGCCCTGACTGGGAATCAAACCAGCAACCTTTTGGTTCGCAGGCCAGCACTCAGTCGACTGAGCCACACCAGCCAGGGCAGAATTAGTGATTTTTAAGGAAGTGAAACCTGCAGGACTCAGTGGCCGGCTTACTGTGGGCTTGAGGGAGATGGGTGGGGCTCCAGATGATGCCAGGTTTCTAGTTCCTGGAAATGACATTAGTGAGCACCACTTGATTGGAGAAACATGAAGTCAAGGCCAAGGTCTGAAGACTGAAGGCCAATGACGCCCTGGGACATTCTATTGTCAGAGAGGGGCTTGCCTTACTAGAAGACCTTAATCCCCCAACTAATCTCTCCCCCTGGGAAAACAGTGACCTAGGCTGGGATTCTCTTAAGCCCCCTCCTCAGGCTTTTCCTTCCTTTCTCTATGGACTCCATCTTCCATCAAGGGCTTCTTCCAAATCCCTTCCTGTTAATCCCTCTACCCTTTGGCTCAGGGCACATGCTGAATCGGCTTAAAGGAGTCTCCCTCCTGGGTAGGTGGAATTCTGGGACACCCCAAAACCTTCACGAGGGAGGGATCAAGACTTGATGAGATACACGGCGCACACACACACACACACACACACACACACAGGCACGCAGAAGCAGTGGCTTGATTAGAATCTTCGGCACCAGGAAAGGCAGCAGATAAGGTATTTTTATACAGGAGCTTTCTCCACTCATATCACACGAAGTAATCAGTCTACTCCAAGGTCTGGCCCCTGCCCCATTCCTCCCTCACTAATACCAGACAATCATAAGTGGGCCTCGGTTCTTCCTACTGATAGAGCCACTGCTTACAGAGCTCTCGACGTGCCTGTTTTTCAAAGATAGCGAACTTCTCTCTCTTACGCTCTGCTACCTGCCAAGGCCAAATTTTCCAACTCCTCCCTCAGCGTACCCACATAGACATCACATCTGAAACCCTGGCAGCTCCTGCATCCTAAATCAACGCAACTGGCAAGGTCGTCCTGCAGAGAGGGACAGAACGGAGCGGGGAAAAGAAACCTGCCACCGCTCCTGTCGTGGGGAGTGGCAAGAACCATTTTGGACCAAGACAAACATAAACCAGTTTCCCTTAAAACTGTATCCACCTGCGCAGAAACCAATTCACCCTCACAACCATATCCCAGGTAAAGAAATGTCTTTTACTCTGCCAAAGTGACTGCCTGAGGGCCCCCAAAGAGGGCTTTCTGTGGGGTATTGCTTTACGTGTGGTGACAGACGAGACACCTGTTTCCCTCACTCACGCCATTTACATGACCTCAGGCTTCTACTCTGTTATTAGGCAGGACGCATCCAGGAGAATTCTAAAAGCCAAAGGCAGGAGAGCATGTTAAGTCTGGTTGTTCCACAGACAGTTACACCACCCTGTAAAAATAGGTGTCTACAAGCAGGACAGAAGCCACAGGACCTACACTCTGGCAAAGAGGAGGACAGAGGCCTGCTGAGTGGCAGCACATGTTTTCTATTCTCTGACAGCTCTAGGCGACGAACTGTGGCCCGCATAGCTGCATGAGGAGCTCGACTGCACGTTTATCCTACTCTAGAGGGAAAAGGAAGGTGAGAAAATGCTCCTGAAGTCCACAGAGAGTGGACTGGTGCATTTCAAGCGCATCCGAGCCAGCAGGGGCTGCCATCCTGAGGATAACTTTCTCTGGTGCAGCCCTGAGTTCTGGGACAGAGGCACAGCCCAGAGGGTCCAGAGCCCCAAACGAAATAATGATAGAGGAATCGAGCAGGGGGAAATGAGTGGGGTGGGACTGCTGGGAGAAGAGACTACATGTAAGCAATTGGTTCTGATGAACAGGAAAAGCAAAAATCCAATGTCATGAGATTGTTAAGGCCTAGGCAAGTTAAGAGATTTATTTTAGTACCTGGATTTCCAAAGTCACCAGATGTTCTGTTTTCACCAATCAACTTATTTATCCCTGCACAACAGACACAAATTCATAAGAGTTGACCCTATTGAAAAAGTTGGAACTCAAGGACAATTCTGAAATCCAGGGGTATTTTCCAAACACGAGTAGGCTCATCAACAGCTCTGAAAGCCATCATGTTCCAGAAAGCCTCTTCATAAAGTCAATATTAAATATTTTAATCATACCCATTTAGTAGCTTTAATTTAAACCTACATGGATTAAATGGATCTCAAGTAAGTGACTTGGTACTTTTGGCTTTTGCAGAGTTTTATCCATAGCTGCATTAAAATATGTATATTCTACTCTGACTGGTGTGGCTTAGTGGATTGAACCTTGGCCCACAAACCAAAAGTCACTGGGTTGCGGGCGGGGTCCCCAGTTGGGAGAGTGCAAGAGGCAACCAACAGATGTTTTTCTCCCTCTCATTGTCCCTCCCTTCCCCTCTCTCTGAAAATAAAATCTTAAAAAGGTAAAATAAAATACATGCATTTAGGTGCACCTCATTTTCCGTTTCCATCCCTCATATATTGCTGATAGGATTATGACATGATTCAGCTGCTTTAGAAAAGAGTCTGGCAGTTCCACAAATAATTAAACACAGGTTACTCTATGACCTAGCAGTCCCACTCCTAGGCATACGTCTGAGATGTGAGAACATGTCCACACAGAAATGTGTACATGAATGTTTATAGCGGCATTGTTCATACCAGCCAAAAGATCAAAACACTCAAATGTCCATCACACAGATGAATGGATAAATGAAAGGTGGTATAGCCATACAATGGAATAGTCTTTAGCTGTTAAAAAAGGTTAAAGTACTGATACATGCCACAACATGGATGAATCTCGAGAACATTATACTAAGTGAAAGAAGTCAGTCACAAAAGACCACATACATGTGATTCTATTCATATTGAAGTCCAGAACAGGGAAATTCGTATAGACAGAAGGTACACCAGTGGTTACTTAGAGCTGGAGGGGCAGCCATAGGGGAACCAGCGGGAGGGCGGCAGCTAAAGGGTACGGGGCTTCTCCCAGGGGTGATGCGGCTGTTCCGAGACGGACTGCGGTGACGGTGGCACAGATCTGTGCACACACTGAAACCTACTCAAGTGCGCACTTTAAATGGATGAATTGTACTGGCATGTGAATCATATCTCAATAAATCTTTTCTAACAAAAATCTCTACTCGACATAAATTCCAGAAGCCCACTCACCCAGAAACCTGTATGGCCATTTTCTCCTTTAGAACTGCACTAGACATCTAAGAAATGTAGACAATTGGAGGGAATTCAGCTTTCAACTTGGCGATTCAGTGTTCATGTTAGCTTCTTGCTTCAAATCAAGTAACACAGAGAAAAATTCCTTGCCTTGAAAAGGCTTGAAATATTAAAATCTAGCTATGACCAAACAAATGAGCTCATGAACAGAGATTCTGAAAGCCTTTAGGTTCCTTTTTCTTTTTTTTAAGATTTTATTTATTTATTTTTAGAGAGGGAAGGGAAGGAGAAAGAGAGAGAGAGAAACACCAATGTGCGGTTGCTGGGGGCCGTGGCCTGTAACCCAGGCATGTGCCCTGACTGGGAATCGAACCTGCAACACTTTGGTTCACAGCCCGTGCTCAATCCACTGAGCTACGCCAGCCAGAGCTAGCCTTTAGGTTTCTAGGGAATGTTTCAATAAAGTCAAATGTAAGTATTTTAATCGTGTGACTCCTAAGGTGACATTTCATAATGCAAGGGCTGAACCGAGAACCTCTTTTACTTAATGACCAAAGCTACTCCTATCTCAAGTTTGGCTTTCTTTTAAATTCTGAGGTATAATGGGAGTCGGAGAGAAGATTTCATCAGAATTGAGATCCATTTTCATTTTTATAATATCTTTAACTAGCTTTTATCATAAATTGTGAATTTTGGTTAAAATTTCACAAGGTAGAACAAGGAATGATGCTCCTGGAAGCATCAACGACCATACTAGTCTGCAAGTCTCTGGTAAGGAGGGCAGTGCAAGAAAGCAGAATCAGAAAACCTCAGAAGTGAACTCTGGGTCATCTATTTACAAAGGTACACAATCTCTGGCAGGTGAGTTAATCTAGAACCTCAGTTTATCCATCTGTAAATTGGGGATATTGATAACTTTCTAAGGGTTATGGTGAGGAATACACGTGATAATGTGACATTTTTTAAAAAGCAATTGATACATAGTAAGCACTTGAGAAATGCTCCTCCTGGATCCTTAAGTACTTGGTGCTTAAGAGGTAAAAAAAAAAAAAAAAAAAAGGTGGGGGGAACAAAAGATAAGGAATGGCGGATAATCCTGTTCTAGAATGGGAGGAAAGACTTTACTGGGTTCAAGGGAAAAGGGCATTAAATGAAACAGCAAAATGAGAGCCCAACTGGTTTGTCAAAAAATTCTTTGAGTTTAACCCTGATCGGCATGGCTCAGTGGGCTGGGCACCAGGCCTGCAAACCCAAAGGTCGCTGGTTCCTTTCCAGGTCAGGGCACATGCCTGGGTTGCAGGCCAGGTCCCCAGGGTGGGGTGTGCAAGAGGCAGCTGATGAATTTACCTCTCATGCATTGATGTTTCTCTCCCTCTCTTTCTCCCTCTCCCCTCTCTAAAAATAAAGAAATAAAATATTTTTAAAAACTTATTTGAGTTTATAAAGGAGTTAGTCTTTTTAAAAATTTCCTTTTGGAATATCATGGAATTATATGTGGGTATGGTAGATGACAATAGAATGCAATTAAATGTAATATCCAGGATGTACAGCTTTTAGCAAGTTACTGTTAACAGGGGAAATTCTAAAGTGTGGGTTTTAAGGGAGAAAGCCTTAATCGAAATCAACATCTAATCCAGTTCACGTTAGAGTGTCTCCTCTTTTGATACCTTATTAGGAGGAGGATGGAGTGGTGCAACCGTTTTTTTTTTTACTGAGAAGAGTAAAACCGAAGTCTTGAAATAGTGTACAAAGTCCAACTGTCCAAATTTGTTACTGGCAATTGAGCTCCCTCTAGTGTCAGTTGTTGGGAAAGACACCCTTTGAAATCTGCCAAGTTGGGGAACTTTTCAAAGTTCCAGCCCTGGAAGAAACTGACAAACACGGCACTTTTCACATGGATACCTCAAAAGCAGGAAAAAAAAGTTGAGGAAGCATCAATATGATGGGAATGACACCTCTTGTTATGAAGTTCTAGAACATAGCAGGTATTCACAGTGAGTGAATGGCATTAGGTCCATGGCAAAAAATCCTGGATTAATGCTACATCGGGACACTGACATGTCATGAACGTCACACCCATCTAGCCAATGGAACAATAGAAAACTTGACTCTTCAGACTTTAGGATGCTTGCTGAGTGATGCAGTTGGGTAAGGACCATGGCTGGGTAACCGGGTTGAAATGAAAGAAACAGCTCCTCTGGGTCAACCAAAATGTACATGTGGCGAGTCCATCTGCAAAGCTGGAGGGACTGGAGAACAGCTTGTCTCTGAGAGAAGATTACCCATGATCCCACGTACCTTTACAGCAGTAAAACATACTTGATTTATTTATCACCCATGCTGATTTAGGTGGGGGGAAAAAAAGCCCATTTCCATCGCCAAGGCACTTTCGGCATCAGGTCTGTTATTCATTGACAGGGGAAGAAAAACTTACCCACACAGACTTACCTCAAATCTCTTGCTAGTCCAGTTTTTTGATGTTGTTGTTGCCAGAAACTTATATTCAGCGGATTTAACAATATATGGAGGAATTATTCCTTGGCTATGCCAGTTTTGCCCAGAAAGACTGCAGGTCTTAAGAAGATTAAAAAAATAATAACATTAAAAAGCCAAACCTAGCATGCAATGATATACTTTGACATGAATGCCTGAATCGCTGGGATCGACAGCAAAGTGTTGGAACTTGCATTCTCCCCGCTTTGAGAACCTGGAGAGACACACCCTAAGCTGCTTCGTTGTGAATGTGTGATACGCACCATGCTGCTTTCACAGCTTGTGAAATCTGTACCTCCTGGGTTTTCCTATGTGAATGCCATGTTGTATCTACAGCCTATATGTATGTCCCCTGAATGGTCAGCTACCTGCAAATGAGCATCCAACAGAATGGCCTGAGACGCTCTGCCCTTTGGAAAAGCCTCAAAGATCATACCTCCTGATGGCTGATGCTTCGGATAACTATTTGGCCTAGAAGTCACAGACAGATTTGTCCCTCAGACACAGGAGAAAGGTGCCCAGATTACAGACTGTGAAAACTCAAATTATCATTCCCAGTCTTCTTCCAGGACCAAGAGAATAAAAGGAGACCAGATGCCCCAAATGCATCAAAGGCACATGGTACAGCAGGGAATGGGGTGCAAATATGACCCCCACACAAAGATCTTTAGGAGAGGGTGCCAAAACAGGAACTCACTCATCACTTAACAAAAACCAGGAAGGCTGGTTAGCCCTGGGAGTAAACATTCAGGCTACTGACCGGATACCACACTTACCTGGCTTCTATTTTAAGTACGGACCACAAGGAATGACGGTGGAGAGGGGCAGAGTCCTCTCCAATTTGTTCTTCACTCACACAATTGTCCTTACGCACACCAGGGGGCTTTTAAAATGTGGGAGCCCTGCGGGGGGCTTCTTTCGCTGGCTCCTGGCTAATGCAGAGGAATGAGGCCTTTTCTTCTCCTGCCTTCTTTTCAGGGCTCCTGACTTGCAAACAGCAGGAGTGCTCTCCAGTAGGTGGGTCAAAATAGCTTAGCCAGAACTCAAGGGAGAGTGAAGGAGGTACAGAGGGTTAGTAATGGCATTCGAAGACTGCTCCCAAACTGTAGAGGTCATATAGGTGGTCGGCATTACAACAGGATGAAGCACGACACCAGACCCAGAAGCGAAACCCCTAATGCATCCTCATCCCTGACACTTTAAAGTTTTTTTTTAATTATTAGAAAAAGACATCCTTTACAAAAACGCTAAGTATTCTGTATCCTATTCCAAACAAAATCGGGAACTGATTTTGATTGAAAATCACAATTATTTAAAGAAATCAAAAGTATTTTTAATATCCTATTACATTCCTAAGTCTCATTATAAGATGATTATACATAACCATTGACTTAATTTTGCCATCAAATAGAATTTAGTGCTCTCAAGTTCACGGTGTTGGGCAAAGTATCATGAGCAAGGTAATTCAGACAGTATCTCAGAAACTTAAACTACATCAAGTTTATAGTAGAGGTCATTTCTCTCCCAAATAAATGCATCCTGTGCAAGCAAACAATTGAACTCATCAGATGAGAAAAGATTAGTGATGCCGACTTGGGGAGTGTTTCCTTAATTCAGGCACCGTCCTAAAGCACTTTATCCATATGAGTCCATTTAAACCTCTCAACAACTCCTTTAGACAGACTCTTAGGATCCTCATTTAGCAGGTAGGAACGATTTCTCTTGTTTCCTCAGTTTATAAAAGAACAACTGAGTAAAAGCAAACCCGTACAAACTAGCAACCTCAATGTAAAACTAGATCCACAAGTTTCCCCATCTCTAAACCCACCCATGTAACTCTCCTCTCAGGTCCACAACACAAAACCGAATTCACTCTCATACATTTGCAAAGTTGAGTTTGTAACCTCACATGATGCTCTTTTAATTAGCTGTCTGAAAAGCGGGACACACACACACACACACACACACGCACACACACACTTTTTCAAACAGATAAAACCTACACCTCCAAAGCAGCAGCTACACTGAGCCAGTGGCCCCCAACTGCTGGGGCAGTCTCCCCACCTTTCACCTACACTGCCCTTGCCCCTCTTCTCTAGGTTCTCCCATAAAGAAAAAATAAATACAAAAATATCAAACTTCCACTAAAAGTTTTTAAGAGTTTACCAAAGGCAGCAAATAATTTTGCTGATGCAGTGAAACCATCCAAAAGATGTGCTATAACAAACATGTGTGTGGCTTTAAACATTTTCCCAACTGCCCCATAATTTGCGGTGGAGGTAATACCTCAGAGCAATAGACACTTACTTTGTTCATTCTTTTCCATCCCCTTTTCAAGCGGAGTCCCCTCAAGCCCACTATAAATAAGAATGTGTGTGTTACTGAGTCATATTAGTATTTCAGGTTTGGGGTTTATTTCGTTTTTGTTGTCATTTTATTTTCAAAATGAAAATAACTTCACCTTCTTCCTGGATATAAAAATAATACATGTCCGTTATGAAGAACTGGAGCAATATATAAAGAATCAACCATGAAAATAGAAATCCCCTGAAATCTCACCATCCGAATCAGTAATGCGGAGGGGGGCTTCCTTCCGTGAGTGTCTATGCACACAAATATGTACACACACGCCTGTACACAGGCACTCCCGCGATTGTGCACAAATAGAATCACATCGTGTTTTTATTGTCGGCAACTTTCCCCCACAACTCACAACCTGCAGTGTGTCCGCACAGACCGCCTTTGTTGTCATGCACACCCACAGATACATATTCATGCACACCCACATATATGAGATGGTTTGTTGGCTCCTTTTTCCCCCACAATAATGGAATCGCATTATGCCCATTTTGCATCTTGCTGTTCTCACTGGTGTCTTATGGAAATCTCTCTCAGACATCTGGTAAGGCTATAATTCATTCCATTTAATGGCTATGTAATATTCTATGGAGTCATATATTTTAATTTTTCAGCCATTCTCTCATTAATGGCCATTCACCATGTTTCCAGTTCTTGGCAGCTACAAACAAATCTGCAATAAACATTCTCGCACACATGTCCGTACAAATTAGCACTTTTATTTTTATGGAATAGATTCCTGGGAGTAGGATTCTGGGGTGAAGGAGAATATGCATTCTTAATTTTAATAGACATTGCCAGATTGCCTTCCAAAAAAGCTGGAGCGCTTCACAACTCTGATGTATGTGAGCACACTTTCCCCCACATCCCTCCTGGCAACAGGTATTATAGCTTTTAAGTTTTTTGCCAGTTTAATGGATATAAAGCAATATTTCACTATTAATTTGCATTTCTCTGAGTCTGGACCACTGCCTGCATTGTGCAGTTTATGCAGTTTAATGGGGTTGAAATCCAGCCCACAATGGCTTGCAAAAGCTAGCATCTTGACTCCGTTTAGTACAGAGGAAGGGCCCAGACCTTTCCTAGTTCATGGGAGGGTACTGCCAATGGCTTTGTCCTGACCAGCAAGAAATTTAAGCATCTTTTTACTATAATTAAAAAAAATAAAATATGTTTATTAATTTTAGAGAGAATGGCAGGGAGAGAGAGAGAGACAGAGAAACATTGATTGATTGCCTCCCATATGTGCCCTGACCAGAAACTGAGCCTGCAACTTCTTGGTGTATAAGACGACCTTCCAGCCACTGAGTCACACCAGCCAGGAAGAGCATCTCTTTATATGGCATTTGGGTATTGGGACTTGTTTTTCTGTGAATTTTCTCCTATCTGTTGCCCATTTTTCCAATGCATTACTTAATATTTTTCTTGTCAACTTATAAGAGCCGAAACTTTTAAAATGAACTTTGACCACAATCTATATTATATGTACTGTGTATCATTTGTCCATGACTTTTGTTTACGGTACCATTTATAATATAATTAAAAATTGTTTTCCAGTAAAGTGTTTATCTTTTCTTTTATAACTTCTGGGCTTCCAGTCTAGGTTAAAAAGATTTCTTTGAGCCCAGGCTGGTCTGGCTCAGTGGATTAAGCGCAGGCTGCAAACCAAAGGGTCGCCAATTCGATTCCCAGTCAGGGCACATACCTGGGTTGCGGGTTTCTCTCTCTCTCTTTCTCTGTTCTCCTTTCTCTAAAAATAAGTAAATAAAATCATAACAATAAATAAATAAGTGTCTTGTAAAATATTTATTTTATTCTTTACTTTTATCTTTTTTTTCCATCTGGAATTTGTATGTATAAAGTAAGATAGGGCTTCAAATTTGCTTTCATCAGGCGGGATAACCACTCAAACCAAAATCATTTAAAACGCAGTTCATCCTTTATCTACTGAACTCAAATGCTTCCTTTATTATATAGCAACCTTCCGTGTGTACCAGTTCTGAATTCTCAGTTTAGCTCCACTGCTCTGTCTAGTGATAGACACTCATACGTTCCAATATTTGATCTTATTTTTTTCCACGGTAGCTCAGTTATCCTTGATGTAAAGTTTAAGATTATTTTATCTAATTAAGAAAACCCCGAAGTGGAATTGCATTAAATGTATATATTATTGTGTGGAGAACTGACATTTTAAATATTGTCTCCATATCCAAGAGCATGGTATACTTTTGCATTTGTTTAGATATTCATTTGGCTTTTTATAATAACATTTTGTAGTTTTCTATACATAGGTCCTGTGTCTCGTTAGATTTAAATCTGAGCACTTCATTATGTTTGCTGCTCTTATAAATTCAATACTCTTCCCCATTTTCACATTTAGTAGAGAAACCTTCTTAGCCTTTGCAAGTTTTAAATCCATCTCCAGCCCTGGCTGGTGTGGCTCAGTGGATTGAGCTCTGGCCTGCGAACCAAACCCCCGGTTCGAGTCCCAGTCAGGGCACATGCCTGGGCTATGGGCCAAGTGCCCACTTGTGGGCATCTGAGAGGCAACCACACACAAAAAATCCATCTCCACAACCCAATTGTCCTATTAATTCTGGTACCTTTTTTATTTTCATCAAGTCTCTCAATTTTTCTAAGTATGTGCTCACATCATCATGGGAAGAAAGGATAGCTTTTCTCTTGTTTTGCATTTTGCCAGTCAAATTATAACGGTGATCTTTTTTCTTTTATAATGGTGATCTTAATGGAAATTATTTTTATGTTTCACCATGTAGGGACAATATATACTATTGGGTTTTGGTAAATAACTTTTGCCATTATTTGTTTCATTCTATTACTAGTTTTTATTAGAAATGAGATGAATGTTATCAAACACACTTTTAGCATCTATTAATATGATCATGTGGTTTTTCTCCATTATTTTAATCATGGATTTTATTGAGAAATGTCCTGATATTGAATCACCTTATCAAAGCTTTTCTAGAGCTGGTATATGGCGGGGTGCAGGGTAGGAGGGACAGGTTTGCTAGGTATGTTGTTGTTGTTGTTGTTGTTGTTGTGTGTGTGTGTACATGATATGTTGCTAAGCTCTCTGCTAGATTCTATTTGCTGATATTTTATCTAGAATTTCTACAAATATATGTTCATTAGTGAGATTGGTCTATAATTCTACTTTTGTACTACCTTTATCAGCTTTGGGTTGTAAAATTATGCCGGCTTTGTTTTTAAAAAGTGAGGGATTTTGATTTTTTTTCTGTAGCTTGGAGTATTTTAAATAACTTTGGAATCATCCACACTTTAAAGGTTACAAAAAATTCTGTTTTGAATCTACCTGACTTTCTTTTGTAGTGGTAGATTTTAAATCACTTTTCTGATTTTTTCTATGGTAAGTAATCTGTTCTGGTTTTTCATTTCTTCTTGAGTCAAATTTGATAGTTGGCATTTTGATAGGAAATAATCCATTTTCTCTAGGACCTCAAATTTGCTGTGATAGAGTCGTATGTTGCAGTGTCTCAAAATTCACTTACTCTTTTTCTGTTCTGTGGTATGGTTTTGTGTCCCTTCTCATTCTTAAACTAGCCTATTTTGCTCTTTCTCTTTTCCCTTTCAAGTCCCACAAGCCAAATGTATATAAGAAATGTATGCATTGTAAGCCATATTCGACACAGTGTTTTCCTAAAAACAAATTATAAGTGCATATGGTATGAAATTTAAAAGATGTACAAGATATACAGTGAAAAGAATTCTTTCTACTCCTGTCCCCCGCCACCGGGCACCTTCCTAAGACACAACCACTACAGAGAAGTTCTTTTCTCACTTCTTGAGATGAATGCTTATCCCATTAACTTTCAGTCTTTCTTCATTTTTACTACATGCATTTAAGCATAAAATTTCCTCTGAGAACATCTTTGGCTGCATCCTAGGGTTTTAATATGTTGGATTTTTCAGTTATTAATTCAATTTTTCACTCCAATGTCCACTGTAATTTCTTCCTGAACCCATAGTTTATTTAGAAATGAATTTCTCTTTTTTAAATGTTTAACTTATTTATCTTTAGAGTGAGGGGAAGGGAGAGAGAAAAAGAGGGAGGGAAATATAGATGTATGAGAGAAACATCTATTGGTTGCCTCTTGCACATCCCAGTTATGGGCCTGGCCTGCAACCCAGGCATGTGCCCTGACCTGGAATCAAATCAGTAAACCCTCTGGTCTGTGGGACAATGCCCAACCCACTGAGCAACACCACCAGTCAGGGATAGAAACTTATTTCTTCATTTAAATCATAAACATCTTCTACTTCTTCTTTTTCTTCTTCTTCCTCTTCTTCCTCTTCTTCCTCTTCTTCCTCTTCTTCTTCCTCTTCCTCCTCTTCCTCCTCTTCCTCCTCTTCCTCCCCTTCTTCTTCTTCCTCTTCCTCCTCTTCCTCCCCTTCTTCTTCTTCCTCTTCCTCTTCCTCCTCCTCCTCCTCCTCCTCCTCCTCCTCCTCCTCCTCCTCCTCCTCCTCCTCCTCCTCCTCCTCCTCCTCTTCTTCTTCTTCTTCTTCTTCTTTCAGTTATTTAGTCCCTCCTAACCTGTAGCAGGATAATACATGCCATTGACTTTGGATTTGACCAAGCAGCTTCCCTGGGCCAATGGACTATTATAGAGCAGATAGATGTGTGCTGTAGTGATGCAGAGCTTTAAATGTGACTGTGTGGTGTGTCTGGGCCTCTGACACTCCAGTGCCTTCTGCCGTGAGGAGGACACATCCCACACAGGAATTATTCCCTTGGCCTGGATCCCAGAATGAAAAGACAACGGAAAGCAGCCGAGAAGCTAAGCTAGTTTGAGCACAGCTGCAACAGCAACAACATCAGTGTGATGAGAAATACACGTGTTGGAGGTCAAGGTGGTCTGGGACTGTTCGTTTGCATGATAACCTAATGCAAGCTGACTAATACAGTTTGCAGACACAAGGGGATTACACTCTAGTTGTCTCTTTGTTATCGATTTCTGAGTAATCGAGTTGTGGTCACAAAACACACACTCTTATTTCAATCATTTAAAATTATCAAGAATTACTTTATAGTCCATTATATATCCAAGTTTTATAAATAGTACTTGGTCTTTAAAAATGTGTATTCTGCCCTGGCTGGCGTAGCTCAGTGGATTGAGTGCAGGCTGCGAACCAAAGCATCACAGGTTTGATTCCCAGTCAGGGTACATTCCTGGGTTGCAGGCCACAGCCTCCAGCAACCGTACATTGATGTTTCTCTCTCTCTTTCTCCCTCCCTTCCCTCTCTAAAAATAAATAAATAAAATCTTTAAAAATAATAAAAATAAATTTAAAAATGTGTATTCTACAGTTATTATGGTATTGCATATACTGATGTGTCCATTAAATTACGCTCGCTCACTGTGTTCAGATCTTCCATGCGCTTCCCAGTCTGTGTAGGCTTGTCCCATCAGTTACTGAGAGACATGTTAAAATGGCCCATTATTATGGATTTTTCAGTTTCTCACTGTGGGCCTGTCGGTTTCTGTTTTATATATTTTAAGCCATAATTATTAGATGGATTCAAAGGTAGATTTATCATATCGTCCTAGTAAATTGAACATGTAATCATTATGAAGTGACTATTTTGTCTCTAGTTATGCTGTTTGCCTTTAAAATCTGTGCTGTTTACTACTAACACAGCCACACAACTGTTGTTTCTAGTTAACGTGATGTATTTTTACTTTCCCTTGGCTCCAAACATTTTATATCCTTATGTGTGAGATGTGTCTCTTGTAAACAGCAGGTAGTTAGGTTTGGTTTGGTTTGGTTTTTATTCAGTCCAACAACTTTGTCTTTTAACTGAAGTACTTAGTCCAAGTACAGTTCATGTAAATTCCGATATATTTGGATTTAAATCTATTACATTATTATGTGTTGTCTTCTTGCCCCATTTGTTTTATGTTCCTTTTCTCTCCTTTTCGCCTTCTTTTAGATTTACTGAGCAGTTTTTATCATTTTATTTTTGTACACTTTTTGAAGTTACATATTATTTTTCTATTTCTTTTCTTTCAGTGTTACATTAAAAATTACAATATGCATCCTTGATTTATCTACATCAAATATAATCAGTTAATCTCCTTTTTTCTTAGAAAATTCAAGAAATTTTTAGAACATTTAACTCCACATATTTCTCTCCCAAGTTTTGTGTTATTATTGACATATAACTTATTTTAAAACCCTTCAGTCAGTGTTGTTCTAGATTACCCATATATTTACCCTGTCTTTGTTCTTTATTCCTTCCTTTATTTCTAACCTTCTATCTGATATCACTTTCATTCTGCCTGAAAAAAAATTGTGCTTTAGAATTTTCCTTTAGTCAGTCTGCTGATAATAAACTCTCTCAGTTTTTGTTTGTCCAATACCTTCATTTTATTTTCCTTTTTTTTTTGTCTAGGTAATTTTGTAATTTAGAAATTATTTTATTTTTTAAAGATTTTATTTATTTATTTTTACAGAGGGGAAGGGAGAGAGAAAGTGAGGGACAAAAACATCAATGTGTGGTTGCTTCTCATGCCCCACCCCCCAGGGACCCGGTCCTGCACTGGGGACCTGGCCCATAACCCAGGCATGTGCCCTGGATTGGGAATCTAACTGGCAACCCTTTGGTTCACAGGTTGGCAGTCAATCCACTGAGCCACACCAGCCAGGACATAGAAATAATTCTAAATATGAAATTTGTATTGTGGTTGGGCAGCTCAGTTAATTAGAGCATCATCCTGACACGTCAAGGTTGCAGGTTCAATCCCTGGTCAGGGCATATAAAAGAGGCAATTAAAGAATGCATAAATAAGTGGAACAACAAACCAATGTTTCTCTCTCTTTCCTTCTTCTCTCTCAAATCAATATATTTTTTAAAAGATTGTATGTATTTATTTTTAGAGAAAGGTGAAGGGAGAGAAACATCAATGTGCGAGGGAAACATCAGTCAGTTGCCTTTCCCATGCCCCTAACCGGGGACTTGGCTTGCAACCCCGGCATGTGCCCTGACCAGAAATTGAACCAGCGACCCCTCAGTTTGTGGGACAAAGCCCAACCCACTGAGCCACACCAGTCAGGGCTCAAAACAATAAATTAAACAAGACAGCCCTGGCTGGTGTAGCTCAGTGAATTGAGCTACCAGCCTGTAAACCAAAGGGTCATCAGTTTGATTCCCAGACAGGGCACATACCTGGGTCACAGACCAGGTCCCCAGTGGGGACCATGTGAAAGGCAACCACACATTGATGTTTCTCTCCCTCTCTTTCTCCCTCCCTTCCCCTCTCTCTAAAAAATAAGTAAATAAAACCTTTAAAAAAAAAAAGAACAAGAAAAAAAAAAACATGAAATTTGCAAGACTATAACAAAGAATCTCTTCTTTCTTGAACCATTTGGAAATAAATGGCCAAGATTATGTCCCATCACACTTAAACACTTTTTTACAAAAGTATTCTATGTATTTATTGATAGAGAGGAGAAGGGAGGGAGAAAGAGGGAGAGAAACACCAATGTTGGTTGCCTCTCAAGTGCCCCCTACTGGAGACCTGTCATGCAACCCAGGCATGTGCCCTGAGCAGATATCAAACCAGCGACCCTTTGGTTCACAGGTCAGCGTTCAATCCAGAGCCACACCAGTCAGGGCACACTTAAAAACTTTAATGTATAGTTGTTGCCAAGAAGGACATTCTCCTGCATAACCCAATATAAACATCAAAATCAGGAAATTAATGTTATACATTATCACCAGATAATCTAGAGATCCATTCAAGTTTTGCCTATTGTTCCAATAATATCCTCTGGAATATTAGAAGATCCATTTCAGATGACATGCTGCATTAAATTTTCACATCCCTTTAGTCTTCCTTAATCTGGAATAGTTCCTCAGACTTCCCATCTTTTATGACCTTGAAACTTTTGAAGATTATAGGACCGTTATTTTGTAGACTGTCCCTCAACATGAATTTGGCTGATATTCCTTTGGTACGATTCAAGTTGTGGGGTTTTGGCAGGGATACTACAAAACTGACTCTGTGTTCTTCTCATTGCATCCTATCAGATGGTACCCGACCTAGATTTGTGTCAGCATTGGTGAAATTAACTTTGGTCATGTGATTAAGGTGATATCTGCCAGGTTTCTCCACTATATAATTAATAAATATTTTTGGAGATATTTTTAAATTATATGTATATCCTTACCTCATCAAACATTTGCCCTCTAGTTTCAGCACCCACTGATATTTCTTTGCTGACTTAATTATTACTATTCCTGCTGCCAAATGCTGATTTTCTAACCCCATCGTCCATTCCTCATTTAATCATTGACATTCTACTGTAAGAAAAACTTTTCTTCTCTCTTGACTTATTTATTCATTTAGTTAGTTATATCAGTATGTAATCAATGATTTCTACAGCCCTGGCTGGTGTGGCTTCGTGGATTGAGTGCCAGCCTGTGAACCAAAGGACCACAGGTTCAATTTCCAGTAAGGGCACATGCCTGGGTTGCAGGCCAGGTCCCCAGTAGGTGGAGCATGAGAGGCAACCACATATTGATGTTTCTCTCCCTCTCTTTCTCTCTCCCTTCCCCTCTCTAAAAATAATTAATTAATTAAAAATTTATTTCTACACCTTCATCTTGGACTTCCAGCCTCCAGAACTGTGAGAAAATAAATTTCTGTTGTTTCAAGCTACCCAGTCTTTTAGTCTGTTGTATTTTGTTATGGCAACCTTAGCAAATGGATAACTGTCACCCTTGCCCACCCTTCCACCTCTGCCCTAGTGTATCACCAGTGTCCTATCAGTGCCCCTCGCACCGTCGAAGCCCACCCTTCAGCTGAGTAGATTATCCCACTCAGCTCCCATATCCTACTGGGCTGACCCTGATACTACTAACATCCCTCCCCCACGTATATGCCCTCCTCGGACCCTGCCCAGGCTCTGACACCCTATACTGGATCACCACAGTCCCTGCTGCCACTTTTCTCCTGTGCCAGGGGCCTCCTTTCCCCCATCTGGTTCTGACACTGGATGCCCGGCCACCAAAACCCCCATTACATGTATATCTACGTCACTTAGCTTCACCTCATGACTTTTAGACTAAGTCTCACCTTCATTCCTACAGGGTGTATTTTACCTTTTCTAGGCCAGCTTTCTCTAGATAGCAGTGCCCACTAGAAAAACAGGTGAGGCTGCAAGGACATTGTATCACCTAGACCTGAGTCATAGGACAGACCTGCAGAAACCAAAAAGTTCCCAAGCACACTGGCCTGGTGTTGATATTTACACAACATAACAACCTCTCCTCTTTCTGCTCCTTCCTGCTCCACCCAGGTTCCTGCCTGGCCCTCCCTCAGGGGGTCTGACAGTCCTGGTTCCCTTCACTGTTGTGTTGCTGTAATTGGGGGACCTGGACATTTCTCCCTCTCATGCCCTGGTTGGCGAAACCAGCGAATGCCAAAGAGAGCTGAATCTTTTTTCATTTTCCTTGAACTCTGGGTTCTCCCTTTAAAACAATTTTTTTTTTGGCAGAGGCCTCTTTACCTTATTTTTTTTTAAGTTATATCTCCTCATTTCTAAACATTATTTGACTCTTTAGATTTTATTTTACTGCTCATCAGAGTGGGCATGAGGCTGCAGAGACCTGTGTCAAGGAGAACAATCAGATGTGCAGACTTGCAGAGCTGAAAGATCTCGCAGCTCTCAAGCGGCGGAGAGAAAATCACCTGGGTTCCTGACTCTGCTTCCAAATTCCAGCGCTTCCTCCTCCCGGATGCCAGACGTATCCTAAGATCCTCCCGCCCTGACCTAGCCTGACTGGATTTTTACTACTGGGCACACAGAGGTGTGACTAAGACATTCCCCTGACTGCAATCTCAGTCCATCTAGACAAAAACATCCTCATCTAAAACCAACACACACAGAGTCATGGCCAAGATGGAGGTGTAGGTAGAAACCCTTTGCTTCCTCGCACAACCAAAAGGAAGATAATAACCAATCTAGAAACAGTAAACAACCAGAAGTACCAGAAAATCCAACTGCATGGAACTCCAACAACCAAGGAGTTAAAGAAACATTCACCAGACCGGTAGGACAAGAGGGGTAGAGAAGGGCAGCTGGGCGGGTGAAGAGGACCCAGGGCAAGGCAGTGAACTGCGTGAGCAAGGCAAGGCTGGTTGAACTGGGAAACCAAAGACTCAAGCTAGCTGTAAACTACTGCAGGGCTGGCCATGGCAGGAGAAACTCCCAGTCTCACACGACAGAGTTCAGAGTTTGTTGAAAGTGGGGTTAGAGCCCAGCAAACAAGCAGCATTGTTCCCTCTTGGACCCATCCCCCACAGACAGCACCACAACGCAGCAAAGAGGGTTGCCCCACCCTGACGAATACCTAAGGCCCCTCCCCCCCACAACATAATAGGTGCACCTAGACAAAGAAATATGGCCCAAATGAAAGAACAGATCAAAACTCCAGAAAGAGACCTAAGTGATGTGGAGATAGTCAACCTATCTGATACAGAGTTCAAAACACTAGTAATCAGGATGCTCACAGAATTGATTGAGTATGGTCACAAAATGAAGGAATAAATGAAGGCTACCCAAAGTGAAATAAAGGAAAATATACAAGGAACCAACAGTGAAAGGAAGGGACTCAAATCAACAATCTAGAACAAAAGGAAGAAATAAATACCAACTGGAACAGAATGGAGAAACAAGAATTCAAAAAAATGAGGAGGGGCTTAGGAACCTCTGAGACAATTATAAACATTCCAATATCCAATCATAGGGGTACCAGAAGGAGAAGAACAAGAGCAAGAAGTTGAAAACTTATTTGAACAAATAATGAAGGAAAACTTCCCCAGTCTGGTAAAGAAAATAGACTTCCAGGAAGTCCAGGAAGCCCAGAGAGTCCCAAAGAAGTTGGACCCAAAGAGGAACACACCAAGGCACATCATAATTACATTACCCAAGATTGAAGATAAAGAGAAAATCTGAAAAGCAGCAAGAGAAAAGGAGACAGTAACCTACAAAGGAGTGCGCCCATAAGCCTATCAGCTGATTTCTCAAAAGAGACCTTACAGGCAACAAGGGGCTGGAAAGAAGTATTCCAACTCATGAAAGGCAAGGACCTACACCCAAGATTACTCTATCCAGCAAAGCTTTTCTTTAGAATGGAAGGGCAGAAAAAGTGCTTCCCAGATAAGGTCAAATTAAAGGAGTTCATCATCACCAAGCCCTTATTATATGAAATGTTAAAGGGACTTATCTAAAGAATAGAAGATAAAAAACTATGAACAGTAAAATGACAACAAATTCACAACTATCAACAACTGAACCTGAAAAAATAAATGAAAACAAAAACTGAGCAAACAATAGAACAGGAACAGAATCAGATAAATGGAGATCACATGGAGGGTTTTCAGTGAGGATGGGGAGAGGAAGAATGGGCAGTGGAAAGGTACAGGGAAGAAGCACAATTAGGCATAAAAATGGACGGGGAGAGGTTAAGAATGGTATAGGAAACAGAGAAGTCAAAGAACTTATATGTATGACCCATGAGCATGAACTAAGGGAGGGGAAGGTTGGAGGGCTGGGGGGTGCAGGGCAGAAGCGGGGTAAAGGGGGGAAAATTGGGAAAACTGTAATAGCATAATCTATAAAAAATACTTAAAAATAAAAAATAAATAAAATAAAGTCAACACCTACAAATGTTTCGTGATGCCTCAGTGACTTTTGAGAAGTACCTATTTCTCTGTAGCAACCTCCTGTTCATATATAATTTCAGTATTCTCTGCCATCTAACTGGCCACGCACAATCTCAATGTTTTTGTAGAGGCTGGTTTAGTTAAGGGACCAGTGGATTGTGTCAGAACATATATTCTGTGCACATTGCACTGCTATGGACCCTGTGTGTGCTGAAGCTCTCCCCAACGGCTCGGCCAACCCACAGCACCTCCAGTGCATGTTTACTGAGCACCAGAGAAGTTGGGTTTCCACCGCAGGGCAATCTCTGAGAAGCAAGCCAGCTCAGAGCTTGCTCCGTAATACGGCACTGCTCAAATGGCTACTCCCTCAAGAAGTGTGCTTTTCATTGCACTACTCTATTACCTTAACTTACTCAACATTTCAGAAACCTGGGGAAAAAAAAACCCTCTAAATCATAAACCTCAAATCCTTTATCTCACCCATTTTTACTCCCCTTGGAATTTATGTCCTCACTTCCAAGGTCTAAGAATGATTGCTCCGGCTTCCTGTGCTGCACGCGCTGCTGGGAGCTGGAAGCCCCAGCTGTGTTTTCTCTGCCTCTGCCACCTCCCCTGGCAATAAACAGAACTCTACCAGGGCTCCCCTGAAGGCTGCGGCAGCAATGGGTGACGCTGCAGCTCATTAACAGTGACACTACCACCACGGGGCAAGCAGGAACAAATGTTTACTTGGTTCCAGAGAATGAGCCGACCCTACCATTAGGCACCACTCACAGAGGTGTGCTGAGAGAAAGCCATTTATAGAAAGAGGCTTGTTTTGCTGAACCCTCCACTGCAAGATGAACTGGTTAAAGCTTTTACAGCAGAAACCCACTATGGCTGACACCCTTTTCTGAAGGAGCTGCCTCTTAAGAGGAGACATGGGGAGTCATACCCATGCCTCAGAGTGGGAAGACAGATGCCTGGAAAACCTCTCTGTGGCTCTTCAATACCGTCCTTGCTCTCTCAGGAGGGTCCACCTAAGCTGCTGGATCCCTGCTCTGTGGCGGAAGGTCGTAACACAGCCCGGGGGTTCAGATGCACTGAGTTTTCGAGCGCTCACAATGGGTCAGGCACTGTGCTAAGCGCTTTGCGTGATCCAAGTGCATTTAGCCCTCATGTTGAGGTGGATACTCTTAGTATGCTCCCTTGTCAGTTGGGGAAACTGAGGCGCAAAGAGGTCAAGTAACATTTCCAAGGTCTCACAGCTAATTTGTGAAGGAACAGAAACTTGAACACAGGCCAACTGGCTCTGCAGCACACTGTCTTAACCCCTCAGCTACATTTTGGGTGATGGTTAACAACAGTAAACATTGTTTATAAACTGTCTTCCTATCAAGTATGTCATCTCACTTATCCATATTGTAGTACTTGTCTAATCTGGAAAGGTGGGGTCAAAATAGCTCAAATTACCTCTTTTTATTTTTAGATTTAATTAATTTAGTTTTTAGAGAGAGGGGAAGGAGGGAGAAAGAGAGGAAGAGAAACATTGATGTGTGTGGTTGCCTCTTGCACACTCCCAGCTGGGGACCTGGCCCACAACCCAGGCATGTACCTTGACTGGGAATATCAAACCTGCGACCCTTTGCTTCGCTGGCTGGCACTCAACCCACTGAGCAATACTAGTCAGGGCTCAAATGACCTCTTAATGCATAACAGAGGACTAGGTAATCATATTTGGGACAGGAGGAGGAAGAAATTAATTTTGTGAAAGCATGTGGCTATCAGTGCTGATTCATCTGAGAGATGGGGAGAATACACAACTTGGGGCTGAAGAGGTCCCTGATATTAGTCTTCTTGGTTTATCTGATTTTGTTGTACGCGATGCCACAAAACGTAAGAGAAAAGCTGAGTCCAGTCCCTGATGTCCTCTCCTGGGGTCAGGAACAACATGCCCATGAGATTTTCTCAAAAGCCTCCCAGGCACAGGCACACTCAGGTTTCTTAATGAATTCAGTTCTGCTTCAAGTCCTACTGTAGTTTCCCAAGGCTAAACTGAAACTGAAATCTTCCCCAGTCCCTTCACTTACCTGAAAATAAAAGGCCAATGTGAGAGACAACAAACATTTATTTCAGATCCAAAAGAATAGCCATTCAGGAAGCCCTGACTCAGCCAGAACCCAGACAGTGTCCAATTAGGGGTGGATGCAAGGTGTTTTGTGGGAAAGGAAAGGGGGATAATTGCATGAAGAGAAGGAAGAATTTCTGCCAGTGTTAATAAGTCAATGGAGGAATTTCTACAGGTGCACATAAGGTAAGTTACTCTTTAGCTATCTATACATTGCAGTGCTAATTCTGAAGGTCTTCTCAATGTTCAGGCCAATAGTAGGAATGTCTGCCTTCCTGTTAGCTTTGCACACATTTTTTTTGTTTTGTTCTTGTTTTGTTTTGCATATAATACTACTTTAGGCCCATTTCAAAGGTTATTTTGCCCAGTTCAAACATTCCAAAGGTTTGAGGATTAAGGCCTGCAAAGCAGTTCCTCTGAGCTTGCAACTCCAGCTCCATTTTAAAGTGGCTCCATTTATATTATTTTCACTTCTTTCCTTAAAAGCAATCCTCCTATCAGTTTAAACAGAAATTCAATGCAGAAGAAACCATAAAGGCAGTAAGATTTGGAACAATTGTATGTCTCAATGTATTCTGTTATGTTGCTATTCTGCAGGACATTTTTTCTATAGCTTCTTAGCTTCTTTTGTCCATAAAACTGTTGAACCTAATGAGGCCAGTCACGGTGAGGTAGAACAAGGGTACAGTCTGAACTCCATCTTGACCCAAAGAACTCCATCTTAAAGGCCTGCTCATGACTCCTTGCTTTCAGTAAAATTTCATAGTTGAAATGAATGTAGCCACATCCCTAACGGAAAGAATGCACAAAGATAGCATCCTTTATTAGCGTCATGTTCTGCAAAATAGATGCTTTGTCAATTAAATGGTATCTAGAATATTTGTGCAAGCATTATTTTATAGGTCCTTTGAATGATCCACTGACCATGGAAAACAACTGGTGATCACCTGGGGATCCACCTCCACCAGGTACAATCGTGGGGCAGCTGACCTCATCGTCATCCCCAAGCCCTACACCCACCGTGAGGCCCAGGATAAGCCTTTACAGGAGCCCCTTGGGAAGCCTAGCTTCTCTCTTCTGGTTGACTCCCTTGTGCACAAACTCTTTTCAGTAAGTTCTATCTGTTTGATTTTTTACTGAGTTCAGGGGTCATTTCTATGACGTAAGACTCAAGAACCAGCCTGCAAGGTCTGGCAACAACAGGAAACAATGCACATCCTTTGAATGTTCTTCTGTCTTGCTGTGGCAATAAATGATGCTTGTGGAAGCTATAATAAGGTACTCTTCCTGCAAGCCCCTTCCCGTTTTCCAATTTAGACCATTCTTGGAAGACCCCCAGGCTTGCAAATGCTACACAGAGGATGGCAAAGCTTTTAAAATTATTTTAAAAATCTCCTAAATGCCCTGGCTGGTGTGGCTTGGTGAATTGAGTGCCAGCCTGCGAACCCAAAGGTCACAGGTTTGATTTCTAGTCAGGGCACATGCTTGGGTTGCAGGCCAGGTCCCCAGTTGTGGGTGTGCGAGAAGCAACTGATGGGAGAGGCAACTGATGGATGCATCTCTCACACATCAGTGTTTCTCTCCCCGTTTTGCTCCCTCCCTTCCCCTATCTCAACTAAATAAATAAAAATCTAAAAAAAAAAGTAGATAATAGGACAATAGCCATCTCTCAGGCTCCCTTTCCCAGAGCTAGCTGGACCCTCTAAAGCATGACTGCCCCTGATTGTTTTGTGAACCTTTATCCTCAGGACTAGACAATTACTGGAAGTGCCCTGAAGGCTCGGAGGCCCCGGGAACTTACGGAACAGGACTTACCAGATCACAACAACTACTGGACCCTGTACCCAAAGATAACATCGAAACAAATTGCCACCTAACTGAAACATCCTACTCTACAACCACCCCATTACTCCATAAAAACTTACAGCCCCGACCCCTCAGTGCTGATGCTGGTGCGTGTCTCCACACCTAGCCCTTTCTCTCCCTTGGGAAAGTAAAAATAAAACTTTTACTTTCTGCACTTTCTTCTCTTTGTGAGTTCTTTCATAGCCCACAGCACTGACCACCCTAACAATAGATGTGTGAGTAAACATGGTTTTAAATGTGTGTATGTGTTTGTGTGTGCACTGTTAATGGAAATGCGTGGGTGTATATTTCTAACTGTGACCACTGAGCAGGCCCCAGAACACGTCACCCTAATAGAAATGAGTACACTTAGCACTCAGATCTTGGTTTCTAAATACCAAGCTCCACTAAATGGGACTAGGACTCCTTAGAGAATTGACTCATTCCTGGAACAGGAAAAGCACAGGATGTGCCTTGTGGGGGAGCTCCGCCCATGGGCCCCCTCTCCCTGGGCCCCCCCTCCAGCTGCCAGGATGAGAATAAGTCTACCAAGACATGATCTTGCTGGGGAGGAAAGGTAACTGATCTCTCAAAGGAGAAGGGCCAGGAGCCTTTTCCTCAATGGGCTTTTATTGATTTCCATTTGCACAGGAATACAGGTAAAACTGATCAATCATTGTCAGGCAGTAAGGATCAAACAATAGATAACATACAAAGAACTATGAGGGCTTATTCTGAGTCAGGGCCAGTTAGCTAAAGGGCTATAAAACTTTGGGGAGCAAACTCATTTCATGCTTGGACCCTTATTAGCAAAGCAGGTTCCACAGGATTTTATCCATTCTATTTTAGGCCTGATCGCCCCAGGGAAACCTGCTTTCCAGCAAAGGGCTGCACCCCCCTCCAGCATTGTTTCAGGCTTAAATCAGGCAGGGGAAATAAGGCAGCCAGGAGATTAGGAGACTTCTCTCAGACAGAATGAGGACTCAGGCTATGTCAAAGCTGAGGGGCAAGGGTTCATCACCCCCTTTTTCTATAGCCCCCCAAGTCCTTCCCTGAAGGCCCCTTCATGACTGTGCCTGTCTTAGGTCATCCCTCCCTTGAGGACTCTTACCCATCATTGGCTAACTGATCATGCAATGGGGGCCAAGCAGGATTAAGTAAAGGGGGCAGAAGCGGTGCCCCAGCCAGGGAGATAAGCTTTGTCTCCTTAGTGGCTTATGGTCCCAAGGCCTCTCACTCAGCCTTAGCCATGGGGGATTACAGCTTCTGAAACCAGGCATGGTGGTTCCCAACAGTGCCTGGAACATCTTTTTCCAGAGAGCAAGGAAATGATCAAAGAATGATGAGGACATCTCAAAAGAACCCAGAAGACAATTTAAAGAGGTTTCTACTAGTCAAACTGGGGCTATTTGAACATCAAAATAAATAATAAGAATGGAATTAACTCATTGAATAACACAGGGAATCATGATTCCATATATAAATTAATTAATTGAATGTTTGATGAAGAATAGGATATTTATATAAACTCACAAATACTAACCAAATTACAAAAAGGAAAAAAATAACATTGAACTATGATTATGTAAGAAGAAAGCTATATGAAGGATACAGGGACCTCTCTACTATTTTTACAACTTCCATTTTGTCTATAATTATTTCAAAATTTAAAAAGATTTTTAATTTAAAAAATAGAGTAATTTTACATTGGAGAAACCTGGTTAACATCACCTTACTCAAAAAATGAAAGTTAACATCATCCATAATGAAACAAATCAAAATCATGTAGGCCCTGGCTGGTGTGGCTCCGTGGATTGAGCACTGGCCTATGAACCAAAGGGTCACCGGTTCCATTCCCAGTCAGGGCACATGCCTGGGTTGCAAGCCAGGTCCCTAGTGGGGGCCACGTGAGAGGCAACCACACATGATATTTCTCTTCCCCTCTTTCTCCTTCCCTTCCCCACTCTCTAAAAATAAATAAATAAATAAATAAATAAGAAATAAAATCTTTTAAAAAATCATGTGGCATCTGATAGGGTACAATAAGAATGCAGTGTTGCTTCTATGATCTTCCTGTTGAAGAGGCAGCCTGAATCTAATCATGAGAAAATACCACAGAAAAACAAATTGAGGGACATTCTACAAATTAACTGGACTGTTATGTTCGAAAGTGTTAAGGTCATGAAAATTAAAGACTGAGGAACTGTTCTAGGAACAGTCTAGGAGTGAAGGAGACTTAAGTGACATAGCTAAATACAAGTGTGATTCTTAACTGGATTCTTTTGCTATAAAAATTTTTATTGGGATGATGGATGACATTTGGGTGGGGCTAAAGATTAAAAGGTAGTGGTGTATCAATGTTAATTTCCTAATTTTGTTGGTTATAATGTGGATATGTAGGAGAATGTTCTTGTTTATAGAAAATATAAATTTAAAGTATTCCAGTGTGAAAGTTCTCTGTACTATAGTTAGAATTTTCTATTAGCTTGTGACTATTTTAAAAAGAATTTTTGTTATTTAAAAAATATACAACTATGGGGGGGGGCTGGGAAGGGGTAAAAGGCAGAAAACTGTACTTGAACAACAATTAATATTTTTAAAAATTATATATATATATATATATATACACACACACACACACACAACTAAAATCCCCGGCACCTAGAACAGGCATGACATTCCAAGTACTCAGTAAATATTTGTTGAATGAGTTAATGACTTACTAACACCTGCTTAGAAATAAAGACATCCAAATATTAACAGTGGTTTTTATGGAGAAGTGGATTTAACACAGGCAAATTGGGTACTTTTTTTATTTTGTGCTTTCCTGTTTCTTAAGCTTTCTGCATCGATCATGTATTAACTGTTCTACTCAGTGAGCTGCTAACTAGCTAAAAATATTATTTTAGAAGTACCATAAGTCTTATCCCTGAGTTTGTGGGTTCCAACAACTGATATTATCAGTTACTTGGACCAGATCTTTAAAATCTGCTTTAGTCTACCCAATTACATAGAATACCAATACTATATAGGTTCATTATTACTAGGATATAGAACTTCCTGCCCACTGCCCAGGTTTCCCTCCATCAGCAGTAGCGAATGTATGATCATACAAAGAGGGTTGGAGAGCTTCGTGGGATATTTAATTCACATTAGTGAAGGAACTGGAGAATGATTCTGGATCCAGATTTCCAGTGAATAAAGCATTCACATCCTTTGGATACTACCAAAAACACTGACAAATTCTAATTAAAAAGACCCTTTTCCTGGACTCTGGGTGACCTGTTATCACATAATGGACATATTAATTTCATTATGTTTCTGTGGTATTGATTGTATTTTGGATTAGCCTCTCCATAATAGGATTTGACCGGCATGCTAGTTCACAGCAACACATTTACAAAGTCACTTCTTAAAATGGACAACATTTGCAGTTGGTTGCTGTCCACAGTATGTTGATTTGTTTTAACATTTAAATTTTGTTTCAGTAGGTAATATACTCATATAGTCAAAATTCAAAAGGTACAATGAAGTATATGGTACAGGGAAGTGAAAAGCTCCCTCATCCCTGTCTCCTGCCCACCCAGGTTGCCTCCCTAAAAATAACCAATATTATCAGCTTTCCTTGTATCAGGAAGCTATACATATGCATGCACATGCCTGCGTGTGCATGGGTGTGCACACACACCTCGCACATTGTCACCCTATATAATATTTTATATACTGTTCTTCACTTTGCTTTTTTCACCAAGAATCTACCTGGGAGGTAATTTTAATGTTTTAAGAATTGATTTGGAAAGAGAGAGAGAGAAACACGGATATGTTGTTCCACTTATTTATGCATTCATAATAAGTATGGTTGATCCTGTATGTACCCTAACTGGGGATCCAACCCGCAACCTTGGCATATGGGGATGATGCTCTAACCAACTGAGCAACCCGGCTAGGGCCTTGGAGGTAATTTTGTAATATATCCGTATATAAAAGCTTCCTCATTCTTTCCTTTTTTTTTTTTAGTAGATGGTATTCCACTGAATGAATGCACCATCATTTTTTAAACTAGCCTCCTACTAAAAAATATTAAGATGGCTTCCAAACTTTTACTATTATACAATGCTTCATATACCTGTCATGTTATGCATAAGCAAATATAGTTTTAGGATGATTTCCTAGCAGTGTAATTGGTAGGTAAAATGTATGTGCATTTTTCATGAATATTAATATATTGCCAAATTGTCTCCTGCAGAGAGTATATGAAAGCCCGAGTGTTAACAAGATTCTGGAGTTGGCCTATCTGGTTATGAAAAAAGACGAGTCAGAACTTTAAACTGCATTTTCCTCATCTGAGTCGGGCTGAGCATCCTTTCATGTTTACTTCCTTTTCTGTATAGTTGGTACAGCTCCTGCTCATGTTTCTATTCAGTTATTTGTAGGAATACTTTATATACAGGAAAATTAGCCCTTTTCAGTGAAATGACTTGTATAAATTTTATACCAAATTGGAGTATGTCTCTTGACTTTCATCGTGATAGTTTTTGCCTTGAGAACGCAAACTGTCATACCAGCCTGCCTGGGTTTGAATCCTGGCTCTGCCACTCACATCCTGACCTGACCTTTCCATGGCTCAGTTCATCAGTGAAGTGGTGATAGTAATAGTGCCTACCTCACAAGGTTGTTGTAATTAGAAGAAGGAATACATGGAAAAGGCTTAGAAAATATGTGGCGCATGACCAGGACTAGAAAAGTATTGTTTATATTTTTGTTTAGTCAAATTTAATGTTGATTCATTTTAGGTGTCATTTCAAAGAAAAATTTTTACTTGCCTTGGCTTCCAATTCTGGAAATAAAACTATTTTTAAAAAAGAATTATTTTAACTCTGGCTGGTAACACGCACCATTTAGATGCCAAGCCATCCTCAAAACAGAAGGCACTGAGGTTTCCCAGTCATCACACATACTCCTCACAACTTATTATCCTCATTTTACCTAGGAGGAAACAGGTTCAGGAATGCCAGATGATTTGCCCACGGCTCAATTTCCTCTGTGCATTGATTTGCAAATGTTCTTTAATCCTTTTCCCAGTGTGCTCCGTTGCAGGTCCCCGAGGCATATCTGGTGCCTACCGCATAGTTCCTTCAATAGAACTCCTGGCTGGCTATTTGCCATGCATTCACTCAGCAAGCCCACAGTCAACTCAGCTTTTGGCTTCCTCCAGTGACTCCAGCTCTTTAGAATCCAGTTTGACTCCGCCCACAGAGTTCAAATTTGGCAGGAATGTCTCCCATCTACCCCTCCCTTCCATCCCAGCTGCCACCACTGTGGTTCTGCTCTGACTACCTTTCACAGGGACTGTTGCTGCAATAAGCTCCTAATGAGTGTCTTAGCTGACTTCCACAATCTTTCCTCTACAATCTTGTCTCCAGTGCTGCCCAGGTGATTTCCCCAACTCTCAAACCTTCACAGGCTGCCTTGGGCTGTCCCTTTCCCTGATATTTGATTTGACCCAACATAACCTTGCTGGTTTTGCTTCCAAGCCTCCCCTCCCAAACAGCTAAAAGGAATGCCTCACAGTTCCTTGAACAGGCTTTCTCATTCCAGTCAGGTTATTTGTTCAGCCTAAGATTTCTCTCTATGCCTTCTTTCCCACCACTCAAGCTTCATAAAGTTGTCCTTTATTCTGAACATACTTCTGTCATTCTTCTCCCCACCCCACACCCTTCATTTGTTTGTAAATTCCTTGAGAGAGGAAATCCCACCTTCTTTGTTGTTGATCAAAATAATTTCACACCAAGTATAGATGATAAACCCTATAACCTAATTTCCAATGGGTTAACCCGAATGGGTAGCCATTCGGGTTAACAGGGCACGTGGTGCACCAGGCCCGTTTGCGGCCTATTTGAACCCAGCTTTCTTCACAAAACTGTCACCTTTGGTCAAGTGCCCATCACAAGCTTCCAATTTTCCTTTTAGAGGATCTGATGGCTGTCGGCAGATACCCGCAACAGGCACGGCACAGAGAATATTCTGAAAATATTGGTTGTATGAACAGACTTTGTACTGGAAAGAACATCAGAACCTTAGGTCCACTTCCTTGTTTCAGTGTAAGAAATCAAGGCACAGACAGGGAAGAGACTCACCCTAGGTCACACAGCAAGTAGGAAACAACTAGACCTAGAAAAGAGGTATCCTGACTGCAGTTCCGAGCGAGCTCCGCTGCACTTTGGAACCACACAGACCTAGGGTTAGCAGCCTCAGCTACCTGAGGTCTCTGCAGAAAACATCACCTGTTCACCCGTTCCCTTGTCTCTCTCATTTACAGCCTCCTTCGCCCTTCCCACAACAAAATCTTTCCTCTTCCCTAAGTCTCCGTTTTGAAGCTAGTAGCCCAGAGCGGCGAGAAAACGTCTACACACTGATCAATAGGCTGCGAACAGAGAAGGTAGCCTATGTCAGGTAGGATACCTTCAGCTCCGGAGAAGGAAGCGCGGAAACGTCAGGGTTTCGAACGCAACCTCCAGCCCCGCCCCGGCCCCGCCCCCTGAGGCCCTTGCACCCGCCCCCAAATGCGCCCAGCCCAAACACGCCTGCGGACAAGCGGCCCCTTCGCCAGAGTTGGGCGGAGCCAAACCCTCCAATCCCCGCCCTCTCCGTGGGATTCACCCCCTTGGCGTGGACAGTCAGAAGCCAAGTCCAATGAGAAGGAAGGGGAGGCCGTCAGGGCCCTATCCGCTGCGACAGCACGAAAGCCGACGCAAGTGACTCGCGGACGCTACACCTTGGTCTTTCCGGGTCCTTCCAAGCTTCGCCACTACTCCTGCTGTTCCTGGGCCGGAGGAAGAGCTGGAAAGGACCCGCTAATCGAGTAAGTTTTTGCTGGCTAGGGCGACTTTTGGCGTCGGTCCAGAGGCTGCCGCTGCTACCCGGACAGAGCTCGGCGCGGGGGGGGACGGGGGGCGTGGGGGGAAGGGGGCGGGGAGGAGCCGAGCACGTGGATCGCCGGCCTGATCTTGGCGTGGGTGGGAAGCTGAACCGGCAAGCTCTGGGTGTGCGCGATTCGTGGGCGCGAGGAGCCCGGTGTGTCCTGCCGGTCGGTTCTGCAGCCGCAAACACGGCGGGAGGGGGACCCTGAGTGTCACCGCTCAGTGTCTGACCCTAAGGAGCGTTTTTCTCAATTATGATGCTGAAGGTGCTGCCCAGCACTTGCCAGTGACTGGACTGTGGGCCCTTGGCGGTTTCCCAGAAAGTTTAGGTTGTGGCTGGCTTTTTCTGACAGATAAGCATAGTAACTAATGCAGGGTGAGCGCTTACGGACTGCTACAAACTGTGTTCATTGGTTTACGATCATCAGCTAAGTTTTGCGCACACTGGTCCTGTGAGGTAGATAGTACCTTTGTCAGACACAGTAAGAGGTCCAGTGAGATTGTCACCTGCCTAAGGTAACGCATTAAGTAATAAGCAGTGGAGCCCCGGGTTAGTGACAAAGCCACCTTTCCCCAGTACTTGCGTGTCCAAGAAGCCTCATGTTTCCCCAGAGTACCTCAGAAACCATGATACCCTCTTCCCCTTGATGGGTGTGGAGTGTTCTATAGATACTGTCTTGTGAATCAAACAGCAAGAAGAAAAAACACGTGACACCTTCCTGGAGAAAACACAGTTCCAAAGCCCCAAACTCTAGTGTTAAATAACGGTGAAAATTATACAGGTGGTGTCCTGTAGGTCACCAAGCCCAGGAGCCAGGCCAGCAGGGCACAGTACTTAGCCCTCTAAGCCAGTTTCCTCATTTGCAGAATTTATAAAACTAGCCACTCAGGGTGGGCACGGAAATCGCCATGTAGAGGCCGTTTTGTATTTGGCTTCACAAACTGGTGGCTTCAGCTTTGCCAGGTTACAGCCCAGTCGTCTGTATCATCTTAACTTTCTTGTTGAATATTTCTCACTTTAAATATTACAGTCCTGCTATAGTAGTTCTTTCTGTTTTTGAGATAATTTGCCTTTTGAAAATGTACAGTTGGATGGGTTTTGTAGTATAGTTGAGATTGTGTGACCATCACGTGATAGCTCTTATTCCAGAACATTTTCTCTTTTTTTAAGATTTTATTTATTTATTTTTAGAGAGGGGAAGGGAGAGAGAAAGAGAGAGAGAATCAATGTGTGGTTGCCTCCCACATGGCCCCCACCGGGGACCCGGCCCACAACCCAGGCATGTGCCCTGACTGGGAATTGAATCTGCGATGCTTTGGTTCGCAGCCTGCGCTCAATCCACTGAGCCACGCCAGCCAGGGCATTCCAGAACATTTTCATTACCCTGAAGAGAAACCCTGTTGCCCCAGTGTGTCCCAGGTGTTGTGGGGCAGTGTTGTCGGGCTCTAGTCCCCAGCCCAGTGTTAGGCAGGATGTTGGGGCCCAGCTGTCCAGGCTGCCCCACCTGAGGGCTTGGGTAGGGCAAGTAGAGTCTCTGGCTTACCTTGAATTTCAGCCTTAAGCAAGTTCTGGACCTACCTGTCAGGGCTAGAGCAAGAGGGTCCGGAGGCATGCAGGTTCCACGGAGGAGGCCGCAGCCCCGACCCCACAGGCCTCGAGGCCCCTAACTTAGAGCCAGGACTGTTTCTGGGCCTGCACCTTTGGGGTTTTCTCATCCATGCTCAGAATGGGGTCTTGGGGCATGAGGAGGGCCAGTTTATCCAGGAAACTGTGAGGTGTGCAAAACAAAAGCATTTTGGAATGTGGGGCCAAATCTTTGCAGCTCCTGAGCAGAAAACTACCAGACTGCAGGCTAAGCCAACTTTTGGGTGAATGAGACTCATGAGTAGGTCTCTGCAAAGACCCCAAATTTGAAGCAGGTCCTGAAAAACTGCTCAGAGGTTTGCCAAACTTCAAGATGATTGACAAGTGGAGGTTGAAAGACCTGCAGCCGGAAGAATTGAACCTTTGAGAGTTCCTTGGAATCATTGTAAAAGTGAAATGGGATGACCTCAAAGCAACATTAATAGTAAGGAGTGGAACACCCAAGCAACTAGCTGAACTAGATAGAAAAGACACATCAGCAAACTGATGGACGTGTTGTTTCATGGGCAGAAACCAGTTAGAGAGAGCTACAGTGGATGCTACCCAAACAACTCTCATCTGGGGGAAACTATTGGCAGTTTTGAAAAGCAGAAAATAAAAGATATAAAGGTTTTATTTTCAGAATTTATCACTATTGAAATGCCGTTCACAGCAAAGCTTTAGAGGTATACTCTGCTGTCTTCCAAAATATACAAAAGACTGATGAGGAAGAAGATTTAGAGGTTTTCAGGAGCTCTAGGTATCTACCAGTGTATACATCTTGTATAGATATTTTAAGAGCAAATTCAAATTGCCTTTTTAGAGATGATTAGCAGCTAAGAATATATTTGGAGCAGGACAGGTGTCCACCTGTCGACTAAGAAACGATGAACAGCTCTGGCTGGTGTGACTCAGTGGATTGAGGGCCAGCCTGCAGACCCAGAGGTTGCCAGTGATTCCCAGTCAGGGCACATGCCTCAGTTTGGGCCAGGTCCCCAGTTGGGAGTGTGCGAGAGACAACCAATTAATGTTTCTCTCACACATCGATGTTTCTCTTCCTTTCTCCCTCCTTTCCCCGCTCTCTCTAAAAATAAACTAAATAAAATAAAAAGAAAGGATCAACAAGCAGAAGGTAAAGAGTTAGACATTAAAGAAGAAGAAAATTAATTTTCCTAAGTACACTCCTCATTTCCCTTTTCATCTTAAAATGACTGAGAATCCAGGATGGATATTACACACCTGGGCATGTCAGCCTCCTGCCTAGTTATATGCGATCTCTTGTGTGAGCTCTTGCTTCACCCTTTGGACTCAGGGTACTTCATGCTAATGCCCTGAGTCTGGCTGGGAGTGTTATTACAGGTGGTAGGTAGGTAACACAAACTACTGGGTTGGCTAAAAAGTCTGCATGGTTTTTTCCGTAAAATAAAAGACAAATTTTTCATTTTCACCATAACCTTATTGATTTGGATATTTTGAGTATGTTCGCTATTTCCCGTTTGGTGTAACATTGATTGTTCTCAATGTCTTCATTTGATCGCTATCAACTTCAACTGGTCTACCTGACCTTGGAGCATCGTCCAGCGAGAAATCTCCAGCATGAAACTTCACAAACTACTTGTGACATATTCCATCAGTCACGGCACCTTCTCCATACACTGCCCAAATCTTTTGTGTGTGTGTTTCAGTTGTATTTTTACCTTTCTTGAAATAATAAAGCATAATATGCTAAAAATGTTTATTTTCTTCCATCTTCAGTGTTAAAATGGCTACACAAAAATTCACCAATTTTGATAAGTTTTTTTGTAATGCAAGCTGATATGACAGCTGTCACAATACAATCTAACAAAATTGTTTTGAATGAAATTAAAGACAAGTAAGCACTACTAGAGCCATCTTATGGAAATAAACCAAAAGAACTTTTTGGCCAACCCAATAAAAGATCTAATTACACTTAGCTTCTTTTAGGATTTTTAAACATTTTTTTAAAAAAGATTTTATTTATTTCCTTATTTATTTATTTGGGAGGGAGAAAGAGAGGGAGAAAAAGAAACCTTGATGTGTGAGAGATACATCAGTCAACCCTGATTGGGGGGACCTGGCCTGCAACCCAGGCATGTATCCTGAGTGGAAATCGAGTCAGCAACCTTTTGGTCCACAGGCTGCACTCAGTCCACTAAGCCACACCAGCCAAGACAGCATCTTTTAGGTTGATTCCAGAAAAAGATCTTATCTAGTCATTCAGATTAAATACAAATTTTACTTCATGAAACTTTAAGTAAATGACAAGTTTTCCCTTTTTAAACTTTTGCTGAAACCAAGTGTCATCAGCTGATTTTTGAAATTACCTTTCAACAGTGTGTAACCAAACAGGATAAAGGAAATATGACAGCAATATATGTTTTACAAATGCATACAACATATAATTTAGTTTAAATAAAAGTCACATTAACCTGCCTATGGTTTTAAAACAAAACTGCTATCATGTTGAAGTATTACATATAGTACTACAGCTTTTAGAAAGCAAGTAATCTGGGGAAATGTTGCCCAAGAAAACATAAATAGGTACACAGGGAATATCATAAATCGTTTAAAGTTCTATAAAAACTTTACCAAGTTATCACCTAGTTAATAAAAAGGTTTAGCCCTTTTCCCTTACTCTTATTCCTGCAAGTATAAAACAATCATCATTTATCAAGTCACTTGGGGTAACTGGAGAGAACAATTCATTCTTCATAGCAGAGAAATGGATTTTCAAGAAGCTTAAAAAGAAAAAAAGGCCTTTGTACAGTTGGTCACTCCTCATTCTCTACCTCCTCTCCCCCACCCCCGCCCCTCCCTGTGAAACACTTCTGTGTGCATGTGTCTGGATGTGCCTCTTCTGGGGATTTCCTGTACATTGTGCTGTACAGTTTTGTGTCCTGCTTGTTTTACTTAGTGTATGTTTTCAAGATCCATCTTTGTTGTATCATGTATCAGTAGTTCATTCTTTTTATGGCCAAATAAAAATGGTTGTGCCACATTTTTTTACGCATTCATCAACTGATGGAAATATGGGCTGTTTCCGCTTTGAGGCAATTATCAGTAATGCTGCTGTGAATTCTGTCAAAATTTTTGTATGGCCATGTGTTTTCATTTCTGCTGGGTTCTTTGGGTCACATGGTAACTCTATGTTGAACCTTTTGAGGAATTGCAAAACTTTCTAAAGGGGTGAGGGCATTTTACATTCCCACCAGCAAATCAAGAAATTCGTTACAAAAAAAAAAAAAAGAACCAAAAACAAAAAAGAAAGGAAGGGAGGGAGTGAGGGAGGAAGGAAGGAAGGAAGGAAGGAATTCGTTACAGAATTTGTGAAATGTTTGGTTGAGTACTATATACTCATTAAATTTTTCTTCCTTTTGTTTGTATCAAAATAACCCCAATGCACAATCATAGGTTGACACAGAAGTGGTTGAGTGAATGCTGAATCCCGGAATGTAGGTCCAGACCTCTGGTGCTCTGTTTGATGCTAACAGGTTCTCTGCCCTCAAAAGTAGAAGTTGGGAAATAAAGGCAAATAGATTTCTAATCAGTTCTTCATGTGCATTCAGCCCCAGAAGTTTTTTTCTAATTTTGTTAACAATGTTAGAATATGGTTTTAAAATGTGGTCCAGCCCTGGCTGGTGTAGCTCAGTGGATTGAGCGTGGGCTGTGAATCAAAGGGTCTCCAGTTCAATTCCCGGTCAGGGCACATGCCCAGGTTGTGGGCCAGGTCCCCAGTGAGGGCCACATGAGAGGCAACCGCACATTGATGTTTCTGTCCCTTTCTCCTTTCTTCCCCTCTCTCTAAAAATAAATAAATAAAATTTTAAAAAATAAATAAAAACACTCTAGAAAGCATATTGAAAAGTCATACACACTGGGTCCCCCGATTAATTATGTTCACAATTTTCCCTGTTCAATACTGAAACTGTAGGAGAAAATGTCCACTATCAATTATTCTCTGCAAACACGGTGTGTGTAGACTGAAAGAAAAATTCTGTGCTTGGTGTTCTCTGGTAAGGAAAAGAAGACAACCTGAGAGAGTTCTCCGGCCAGGCTCACACTGTTGTCTTAAAGTAATGGTGTCACTGGAGTGTCACTGGAGTGTCAATGGTGTCAATGGAGTCTGTCACTACCTCACACAGTGACCCCGGCAACCGAGGGCAGCGGGTTGTCAGGCCAACTGTGAGGTGAGAGAAGTGGCTGCAGACACCCTGGATCCCATCAGTGTCTCCTCCCGGGGGGCAGCCCTTTACAGGTGAGGCTTGGTGTGGCAGCGTCAATGGTCACCCGGGTGGGGTCTAGTTCTGAGCACGAGGGAATAAACCATCAAGAAGCGAGCAGCAGAGAAAAGTGCACGCACACACACTTGTATGTGATTTTCTTTTTTTTTTTTTTCTCATCTAGGAGCAAAAATGCATAAAAGCAGCTGGAAAAGCAGAAGACTGGGAAGAAGGAGCCAGTGGCAGAACCCTAGGTTCCGACAGCACAGTTCGAATGAGAGGCAAGTGCAGTTCCCCAGGGCCGTTCCAGTTCTAGTGTCGCCTGCCCGGCACCCTCACAGGGGCCCCGTCCGCGTGCAGGGTGTGCGGTGGGGCCCGACATGAGTCTGCGTTCCCCACGAGCACCCGGGGGATGTCGCTGCTGTGGGTCAGCCTGCCGGCCACACTCCAAGCAGTGAGGAGATATGGCCATGCTCTTTTTTCAGAGTGACCTGACTTTGGGCCTGAGCCACAGGCTTAGTATTATCTGATGCAGCTGGAGGAGAGCTGTTTCTCCATTGTGTAGACCGACTCTCTCTCTCTTTTTTTGTCTTTGTTTTCCATCTAATTAAAGTAGCTTTCTGGAAGTGTAAAATATCTTTCTTGTACAATACTTCCCTTGTGACGTTTGCGATAACATATATAAAGCCCCTAATGGACTGCCTGTCTCTGAATAGGCCCTCCATCCATGGTGGGCCTCATGAGGTGTGGAATAAAATACTATTCTAAGCCCAAGTCCCGGACTTGACCAGTGCTGTGAAGATCGGGACAGTGCCCAGTGTCTGTATGTTTTGGAAGGAGAACCATGGACACGTTTTGGGTCCCAGGTCTTCCCACAAGAGCACAGCGTGTAGTACAATGTGATCAGCTTTGGCAGAGTTGCGTGGAAACATGGACAGCCACCTTCCGGCTCCACGTGGAAAGAATGGAGCAGCGGTTTTTGAACTGGCAGTCCTTGGACCAGAAACGTAGACATTTGTCATGACACGTAATCCTTCCTCTCTCCTGCTGCCGATCTCGGATGAGCTGCCTCAGGAAGCTCTGGGCCGTAAGAACGGAAAATAAATTTTCCCAGAAACCATGCGTAGCTAGTATTTATAGACAAAAGAGAAAGCTCTTTTATTCCTTCAACCTAGTTTGCAGTTTGTACTCCTTTTAGTGTGGGGATAGAGGGGAAGTTCTTGTTTTAAAAGAGGATTTTATCAGGATTCTAAAATTAGATCTTTTGTTATATATCATTATACCCTTTAGCTTATAATTACTATTAGAGCTGCTTGTAGCTTTGCAAAATGAGTGTTTAAACCATGGCTGTGTCCCAGTCTTACTGAGCAAATCGCCTCTGTGCCCTGAACCCCAGCTTTCCCATCTGTAAGGTACGGTAGCCAAGTACAATTTAAACTCTTGTACTGCTGGATGCAATAAGTAGTGAAATTCACCTGACCTTGTAAATGCTGCTGAGCTGACAAATGAGTCCAGCTGGTAGAATTCTTACTGGCAAAGATTTCTGTTCTCCTTTTCATCCGAAAAATTCCCCAAGACTTCATGAAATGCTCGAGCACAGAGATAACAAAAAGGAATTACTGCGACATGCATCTGCTTAAGGATGAGAAACAAAACCTTGCCCCAGCTTTGGTGTATCTGCAGTAGGTAAACTACTTTAAGAAAAAGCGGGGTCAGTGCTCCCCAATAATCAAAGGTCAGAGGGTCAGGGTGAAGGCTGTGGAACTGCCTGACCTGCCCCCTGCCAGGACCCCACAGTCGCAGAATGACTGGGTCTCAAGCCTTTCACTGCAGGTTACCGTGACCATGTGTCAACAGGTGGGACACCCGGACACAGCAAAGCCCTCCGGATTCCGACCACGATGAGGAGGAGGCCCCCTCGACCTCGTCCAGCACAGCCGGGAGTTCCTCTGTGCCAGGTGAGGCAGTCTGCTGGGTAGGACTCTCTGGCCCCGCCTGCAGGGAAGGACGAAACTCGGTCCTGCCTCGTCAGCTGCTTACATCTGCTCTGGCCACCCTTCCTCCTCAGCCTGGTGTGCCTGCACTCGCATGCGGGTGTACTCCGTGTGTACCACCAGCTCGTTCTGGGCTCAGGAAATCCTGGGAGCAAATGCAGACACTAAAGGGAGGAGCTGGGTACGTCAGGAACTGTGATCTTGAGGCAAACCGCTCCCCCAGGACTGAACTGGGCCAGGATGGTGACTGGCAATGTTAGCTCACCTCCGGCCCCTTAGAAGAGACAGGCAGCTGTGAGGGGTGGGGGACAGGCCACTGGGCTCCTTTCTAGGTGGGTCAGGTCACAGTACTTCAAGTGAGATTTTATTTCTTTTGACTACAGACCTACCAGGGTACTACTTTGACCCTGAAAAGAATCGGTACTTCCGCTTGCTCCCCGGTCACAACAACTGCAACCCCCTCACGAGGGAGAGCATCCAGCAGAAGGAGATGGAGCACAAAAGGCTGCAGCTGCTGGAGGAAGAGGACAAGCAGAAAAAGGTGGGCCCCCCCACTCCCGGGGCTGCCCTGGTCCCTGCAGCCCGCCAGCCTGCATCCACTGCTGAAAGCAGGTGCCTGTTAAACGCCCTGTGACGCTCAGCTTCGTGCACTTCAGGCAGTATGGCGCTGAGTTTCCCCTGGCAGGAAGCTGGTGAAGAGAGGAAGACCAAGGGAGCAATCTCTTCCCATTCCACTTTCCCTATTTGCAAAGTCTTAGCAGTAATTCTGACAGTTTGTCCTTCCCTGGGAGAATCTGGAAAAGAAGCGTAATACTGTTTCAGTACCTGCATATTTTAAGTGGAAAACCAGGGTATATGGTTTGGATATGAGGGTTTCTTGTATCTTTGCTGGGGACTAGACATCAGGACTTTTTGATGGTTATGGGGGCAACAGAATGGAAAATCTAGGCTGTGGGGTCACCATAGGTCAAGTGGAAAGCACGCTGCGGACACGAGTATCCAGGGCCGTTCCCGCACTCACTGGTTTGGTGGCGTCTTCTCCCCACATGTAAACTGATTGGAGGGTTTGGACAGAGGCCTCGCGCAGACCTTCCAGCTCACACATTCTTTCTTGAGCTGCGCTTTTTCTCTTTCCAGGGAGAATGTCAGATTTATATGCATGTGATTTCTGCCAATTTAGTACCTGTTTCTTCATTGCATCCTATGGAACTAAAGATATTCTCTGTTATTTCACAACATAAAACTTCACCAAATCCCTTTTCCCCCCAGAAAATAACCAGGATGGGATTCAATGCCTATTCCTTGCTACAGAAAAGCAAACTGGGTTTTCTCAGTGTCCCCAGCTATTGCCGGTAAGTCAGTGCCTCGTTATGTTTTCTTCATGAGTATTCTTTTTCTGTTTTTTATTTCCATGGTCCGAGAACCCAGTTAGGAGGCCACATAGCTGCTTTGTGAGGAGTCCTCACAGTTGAGGGGCTGCAGCTCACCGCCTGCCTCCTGCTGCTGAAACCAGCGCCGAGGGAGTCGGTGTCCCTCTGTGACTCCCGCAGGAGGCCGTGGAGAGAGGACAGGGGGTCTAGGCAGAGAACTGGGGCAGAAATTTCTCAGGATGCTTTCTCTGTTACTCATAAATTATGTTTAGTTTGGTAGTAAGGTCTTGTAACTTCGATCCTGTGAGCTTTCTGCCTTCTTTTCTCCTTATCTAGTAAGTTGTCCCTAAAAATGGAACATTAAATAGATGTATGCATACTAAACTTTATCTAAATACTTGTGGTCCCTGATATAATTTTAACTAAAACCCTGTGAGCTATAGGTTGCTACTTCCTCCAGTTTCTAGAAGAAGAGACTGAGGCTCAGAATGGAGAGATTTTTCTCAAGGTAAAGCTAGAAAGAGTGGGATCTGCCTGCCTCTCGATGCCTGAACTCCTAACCCCTGTGTCTGCAGCCCCCACTGTGTGGGCAGGTGAAGAAACCACATGAGTTTGGGTGCCTTGTAGGGACACAGATCTCTCATCTCGGAGAAGGGCCACCTCCGTGTGGGCCAGCCATGCAGGAGGTAGGAGCCAGGGCAGGTGGAACCGTGCGTCTCCTTTGATTCCCTAAAGAGGTAAAGATCTGGTTGAAAAAATTTGTTCTTCACCGTTAAACACGCTGTCCTTCATGGAGAGGTGGTACGAGGTGCAGAGGGTAAGGGCAGCGGGGGGGCAGCCGTGTGCCTGGGCCCTTTCCGTCTGCTGCGCGCCCTTCGGCGTGTTTCCTGTCTCCGACGCCGCCTCTGCGTCTCAAGAGAAGGAGTTGTACTGGATGATCCAAAAACAGATTCCTCTGCTTCTGACTTCCTTTGAGCCTGTAAATGGGCCACCCGTTTCTTTGCTTTAGTTTTGCTACGAGTTCTAAAATTGAATTTATTTGGGGGTCTTGCCCATTTCCATTGCTGAGAAATGATAGGGAGAGGACCAACTAGGGGAGATGGTCTTCACGGTATGGGGTAGGGCAGAACCCCTGGCCCTTCCCCCTGGGTATCTAGGTGTGGTGCCCACACCCTCCCTGCCCCTCTCTCCCCCTGCAGTTTAGCCCATGAGCTTCGAGTTAGCTGCATGCAGAGGAAGAAGGTTCAGATTCACAGCTCGGATCCCTCCGCTTTGGCAAGCGACCGATTTAACCTCATACTGGTGAGTGGGAGGGAGCCGTGTGTGGTATTGCTGCCGCCCTGACACTTCATGCCTTAGCATCGGCTCCCATCAGGTCTGGCTGTGTAGGTGCCAGTTGATAGGAGCAGGTGTCTGCTAGGTTTTTATAGTTTTAACAAGCACCTTCTGGCCACCCATTGGCAGGTGCCAAGCTAGCAGGGCAGGCCATGGTGACCATTGTCACCCTATTACAGCTCTGTCATTTGACATGAAAGCCAGGGCCCACCACGCATTGACTGAGAACCATCACAAAGTAACTTTCCCTTGGGAGCTTTGTAAACACACCCAGAAGGTACACAGTGGACCGGGAGCTTGTAATCTTTCCTGTCCTGGGCGGGATTGGGTGGCCGGCCCTAAAGCTCCAGTGTCCTCAGTAGCAGCGGCATGTTACACCCTTGCTTGCTGTTCCGGACCCGTGTAGCAGGGCCCTCTGGGCCTGTGACCCTGGATCTGTGCCTCCCACTTCACGATGCTGTTTGCAGGGAGCAGACAGTCTTCTCTGCCATAGGTTAGACCAGGCTGGAAGGCAGGGCCCACTACTTGAGTCCAGGGGCCAGGGAAATGTTGGCAGAGGGTCCACTGGAAATGGGAGGAGCCAAACTGCTCAGCTAGACTGGGGCCCGAGGCCACAATAGAGCTTGGCGTGTGCAGCAAGCCTGCCCTTCATGGAGGCCTGGGGAGAACCGAGGAGATTGAGGGACACAAAATAGCCTCGGCCTGATGGTCTGCTCACAGGACGGGGGCCCGAAACTGCAGAGCTGACCCTTGACATCTCACCCCAGGCGGCCTCAGTAGCAGAGCCCTTCCTCGTAAGGGATGTCAGTGGCCAGGACTCACATCTGTCCTGTGGCCTTCCCCCACCCTGTGTGTGTTTGGGGATTCAGTTTGACCTGAGTACTTTCTTGCAGTTGGTTCCCTTCAGGAGGCCCTTCCCTGGGGTTCTTCTGTAAACGGGTGGGGGTGGTGTTCCTGGGGTTTTCAGTAAACTGGGGCAGAGCTGCTTAGTGTACCCCGAGCCCCCTCGGCCTCACTCATTGCCTCACACAAGCTGTGAGCTGGCCCCCAGGTGGCCTGCCCCATCTGGCAGCATTACCTTGATTGGCTGGTTGGTGTGGTCAGACAGCTGGGAAGGGTGGCTTGCCGCCAGGATCCATTTTTCAAATCTGACTGCAGTCACTGGTAATGATGCTTCAGGAACGCAGCTCTTCTTCACGGCACACTCACAAAGTGAGTGCAGTTTTACCAGCTAAATATAGATTAAAACACAGAAATATATATAGTTTTTGCTCTGAAATAATTATTAACCACATTTGTAAATGGAAAAAAAAAAAACCTTAAAATAACCCATATCCCAATGCAGTCTTTTCTGTTGTAATTTTTTTTCTCAGTGCAATGCCTTTTTTTTACGTGGTGCTAATCCCGGTGCCTGTGTAATAGGAATGCGATTTTGTACGTTCCTTTTACCTCTTGATACTTTTAACTGTCCACGTTGCTGTGTGCTTTCACGGTGGCCACGTTCTCTGTCCCACGTGTCTCATCTGAACAGTTCCTCTCCATGGACATCGGGACTCTTCCAAACTCAGTTCTGAGCTGGGTGACCGTGTAGACATGTCCAACTTCCTAGCCACACCCCCTCAGTGCCATCCTCATCCCTGCTCCTGAACTGTGCGACCACACTCCTGTTAGCTTTGCCCGGCTGTGGCTACTCCAAGTTAGGGGCAAGTTAGGTCACCTCCATGCTGCATGGAGGGGGACCTCTCACCTGGTGAAAATGCAGAGCACGGGGGCTGTCAGAGACAGGCAGGTGGTCCGAGGCCTGGGAGGTCACCCGCAGTCCACTTTCCCCTCCCAGGCAGATACCAACAGTGACCGGCTCTTCACAGTGAATGATGTCAAAGTCGGAGGCTCCAAGTATGGCATCATCAGCCTGCGTGGTCTGAAGACCCCCGCACTCAGGGTGCACATGCACGAGAACCTCTACTTCACCAACCGGAAGGTACTCCGCCCTCCCCGGCAGCCTTCCAGCCCACTGTGCCTTTGCACCCAGGGGCACTGCAGCAGTCAGCCAGGTTCAGGGCTGGGGGAGGGCTCTGTGAAGGAGGCAGCGCCCGGCTACCTCGTTTTCCCAAGGGGGAGGTGGGATTTTAGACCCTGGGGATCCACCAAGGCAGAAAGGGGCCGCGGAAGTGTCTCGTCTTGGAAGAGAAAGGAATTTAGATGTGGGAAGACTTGAAGCAGTGCTTCTTTCCCCTCGGGAGGTCGGAGTCGGTTTGAAGGAGCCCACACCGAGGACATCGTTCCTGGGAGGCGGGCTGCGGGAGCCTGGGTGGGAGGTCCTCCCTGTGCATCAGGACGACCTGTCAGTCACTCGGCCAGGCTGTGGCTGACCCTGAGGTCCACATAAATATGAGGAGCTTAATGTCTAAAGGGCAACTTTTTTTAAAAAAAGATTTTACTCATTTATATTTAGAAAGAGGGGAAGGTAGGGAGAAAGAGGGAGAGAAACATCAAACGGCTGCCTCTCACACGCCCCCAACCAGAGACCTGGCCCGAACCCAGGCATGTGCCCTGACCGGGCATCGAACCTTTGACCTTTAGGTTTGTGGGACGAAGCCCAACCCACTGAGCCACACCAGTCGGGGCCTCGGGGGCAACTTAGATACATAGTGTTTAAAACGGTCTCTGGGTGAAGTGAGATACGGTATGCCTTCAGAGGCGGGTTTCTTCCCTGCCATTTGAAGAGAGGTCAGCCTCGCCCTGGAGGGTACACCGGATGTCTCACTGTGAGGGCCATGCTGGTAATGAGGGGCTAAGGCCTGGAGGCTGCCCACTCCCTTTCCCTCTTTAAGGCCCTGTGTGCTGAGGCAGGAAGCTTCCCTGTTCTCAAAATGCTTGTTCCAGCCCCTTTTTTAAGGAGCAAGACCTGAAGAAGTCACATGTCGATGCCCCCAAGTGATTCCACAAGAAAGCATTTGTCTGTTGCTCTCTACGAGTTGGCAGTCAGACCAATCTTTCTGTCTTGCTGTGTGCTTCCTCTCCAGGTAAACTCTGTGTGCTGGGCCTCACTGAACCACTTGGATTCTCACATTCTGTATCTTTTGGCCGACGAAGAGGTTTGGTGGGCAGGCCACACCCTGACGTGGACTCGACCTGTGGGTTTGTGAAGTGGCATCCTAGTGGTCAGGGGTCCGGGACGTTCTGCACATACTCTCACCCTTTCAGAAGGAGCAGTGCACGTGGGTGGCAAACACGGATTCCCATGCGGCCCTGGGAAGTAGTTGAGGTCGGGGTGACTCTGAGGTCACTGTGCGCCGTACACTGATCTGGAACTTGAGAGCTAGAGTTTTAGCGGAGGAATAAAGCAGAAAGGAGCAGTAAAATCTTGGTAAGGAACCCCGGATCCTCCTGAAGGGGAGGTAGGAGTCAAGGGCGGCAGTGATCCCGGGGTGGGGTGAGTTTCCTGGGGGAGACGGAGGGCAGGCACGAGAGGAAGGGGGTTCCTTCGGCGTGGGGCGTGGGTCTGTGGGCTCTGGCCCAGTTCGCTGCCAGAGATGGCCTCCTTCAGAGCACTCTTCGTTCTGCTCTCCGCCTTCCCAGGGAGCCAGCAGGGCTTTTCTGCTAGGAGCACAGCAGGGCAGCGTCAGGGTAGCGGGGCCTTCCTCTGGGGTCCCTGGGTGCTTTGATGCACAGGACAGCTGTCTGTCATGTACTTCAGGGAAGAGTATTGTTTGACCCAGAGCCACATGTCAATGAGTCTTCTTCATTCATTTCCACATTAAATGAGTTCTTCGAACTACGACTGCTGGTACCAGACACCTGCGTCGTGAGTTGCTGTGATGCTGACAGCTGACATCTGTGAGTGCACTTCACACAGAGCTGGGCACGTTACGGGTCCCTAGCAAATGATGGCTGAATCAGAACCTATTTTTAAAATTTATTCCACAGCACTGTTACAGAGGGGGTGAAAGCCTAAATTAGAGATCTTCTTATAAAGTTTACGTGAGACAAAACTGTATTTGGTGAAATCGAAAGTTTTATGTGACTTGCTTTTGGGGTCCTTTGGGGTGATGAGTGTACTTGTTGCCGTGATGGGTTACCAGAGGACAGGAGAAACCAAGCCTTGAAGGAGAGAAAACAACCTCACTCATTTTTAATTTTAAAATAGGATAGTATTTTTTTCTTTTTTTTCTAATTGACTTTTTTTTTAAGGGAGAGAGAGAAACATCGATTTGTTGTTCCACTTATTTATGAACTCACTGGTTGATTCTTGTATGTGCCCTGACTGGGGATCAAACCCGCAGCCCTGGTGCATTGGGACAACACTTTAACCGAGCTAGCCGGCCAGGGCCAAAACAGTTTTTTTTTTTTTTTCATGTTTCTGAGGGCTGAGGAGAAGATGGAAATCCGTATAATTGGGTTTGAAGAGTATAAAGAGTATCGTCTTTTGTAGCTTGATCAGCAGTTGGCCCTCTGGTAGTCACTTCAGGTAATCTTCAGGCTTTTGTGTACCCACTGCTTCTGAAAGAACACGGAACTTTCTCCCTGTTCAGACCTGCATTCTGCATTTTTCCCCAAAGAGTGGTGGATGGTCAGACTGAGTTCTTTTCTACACTTACTGGGCTCTTTGTTAACCTGTGGCCTGGTAGAGGATGAAATCTACGGTGCCGGCCCAGTAAGTGTCCACCGTTGGACTATAACCCGGGTTTCAGCCACAGCACTTGAAAGTGCACCCGTGTACGGACTTTCTCCCCACGTCCTGCCCTCCACACCAGAGGTGCTTCGCATGGGGCCCGCCACCCAGGGCAGCATGACACAGATTGTCGAGAATCTTGCCTGGTTGCTTTGCAGATACTTACATTTTTGGATGGGGGGGTGTGCGTCCATTCCACCACCATCTGTTGAGCATATACAATCCCTGTGCAAAGTGCCGGAGATGAACAGATCCACGAGTGACCAGCCTGGGCAGTGATGTCTGCTGGGCAGCTGGACATGAGAGCGATGCAGGGATTGGGGCGGCCTTCCTGCAGGTGGTCCCCACATGGGAAGGAGGGGCCAGAGTTCCATCAGAAGAAGGAGGCAAGGGAGAATGTGGCACCCGGGGCAGCAGTGTTTGGTGTCTGTGGTCTCTGGCTAAGCAGGGCCTTGGGAGACGGAATCCGCAGGGACGTGGGATGCCCACGGAAGATTGTGGTCTCGGAGTAATTTCTCACACAGGCTGGCAAAGGCGAGACCTCAGACGGAAGGCTGCTGCAGGATGAAGCGGGCACTGGAGAGGGAGGCAGTGATGGGCAGAGGTGGAGGAGAGATGCAAGGCTAAGAGGCTTGGGGTCATCTAGGCCGCAGAGTGTTGGTGGCAGGGAAAAGTCCAAGGGTGGTACGCCAAGGGAGTGGGGGTGTGGGGACCAAGAAGGAGTGTGTAGTTAAAAATGTGGTGCATAGCCACGGGGCAGGACTGGAGAGTGTCCATCGGAGTTAGAAACTAGGGCTCATTGGAGACCTTGGGGAGAAACCGGCTGGAAAGGTGTCATACCTGGATTTCAGTGGGCAAACTACTGAAAGAAAGGTAAGGAGTGCCTTTGATAGGCATATGTGATATGCCTGTGTGATAAACATAGGTTCCTGTAGAGAGAAGTCTGGCTGTGAAGGGCACAGGAGAGCAACTAGATCAGCCAGAAGACAGTGCAGTGCAAGAGTAGGCAAAGAATAGGAGACAATCCAAAAAGGAAACTCAAGTGACTATAATCAGATGAATCAGTACACACAGTTGTAGTCAGGGAAGTGCAGATTGAAATAATGAGGTATCACATTATATTCAGATAAGCACACATTTTCAAAGTGCCAAGATGTGGCAGGTTTGGAGAATGGGGAACACTGCCGTGGAAGCGAATTGATGCAGCCACTTTAAGTTGAAGATGCAGGACCCTCACGCCCCCACAGTTCCACTCGAGGGGTGGACAGCAGAGTGGAGCTTCCAGACTGCAGGTCATGACCCGTCAGGGGTCAGCAAGTCAGTTTGTGAGCAGCATTTATAAAGTGAAATAGACTACAGAATATCAGAGTTTCATACGTAGGGCAAATATTTTATAAAACTCTTCTTTTAACTGTGTGTGTGTATATAGCACATAGGAGTGTACAGTTAAACTCTGACCCTGGGCTTGAGAGGCACTGCCTTAGGAAAGCCCCCCGCGCGTGGGAGTGGGAGGCAGGAAGGCACTCATTGCAGCAGCAGAGCGAAGAGAAAGGAAGAACTACCTAAGTGCCCAGCCGCGGAGACGGATAAATAAATCGTGTATTTATACAGAGAACAGTGTCGGTCAAGGAAGTGGGGCCATGAGCACCAGCACAGGCGGGTCTAGAAGGCAACGGAGACTGGAAACTTGTAGAAGATGCCCTTCGTGGTGCCATCTGTGTGTGTTTTTAGATCATGAGCCGCTCTTTACATTGCTCATGGACAAACACGTCCTGGAAATATGACGTGGCCTAGAACAGTGATTCTTTCTGGGTGAGGTAGAAGGGAGAATTGGGCTGGGGAGGGGTGAAAGAAGATGTTAACCGTACCTGTGACCTTTTTTCCTTTAAAAAACACCTGAAACTAAATATGGAAAATGTAAACATGTTAAGTCTGGCTTCATGGGAGTTATTTCTGTAATTTCTTTTTTTTATTTTCTTTTATTTATTTTTAGAGAGGGAAGAGAGAGAGAGAGAGAGAGAAACATCAATGTGCAGTTGCTGGGGGTCATGGCCTGCAACCCAGGCATGTGCCCTGACTGGGAATTGAACCTGCGACACTGGTTCGCAGCCCGTGCTCAATCCACTGAGCTATGCCATATTTCTGTAATTTCTTGAAGGGTGCTGGTTGGTGCCCACCCTCCTCCCAGAGGAGACCTTGTACCTGACTGTCCTTAACAGCTTTTCCAGGCTCTGCCTCATGGGGATCGCCGAGACGCCCGGTTGTGCCACCCTGCTCCCGGCATCACTGTTCGTCAGTAGTCATACAGGTACTGAGTCTTCTTTGTGAAATAAGGGGGTGCTGTGACAGGTCTCTGCCCTCCTCCAAGAAGCTGGAGCCAGCACCCCCACCATAAGCTCCTTGGCAAAGGCTTGAGCCAGAGGCTCCGTGAACCCGTCAGAACTCTCAGGGTGGGGACTGACTGCAGAAGTACCTGTGGGGTGTCCTCCAGCCTGACCCATGGTTTGTACTGAAAGCATGTGCATCTCTACACATTTCCTCCTTTGGGTCATTTCAGGAGCCAGAACAGTTAAGAGTATGTGCAACCAGTACCAGAAATCAAAATATTTGTTTGAGGTGCCTGTTACAGATCATGTCTGAAAGCGACCAGCCGGTGCTCTCTGGGATACTCACGTTCTCTCTGGCCGAAGGCAGTTCAGAATCCCGGGCTTCTTCCTGGCAGCACTCTGAATATTAGGTTTCCAGTCTTTCAGGGAATTCGGATCAATTAGATGAGGGTCAGGCCTCTACGAGTACAGGCTCCAGGCAGGCCTGGCACGAATCCCAGTGTGAACAGATTGCTTAACCTCTGTAGAGCCAAGATAATACCTCCCCCATCCGGTTACATGGAGGATTAAACAAGGTCACAGATGCTTAGCCCAGTGCCTGGCATTTCATTGTACAGCTAGTTTATGAGACAGATATTATCACCAATTTACAGATGAGGAAACTGAGGCAAAGAGAAGTTCCAAATTTGCCTTACAGAACTAATCCGTGGTGGTAGAAGTGAAGATAGCAGTTCCGTTTGGGAAGGGAGTAATGGTGAAGGTACTGAAAAATTCTGTTTCTTAAATCTGGGTTGTGGCTCTATTTACTTTGTGATAACTCATTTAACTGGGCACTTGTGATCTGTGCCCCCTACGTATGTTTTATCAATGAGTTTATTTTTAAAAATGTTTTGCTTGAAGTTAAGCATCTAATAGTGTCACCTGGGACTGAAGCCCTCTTACCTGTGACACCATACTGCCTCCCTGGTAGCCGTGAATATTTTAGTATTTCTCCTGGGATGTCAGCAAAGATTTATGTATTCACTCTCAGAATTACCACTTCAGAACTGGGGACCCCCGCTGAGTGCCTCAGCTTTTTGCTACCACAAAGCCCAGAATGGAGCCAAGGTCTAGACCCCCAGCAAGCAGCTATTCCTGGAGGTTCCCAGATCTGGTGGTCGCTGTCCCCAGAGTGCAGCCATGCTTGACATTCGCTGCCTCTCTCAGCAGGGGACCGCCCCGGCATGCTCTGCAGTTTCCGGATCCCCGGGGCCTGGTCCTGTGCGTGGTCCATGAACTCGCAGGCCAACAACTGCTTCAGTACAGGTGAGCCGTGGCCGCCCCCACAGGTCCTCAGAGGAATGGCTTTCTCAGACCTTTAACGCCCCTGTCCAGCAGTCCCTCCCCCCAGACTACAAGTGACATTTGTCTCTCCACCCCATCTCTGCCTCTGTCAGGCTTGTCCCGGTGGGTCCTGGTGACCAATGTGGTGACGGGACACCGGCTGTCATTTGGGACCAGCAGTGACGTTTTGGCCCAGCAGTTTGCTGTCATGGTAGGCTGGGTTGGGAATATGAAGTTCCCCAAGAGTGGCAATTTTGCTGGATTGAAATTGGATTCCCGTGTGGCATCTGGTCCTCCTCCCCCTTTGACAGGGAAACAAGGGCGGCGGAAAGGGTTAACGGGTGACTTGAGTGTGTCTGCACTAGGGAAAGGTGGCTGATGCAGACAGTCCTTGTCAAACTGGCTTGAAACGACTTCCTGTTTAAATGAGCTGTGAGCAATTCTCAAGTAGTACTTGGACAGGCCAGTAGGACCGTTTTGTTAATGTAGAAATTAAGTTCCAGTTCATAGCACCAAATAGTTTCATACTCAGCTTTTAAGTTACACATTTTATAAACCTAAAAATCAAAATTCTCGTCATCAATACAAGTCAAAGGCTTGTCCCACAGAAAACGCCATCTTTCTCTAAACCGGCTGCGGGAGTGTGCCGACCTGTTTCCAGCAATCAGCACCAAGTTCATCAGTTTGGGTTTCCTCAGCCATCTTCCCTCTCTGTTTGGGACCCCCTGCCTTACCTGGACCTCTGACCTCTCCTACTCCACACCCCTCACCCCAGCTTCTCAGAGCAGCCGTGGTGGAGGCGGGCACCATCACCTGGGCTCCAGAGTGAGGCCTGAGGGGCCAGTGCAGCCCGTGGGGAGGACCCTGGGGACACACGGGGTCCAGTTCTTTTTCTCTTTCCTAAGGAACCCCCCCAACTCCACTGAGGCTCAAACTCTGACCCAGGAGGGCTGAGATGGGTGGGGGGTGTTCTGGAGGGCATGCCCCTCCCACCCTTAGAGGGAGGTGCCAAGCTGTCCCTCTGTCCATAGACTCCTTTGCTGTTTAATGGCTGTCGCTCCGGGGAGATCTTTGCCATTGATATGCGTTGTCGAAACGAGGGCAAGAACTGGAAGACCACCCGCCTGTTCCACCACTCAGCAGTGACATCTGTGCAGATCCTCCAAGAAGAGAAATGCCTGATGGCATCCGACATGGCTGGAACGGTAGGGCAGCACTGCCTTTCTCAAGCCGTCAGAGCCGGTGGCCCAGTGGTCTGTCAGGTGGAGGGACTCGGCAGAAGAGACCCTCGTGCCAGACAGCAGGATGGAAGGGCGGCTAGAGCGCAAGCAGGTTGTGAGCTGTGCAGGGCAGCTGCTCTGTTGCCCACTGGGAGCCCAGTCTGGTTTAGACAGCCCCGAAGCTGGTTCTGGTGCTTTTGATGGACTCAGGGCCTCAGGCATTTGAGGTGTAGCTTTTCCTAACCCAAAGAGGCCCTTGGAGACCACCTCGCCCTCCCTGGCCTCTGTGCCCGAGGTTCCCCAGTGTGCCTGCTGGACCCTCCTTAATAACCCTTGTGCGTCTGCCTACAGATCAAGCTGTGGGACCTGAGGACCACTAAGTGTGTAAAGCAGTACGAAGGTCACGTGAACGAGTACGCCCTCCTGCCCCTGCACGTGCACGAAGAAGAAGGAATCGTGGTGGCAGGTACTGAGGCAGGGAAGACTCTGGTCATCAAATTCTATCCCAAGGGCCCCCAGCATCTTCAGCAACAGAGGGAGAAATTGCTCTAAAACAGCAGGATAAAGGGTTCTGGGCTATTGGGGTTGGGGAGACTGGAGGGGACACGGAGTTGGACATTAGTAGGCAGCAGCTTAAAGATTTTATATTTGGAGAGAAGGGAGGGAGGGAGAAAGAAAGGGAGAGAAACTTCAATGTGTGAGAGAAACATCAATCAGTTGCCTCTCACACACTCCCCACTCGAGACCTGGCTCACAACCCAGGCATTAGCCTTAGCTGGGAATCGAACCAGCGACACTTCGGTTCACTCAGTCCACTGAGCCACACCAGCCAGGGCAGTAAGCAGCAGTTTAAACATCCACATCAGTGGACAAACATCATTTTGGTAAGAGGCTAGTTAGGTGCAATAAAACACAGTAGCTTGGGAGACTTGGTTGTAGGGTTTACACCTATTCACCAGGTCAGCATTCAGTGTGACCTTATCCCATGGGGCAACTTCCATGGAAAGGCTTGGGTTCCCTGTCCCTTGTACTTGCATTTCCACCAGAGCATGCCGAGAAAAGAAATCAAGGTCACTGTAAAGGAACTGAAGGCTGGTCCCCTAACACCGCCCCTGTGGGTCCACATCCACGCGCACACAAGTTCTCTGCGTTCGCTCACTAACCTGCCACGTTCTTCCCTCCCTTGCAGTGGGCCAGGACTGCTACACCAGAATCTGGAGCCTCCACGACGCCCAGCTGCTCAGAACCATACCCTCGCCACACCCCACCTCCAGGGCCAACATTCCCAGTGTGGCCTTCTCTTCTCGGCTCGGGGGCCCCCGGGGGGCGCCGGGGCTGCTCATGGCTGTCCAGCAAGACCTCTACTGTTTCTCCTACAGCTGATTCTGCAGGGCACAGCCTGGAGGACTGTGGACTTGACTTAAGGGAGTAAAAAGTAGCCTTACTTCTGCCATAATTGCTGCTGCCAGTGAAGGCATTTTAAATGGGTGCTCTGTGTGCACAGACCCCATCCATCCAGCTGCTGCGGAGGAAGAAGGTGCTGTGTGTTATGTGGAGACACTTTACTAAACTTAAGTTGTGGGCTCAGAGAGCTTGAAAGTCCTTTTCATAAAAGGTACCTGTTTCCTTTTGTTGAATTCCTTAGACTAATCCCTTCCCCCACTTTTATTTTTAAAAAAAAAAGCCTTTTCTAAGGGCTGAAGGTTGGCAATAACTAAATTAAAGCTTTTTTCACCAAAAGCCCTTTCAAGAAGCTGAGCGATGAGACCGGGTGAGACTGTCAGAGTGGCCGGGGTACAGAGGCATCATCTGTACGCACAAAAGCCACTGGAGAGAAGAGGAACAGGGGAGTCATCTGAGTTCCTAGAGCAAGATCCAAGGCTGGAGTTTGGTGTCATCAAACGAGCCTTCTCATACTCTCGGGAGACCTTTGGGATCCTTCCATTATCACTCACAGGCATTGGACAGAAGGATGGATCTTTTTAGATGCTAGAGGTTTTAAGCAGGCTTGCCTTTTGTTGAGGCACCTTCCAAAATGTTAGGTAGAGCATCTCCTGTTTCCCTCACAGTGACTTGAATGTCAGATTCAAGGGCCCCCTCTCCAAGAAAATTGGCTTTGACTTCTTACAGTGTTAAGAGAAGCAGTTTGTCAGATGTTTGTACCAAGTGTTAAAGAGTTGTCTTTCTACCAGACAATAAACTGAAAGAACTGTGGGATGGTACATCGATTTTAATGATTCAGGAGACCCGATGCTTGGCTGCTGCAGGAACAGACCCGCTACTATACTGTCAGCTTAAATCTTGGGTGAGGAAAATAAAAAGGGTAGACACTGGGACTGGCCTTAGTGGCTTTGCCAAGGAGCTTCCATTTGCCCCTCCAGGCCCACCTGTGTGCCCTCTCCACCTGCTCTGTGTGTTCCCCAAGGCGACCTCTGGACTGCCTCAGTGGCTCTCCAGGCCCGCCCCCCCGTGGGTTCAGGCAGAGCAGAGGTGGGATTGTTAGTCCCCGGCTCACCTCCTGCTGGGCTGTGGGGGCTGTGGTTGAGTTCCTCCACCTAAGGCCGCAGCTTCCGGTGGAACACAGCTCTCTCTAGGTTTCAGTAACTTCTTTCCATGTGTCCCTGCAGACATACAGCTGTAATTGCTCCTCACTGCTGCTAGCCCAGAATGCTTCACCAGTTAAACTCTCTTCAGTTCCCCCCTTGAGCGTTATGTCTGTTTCCTGCCAGAACTCAAACTAATACAATTTAATGTACAGAGAAGCAAATCAAGAAAAAAAAAAAGGATTGGTCATCTGATAAATGAGCTACATGTTGTAATATTTTTAGTGCCTCATATTTTATAAAGGACTTTCCCCTGTCTTAACGGATTTGATCCTTGTAACAACCCACAAGAGAGACAGGGCAGTAGTAGTAACACACAGGTTAGCATCATTTTCCAGGCAGAGAACCCTGGGCACAGGTATCGAATGACTTGCCTCTGATCACAGACCTTGTTAAGTGCAGAGCTGGGTGGGACTTGGAACTGGAAGACTTGAGGTCACATCTATTTTCATGCCCCTCCAGTCACTGACAATAGCTGTGTGTTACACCAGTGCTGTGGAAAAACCGGGAAGTGGCCTGGTGCAAGTGTAAACAGGCAATGCTAACGTTGCATGACACACAATCACTGGGTAAATGAGTTTTTCTGGCACCAGTGGGTAAGAAGCTTGCTAATTCTTACCTGTGGAATCATTTAGATTTGTTCCTGTATCTCGGCAACCCTGTCATACTGACCTGTACATCAGTCCCAGGAAAAATCTACATTTGAAGGGTCCAGGTGGCCACTCACTGCAGTCTCTTGGGTTAACTTGGTGACATGCCCCTGCCCAAGCGCACAAGCAAGCATAGTGCCAGACCATGACCCTAACATCCACCCATATGCTCATCCCCTCAAGATCTAAGTTATTAACAGTACACAAGTTTGTTCATTATAGCACCTACAATTTAAAATTGCTGAGCTTTCTCCACAGTTCCTGTGCCAATTCATTGGCACCGAGAGCCCTTGGTTGGACACACTGTCCAACTTTGCTCTCTCCCAAAACAGTGTAGACATCCTGACCACTCAAGAGGCTACCGGGTAAGTTCTGACAAGTATGGCCCTATCCCTGTATAACTTTTTCATGTATTTTTAGAGAGAGGGAGAAAGAGAGGAAGAGAAACATCAATGTGTGGTTGCCTTTCACATGCTCCCTACTGGGGACCTGGCCCGCAATCCAGGCATGTCCCCTGACTGGGAATCGAACCTGTGACCCCTTGCTTCACAGACTGGTGGTCCAATCTATCGAGCCACACCAGCCAAGTCTCAAAACCCCTAAGTTCAATTTAGTGATTTGTTCTTGATCTCTGGTTAGCAGTCATGACTCCTAACATTTGGTCTAGGTTGTATGAAAAGTGGTTAGACTTAGCTGAGAAGTTGGTAAGCATTTTGGTCTGTTGGCTCGTTAACAGTGTCCCAAAGATTAGTACGTTTGCACAGTCTTGAAGCATTTTCACTTGCGGGTCGACTAGGGCACTTTGCCCTGTTCCCCGGTGACTGGGAAAGGCAGAGAATGAGCAGGCAATGGTGGCGGCAGCACTGGGCTATAATAAACCCTCTGTTACCTGGCCTGGTGTTCGCATGCTCCTACCCTTCTAAACAGAGATGGAGGACAACAGCACATTGATTACCAAAAATGCCCACAGATGAACAAACACCTGCCCCGCGTGCCGTCTTGCTGTGTAACCTCCCTAGAGTTCAGCCGGCCCAGCACGCTCTGGAGGGTACTCGGAATCCTCGGTGTGCCCGGAGGTGCCCTCTGAGACCACGTTAGCCCTACTGCCCGGTCAGCCCTACATTCGTCCTGGTCTCAGTCCATCAAACCATCACCTCCAAAAATAACTGCAGGCTAAACTCAGTTTCTTCCTCCTCCATTTCCTCACTTGCATGTGTTGGTGAAGCCCCCTGGACCACTCCTGTACACCTGCTCCTCCGGGCCGTTCACTGCCTGGCCACTGCCACGGGAATGACCTTGTGGTGAGGCCCCTGCCTTCCACAGCTTCCTGGGCCTCAGAGTAGAACGTGTGGCCTTTGAGATTTGATCGCATAAGCCTCATCCTGCCACCCAATTGCCACCTCCCACCTGGGGCTCTCAGGACACAGACGTTTCAAGGTCCGCCCTCCTCTGGTGTCTGCTCAGACCTCCCCCTGTCCTCTCCCTCCTCTGAAGAGTCCAACTGCGAAGTCTCACCCTCACAGGCACCTCCAGGAACCTGAGTCTCCCAGTGCTTGCCACACCTAGACACTCAGTATTTTGAATAAACAACCGTGTCAGGATTATTCCCTTCATGTCTTACAGCCCTATAAAGTGGGTGATGGTCATTCTAATGTACTGAAGAAAAAAATGGAAGCAATTTGCCCAAGGCCTTCTGCTAAGAAGTGGCAGAGCCAGCAAGTCCAAGAATCGCTTGAAGACCCGTTGTGTTGGAGGAGATGGGATTTTTACTTTGACCCGGGAAGTTTAAGGTCTGCTCAGCTTCGGTTCAACATAGTTTCCCCCCTCTTCCTCCTAAAACCGGCCACCTGTCTCCTACAGATGGCTTCCGGCCTGGTCACCCTGCCTTTGCCCACACTGCCCTGCTTGCCTTCTCGGCATTAGTTGGATGAAAACAGCTATGCCAGGGCACAGAAGACATCCTCCGCAGGGGCCACAGCTGAGGAAAGGCACAAAGGTGCCAGTGCCGCCAAGAGCCCCGCCCAGGGCAGCCAGATCCGTGGTGCCGCGGTTCCCCGGGAGCCCCTTTGGGCTGAGTGAGTGTCTAAAGGACATCGACGGTCTTGTCTCGGGATGGAGCCGGAGCCCTGGAGAGAGACTCAGGCCGTCAAAACCATGGTGGTAGATGAAACTGCTCGGTATTAGCTTCACATATTGGTGGGCTCCACCAAAAGTCCCACAAAAGGCAGAAAAACATACCACTTTCTGCAAATGGCAGTTAGAGATGGCCCTGGTCATATGAGCATACCCCTAATTTCAGGTTCTCTCACCCCAGAAGCCCCTCTACCCCATGGGCTCATAAACCTGTGCGTTTCCTAGGTACAAAAATAGCACTGGCTCTAACTCAACATAGAGCTCATGTTTTGTATGGCAAGGGTCCCCAACCCCAGGCCACGGACCGTTAGGAACTGGGTCACACAGCAGAAGGTGGGCAGCAGGTGAACAAGCAAAGCTTCATCTGTGTTTGCAGCCGCTCCCCATCACTCGCATTACCACCTGAGCTCCGCCTCCCGTCAGATCAGCAGCAGATAGTCGAACCCTACTGTGACCTGCACATGCGAGGGATCCAAGGTGCGCTCTCCTTGTGAGAATCTAACGCCTGATCCTTACGAGGCGGAGCAGAGGTGGTGATGCTGGCACTGGGGAGCGGATGCAAATACCGATTATCAGTGGCAGACAGGTTTGACTGCAGAGAGACCATAACAAATCAATTGCTTGCAGACTCTCATCAAAATCCTATCAGTGAGTGGCGAGTGACAATTAAGCTGCATCTGGTGGCAGGCTGTAAAGCCACCCCCACCCCTGCCCACTGCCACCAGTCCAGTCCGTGGAAAAACTGCCATAAAACCAGTTCCTGGCACCAATGAGGTTGGGGACCGCTGTTCAGTAACTGAAACCAACTCCATTAGCAATAAAGTCAATGGGCTGCTGTTGTAGGTTTGATTTTCTTCCCAATCAGTGGTAGTGCTGAAATTTAAAATGCAAATATGGTTGCAAAATTACCATTAACAGTTAGAAGCTTAACTCCAATGTTACAAGCTGGACAAACTTGCCTCATCTCTAAACCAGCTTCCCTGTTGTTTTTAGTAAAAGTACTACTGTCACTTACCATAAGAACCTCTGAGGACAATGGAAAAATGGTCAGATATAAAGCTAAGACCTTCCTGATACAATAGTAGCAGGTACCTTGATTTGTTAAAACTCTCCTTTTCAGCAAAAGATACTGACCATATCTTATCTGGAAATGCAGGGTAATTTACAACCTGAGGGTGGGGGGTAGAGAAAATACCAGAAACTCTACATTTCAGTACCAAAGGCAGTTGGTGTGGGAGTGGCAAAGGACAGAGGCATCACTCTGGAGCCTTTCAGTCTGACTCCTTAAACCCCAGCTTTGGTTCTCATTTGCCAGTCGACCAGGGGCTTCTGAGCCTCTCTGAGCCAGAGTCTGGCTATAAAACACGGCACTACTACCAGCCTTCCAGTGGGGTGGTGGGAACCAGGTACTATGTAGCCCTCCTAGCCCAGTGCCTGCCATATAACAGAAATCCTAAATATTCTTTTACCTTTCCGATCCCCAGACAATTGAAACCAGCAGAGTTAAACCCAATAGACGTGTAAGGATCCCACTGGGACCCACTATTTAGACCACTTAGTTCTCAGCCAGGAGCTGAAATCTTTGGTCACAGTTCTCAGATATGCTCAACAACGATCTCCTCCACCTGTGTATGAGCAAGTCTCTTAAACCAGAAAGAAGTTATTAGGACATGCCCTAACTGGGTAGCTGAGTTGGTCAGAGCATCACCCCAATACACCAAGGTTGTGGGTTTGATCCCTGGTCAGGGCACATGCAAGAATCAATCAATGAATGAATAAGTGGAACAACAAACTGATGTTTCTCTCTCTCTAAATTAATGAAAAACCGCCCTGGCTGGTGTAGCTCAGTGGATTGAGCACGGGCTGTGAGCCAAAGGGTTGCAGGTTCAATTCCCAGTCAGGGCACATGCCTGGGTTGTGGGCCAGGTCCCCTGTGGGGGCCATGCAAGAGACAACCACACATTGATGTTTCTCTGATGTTTCTTTCTCCCTCCCTTCCCATCTCTAAAAATAAATAAAATCTAAAAATAAAAAATAAAATCAATGAAAAACCTTTATGCAGCATCTCCCTAAAGGGGGGGGGGGCAGGGGTGTAATTTGTGCTGTTAGATGTCAGGATGGTGGGTACTCCTGGTGGGAGAAGGGACCAGGAGCTCTTGGGGTATAGTTGTGTTGTTTCTTCTGGGTGCTGGTTGAGTATAGGCCGAGTTTCAGAACTTTAATCAAGCTGACATGTGTATGCATGGCGGTTCCATGGGTAAGCCTTTGTTTTCATCCTGTATTTAGCTGTTTTCCACCTGCTATTTAGTTCAGGCCCAAGTTGGACAGGTAGAACAAGAAGAGAGACCCTTTTGTTACTGACACTGGGCTCCCTCCCTTTCCTGTTGGTCTGACTAGTGTGAGGCAGAAGTTCACAATACTGTCCCGCATCCTCCCTGCGGCCAGGCAGACTCACGAGCTCGGGGTGCCCCCGCACAGCCGCGGGACAGACAGCCAGGTCTAAAACGAGACACCCCACATACATCGCTCCTCCCCCAGCCCTCCCCACTCTGCTCTGCGTACCCAAGAAGGAGAGAAGATAAAAACAAAAGGGACCAGGAACAGGAAAAGAGAAGGGAAGGGACAAAGACCAGAGTCTCAGTGGCCGCAAGAACGAAGACACAGTGGAGGACAGACACAGGAACTGAACAGACAAAGCAGGGCAGGGGACTGACATAAAACGGTAGAAACTTCTCCCAGGGTCTCCATCGGTCCCTAGGAACAGCCTCTTCTACTGTGAGAGAGGACTCCCCAGGGACTGGGACCCACAGCTACCAGAGTGAAACCCTGACAGCACAAGTTGTCAAGCAGCTGCTGCGGCTGCACCACACAGCACCCAACACAGGCTGCCCTCCTGGGGCCAGGCCGGCAGGGCTCGGCCTGTGCCGCGGCCCTGAACACCCCTCCCCACCACCACCACACCGGGTCTCACAGCCTCCGTGGAAAGCTCAGCCAGTGCAGGAAAACAGCGTGGTCAGTGAGCACGTGTGGAGCGCTCTAGCCACGAGAAGGGGCTCTCTGGTCATCAGTTTGAACACACTCTTAAGGAATATCCGCAAGGTTCCTGGTCCAAGTCAGCAGACTGAGCCGGGGGAAAAGAGCCTGCTGGCATGAGGTCGAAACCCCCGTGATGATGGTTTTGTGGTCTCTGGCCGTGCTCTTGAACTTCTCGTCAGAGCAATAACCTGAGGAGCTGACGGGTAAGACATGACCACCACCCTAGAGGCGCGCCTCACTCGGCTTCTGCTCTGAAAGCCACCAGCTACTCCCCTTCACCTAGAGGGAGGGAGCAGGACTCACAAATGGAGTGAAAGGAGAGTCAGCACAGCACGCGATCAGCAGGAGGGTTCCTTTATAACGGCGGATTTGATGACACACAGTACTGGAGGAGGGCCTCGGTCGGGGTTGGGCCGTGGGGGAAGGGGCAGGTCTGAGGACCCACGCGTCCCAGGCCCACGTCACATGGACACCCGCGCAGGGTGTGACGGCCAAGGACCTCCCTGAAGCTCACCCACCCACCCACCACCAGTTCCGTCAAGAACTATGTCGCCATTTGATTCTTCGTTTTTGGCCACTGAAGATAAAATCCACCATGACGACAGGATTTCAGCAGAAGAGTCTCTTTCCAGTCACGATAGATGTGGATGTCCCAGCTCTTAATGAGAAACAAAAGTCCATTTGACTTCCTCTTGCAAGGACCAGAGAGAATTTTTTTCTTAGTGATCTGTTGTAATATTTATATATACTAAAAAAAAAAAAAACCCAAAACAAAAAACAACTAACAGTCCATTCTGTGCTCTGTTTCCCTGGAAGATTTCTCATGATCGCCCCTCCAATAAGCTAGAGGGGTCACGTGTCTGGGAACAAAGAATTAAGACACTTCAAAATGAGCAATAAAAATCCTAGTGCAACACTCAGAAGCAGATGATGGGCCTGAGCGGGTCGGGTCGGAGGGGAGGGAAGCAGGTGCTCTGTTCAGGAGCAGGGTGGACCTTCGGGAAAGCCGGGTGGGAGCGGACAGAAGCAGCAGCAAGCAGGGGGAGGCCCGCTTCCTCCCAGGCTCTCCCCAGGTACGAGCGTGTTACACCGCCCGCACTGGGACTCCTCGGGGCTGAGGACCCTATCCCTCGCCCTCCACCCACTCCGGTGACCTGCACGCTAAGTTGAGTCGTCTCTGAGACAGGCTGAGGCCAAGGGCTGGGGCCCACCCTGGAGGGCCAGGGCAGACCCCTTTCAGGCGATTCCAAGCAAGCACCTGGGAAACTCACTTGCTCAGGCAACCAGGAGGCGTGAAGGGAAAAGGCAAGGAAAGGAGAGGCCTCAAAGGCTTGGGAGAGAAGAGAAGGGGACCAGCAACACAGCGGCTTTGTACCTGGCTCGGTTTTACGGGGAAGACCTGCTGCCACTGTCGCCTGACCCCTGTGCTGGGGACAGACTGCAGTGAGTCTCTGCAGCCAGCAACAGCCTGAACATACTCCATGTCTTTTCATCTGTCTATGTGGGTATATATATTTTTATTATTTTTAACTGAAATAAATGCAACAGATTTTATAAGCTGCTCAGGCCCCAGCCCTGAAGGGTTGATGCCTCCGGGCCTGCCGCCAGGCGCACCCCAGCCTGCCGTCTGCCCTGCCCCACGCTGCGGGAAAGGCGCCAGGATGAGCAGAGGGCCTACACACCACAACAGGTGACCGGGAGGAGGGCCTACCTCAGCGAGACTTCTGTTTCTAACCCTGAGAACCTAAGGAGTTGTGAAGGACTTGGAGAGGGAGCTAGGGTTAAAGGTCACCCGGCTTTTTATTGCAGTTGAAGCAGACTCGGACAGGATGGTCCCAGCCTCGGGAAGGGACGGCCCGGCGGTCATGGGAGCACTCGTCGCAGAAGCCCTGTCCGCAGGCCCGGCAGTGGTGCTTGGACAGCTTGATGCTGAACTCCTTCCGGCAGTTGTGGCAGTGCAGGATCTCATGGTCGGGCACCCAGTACGCCGGCCTGGCCGCATCCTTGACCAGACCTGTGGCAGGGAGGGAACCATGATGGGCGGGACACACGGCACCCAACACCCCGAGTCCCGCTGTGCAGGCAGGCACCCTCGGACCCTCCGCTTGCTCGCAATCCGACCGCACCCAGGACCACCTATGGACATTTGCAACAGACAGATGCCTGCTCTCCCCCGTGCCACCCAGGCCAAAGTCTTCAGGGCTGGGATGCAGACACTGAAATCTGCATGTCTGTCAAGCTCTCCAAGTGACCCAAAGGTGCAACTGCGTTGAGAACCACTGGAGTAACGACAAGAAGTTGGACTGTGGAGTCAGGACAGGTCTTCGTTCAAACCCCAGTTCCATCGAGCACCAGCCAATCAGCAGCCACACAGGGTTACAGAGGTTCTCCTGGGTGCCTCGGCCTGCTCATCTTCCACAGCCCACCTTCAAGAGCTGTTATGGGGATCATAAGAAATAACGTGTCTAATGCACTGGCCTGGGACCCGACAGCAGGGGAGCACTTGGTGAGCACGGCTGGCAGGCTCTCTGCGCCAAGGGCAGACCATGCCTCGCCCAGGCACCTGTGAGTGCAGCTGTAACCTGTGCTTCAAGCCTGGGCAAATCCATCTCTTCCCGCACCCTGGAGTCAAAAGCTCATTTTGTGAGCCACAGTAATTAAATCTGCACCAATTCTGATTATCATCTGCCCAGGGGTCCTTGGTCTCTTCTCTACAAAGGGTCAACTTACCCCAGGCCCCGACAACCCTGCCTAAGCCCTCCACACACTGGTGGGTTTCTCTTCCCATCTTGGTTACAAGTGCCCCTCACAACCAAAGGCGAGTGGCTAACTTAAATCTAAGTGAGTGACAGCTTGGCTGGTGTGGCAGATTAAAGACAGCCACACATTTGCTGACACTCCTGCCCCCTCTCCCAAACCCAGGCCGGATCTGTGCCTACAGAAGACTACAGTAGCGCTGGTTTCCGGGCCTGGGCCTTAGCAGAGACTGGCAGCTTCTACTTGTCTCTTAGAGTATCAGCTCTTAGAGCTCTGAGCCACCAGGTAAAGAAGTCCAGCTACACCGAAGAAACCACACAAAGGGCCTGGAGAATACATGGAGAGAGAGGGAGGGTCTGCTGAGCTCAGCCTTCCAGGCATCCCTGCCAAGGCCCAGCATGTAAGTTGGGGTGGCTGGGACCCTCAAGGCCAGTCCCGCTGCTGTACTGGAACATCAGGTGGTAACTGCTACTGGAAGCAGAAGAATTACCTTCCAGACTTAAAGTTGTGAGACATGGTGAAATGGCGGTTGTTTGAAGCCTTAATGTTTTCAGACAGTTTGTTATGCAGCAACCAGTGGTATGAGAGAATGGCCTCCAGAAATAAACACGAAACCACTAAGGCATTCTGCAGAAGTAAGTGAGTGTCAATCACTTTTCAGTCAACTGCCTGCTGTCCAGCTCAACCTAGCTCTGCCAGCCTTTGACAAAATGACAACCCGGGACACCCTGCAGCCTTTCATCCCCATGGACACTGCACTCAGGAGACGCGCTGCCAGGCCCACCTAGCGGTATGTCAATGGCTGTCACCACGGCTCCCAGAGTGTTCTGCACAGCCTCGCCCACCTTCCGAGCAATCAGCGTCCCGCCTTCCTCATCCGCCTGTACCTCAGTAACATCTGTAGACAACAATAAAGGAAAAGCCATCAGCTCTTAGTCACGTCCCAAATGGAAAAGTCAGAGGGCAATGGCAGAGCACTCCTGGATTCTTCTGCCAGGGTACCACTGAGCTGTCTGTCCTGCAGTGGTCACAAGTCTGGGCTATGGGTCAGGTTAGGTCAGCCCAGGTTCTAAAACTGGGTGACATCTGTTAGTCCTTTACCTCAGCCTTCCTTTAAAGGAAAGCAGAAAGGTTCCAGGAGCATGACCTAGAACCTTCTCTAAGAAGAAAAGTCAGTCTAAGCCCTGTGTGGTAACCACAGGATAGGAGTGACCTCCTCCCCGGCCCCCCTACCACGGACTAGCACCCCCAGGACTCAGAATGACTAGGCAAGACCAAGGGAGCAAATGCTCTCAGAAGAGTGATGCAGTTAGGGGCAGGGTTGGGCGTTTGGCAGTCCAGTTCCCAACACCCAGTGCCCAGGAGAGAGGGTCCCCGCCCCACCCTCGCAGCACCCAGGCCCCACGTTACCTAACTGGACATTCCTGGCTTCGTAGCAGTTGTCGCACACCCGCACGGGCACGGGGCCCCAGCCCCGCTCGGGCACGGGCCGGGTCTTGGATGAGCAGCCGTCACAGAAGCCCTCCCCGCAGGCCCGGCAGTGGTGCTTGGTGTCGTTATCTTTAAAGGACGCAGCACACTTGCTGCAGCTCTGTTCCAAGCCCAAAACAAACAGAGGCAGGTAGAATTTGTGTCTGCTCCGCTGAGAACGTTACCGAAACCCACGGGGGGACCCCGGGCCCATCCTGAATGGTCCTCATGCAGGGACCCTAAAACCTCCAGCCACGTGGAATGCCCCCACTGTGAGGCACAGCTGTGACGATCATTTTCTTCCAAGAAGTGCCTGGAAAGGCTCTCAAATCATTTGGCTGAGTCACAGGGTTCTCAGAGGAGCTAACTGTAGCCAGAAGGAAAATGAGACTTTGTTTTCTAATGGCTTCTCCAAAGAACCTCTGGGAAGCTAGTAAGGAACGAGAATTCCCGGTCACACAGAATTTGGGCCAAAGCTGGGTGCTCCTTTGCTGTGGGCGCTGTAGAGGCTTATGAATCGAGCCACGGATGACCCTAAATGATCTCTAAAGGTCCCTTTCCTCCAGATTCTGATCACATCTGATCTGACCTTACACATCTGATCAATAATGATTGGCAAGAAAACTAAAATCTACCACAAAGAAAATACTTGCAGGATAACGCAAAGGGAAATCAGCCGGCAAAGAGGACACCGGCTGCCTCCAAGTAACCCCCTTTTCCAATACTCTGGGAGCTACCCTGACAGGGTGGGAAACCCCACGCCTCCCCCCCAGAGCAAGCTCGGGACAGGGCGGCACGGCCGAGCGAAATGGGCCGTGTCAGGGATGCAGAGCGTCCCGCCACACGTACCAGGATCTGGGAGTTGGGCCTCCAGTAGGCCGGGGCTATCTGGTCTGTCAGCCAGGAGGTCACAGCCTTGGTGGGCCCCAGGCTGAGCTCCGACACCGACTGGGCCATGAAGTTCACCCCGTCCAAAAGGCGCTGGGCAGCATTGTTGTTGTCCTTCAGAAATCCATCGGTCTGAAATGAGAATGCAGGCTCCCATCATGCTCTGAGTGCAGGGAGTCAAAGGGAAAAGGGACAGGGGTGTCGGGTGAGTTGCACACTCGTCACGGCCAACTCAGAACCACAAACCCCTGGCAAAGAAAAATGGGGACAGACCAGGAATCCCTCGGGCTTCTAGGCAACACCACACCAACGAGTGTGCTGACTTATTCTCTTCAAGGTGACCACAAGGCTTGGTGCACAACTGTTCAATTCAGAACTTACTTTGCTCATAAGCAAGCTAAACAAGGTCTGTCCAGAAGGTATCCAGCCATGTAATATGAAAAATAGAGACATTTATTGAAGAAGATACAAGATATAAGAAACACTGTACACAGGATAATGACACCTCAGTCCCCTTCAAAGCAGGAACCCTGGGACCTCACATAGTTCTCCCAATCACCATCAGCTGCCCTGTCATATTTTCCTGAATCTTGACGGTCTGAAATCTCATCACTTTCAAAGATGATTTTAGTTTTGGGAAGAGCCAGAAGTCGCAGGGTGAGTCACCTGGGTGATTTGATGTTTTGCCAAAAAACTCTGCACGAGACGTGATGCATGAGTGGACATGCTGTCATGATAAAGCTGCCCATCATCAGTTGCCCATAGCTGCAGGCTTCTAAGTCATTTGAACAGTTTCCATGGATGAATGTTCAGGCTTAACACAAAATCTGATGCAGATTCATTGCTCTACTTGCTCATTTTGAATGTGACAGCCATACAGTACACATGCTCACTCAACAGCATCTACCACCCCACTGACTAGTACAGTGAAGCCCTCATTGTTCATGCACATACATTCCAGTCCACACCCCTTGGCTGCAAGGTTACATGGATGTTGCACAAACCGTTCTCATTATATTAACAATGGCTGGACTTTTCTGAACAGACCTTGAACAATCCAAGAGGTACTTGTGTAAAAATGGCACCTCCTGCAGGAAGCCCCCTGCCCCAGGCTGGGTTAGAAGCCCTTCCGCTCAGTTCCTCTAATACCTGTACATCTCCAGGACTCCTAGTTCTACGGGTAAGTGCAGTATCTGTGGACTTGACATATGAGACTGGAAACTCTTGGAAAATAATAACCTTTTTCATTTTTGTACTTTTTCCAAGTATGTAGTTCAATTCTGAGCATACGATATTCAACAACTTATGTTGAAATAACAAATGAATGAATGAATGAATGGAAAGGGAGGAACATGTATTTCCCTAAGTCCAAAGACAATGAGGGGTACAGCCTAAAAGTAAACTATAGCATTACTGTTTGCTTGGACTATAAACTATCTTGCCATAGAGATGTTAACTCTTACAAGAAAGAACTAATGCCAATCAAAAAACAAAAGACAGCCCTGGCTGGTGTGGCTTGGTGGATTGAGCACTGGCCTGTGAACCAAAGGGTCACAGGAGCAAATCCCAGTCAGGGCTCATGGCTGGGTTGAGGGCCAGGTCCTGGGTAGGGGGCACTCAAGAGGCAGCCACACAATGATGTTTCTCTCCCTCTCTTTCCCTCTCCTTACCCCTCTCTCCAAAAATAAATAAATGAAATCTTTAATAAATAAGCAAATAAATAAAGAACAGTAATAAAACACTTTGTGAGCAAGTGATACTAGAGTGAGGCCACATTAAATCCACAGAACAGAATGGCCTGGACCATCCTGTCAATGGTGTCTGCTCCAGAAGCGAGACCACACTGCAGGAACAGATTTCAGTGGGGCTGGAGACCAGAAAGAAGAGGAACAGAACAGCAAGGAAGTCGTCAGTTTCACGGCACCCGAAGGACCCAGGAAAACTCACAGTTGGGTCTGCAGGTAGGCCTTTCAGGCTGACCAGGGCTTTAGGAATCACCCGGCAAGAGGGATATCACCGAGTAAAATAAATCCCTTAGAGAAAATTGCTCAGCTTTTTTCCATGACAAAAAAAAAAAAAGATTTTGGACCTGGCTGGCGTAGCTCAGTGGATTGAGCACAGGCTGGGAACCAAAGTGTCCCAGGTTCGATTCCCAGCCAGGGTACATTCCTGGGTTGCAGGCTATAACCCCCAGCAACCGCACATTGATGTTTCTGTTTCTGTTTCTCTCTCTCTCTCTCTCTCTCTCTCTCCCCCCCCGCCGCCTTCTCTCTCTAAAAATAAATAAATAAAATCTTAAAAAAAAATATTTTGGATGTGTTGTGATTGATGGGTGATTCCAAATGTGACTTGTGGTTTCATGCAGGATGAAAGCAAAATATCAATGCCTTGTCCACAGATTTGCTTTTCTAACATCTTGAATTCAAAAGTCAAATAAAAAAACTATAGTAATAGTTTTTCTATTAGTAAAGGTCTATAGCAATCCCACTTCTTAGAGTATATGCCGAGAAAATGTCCAAAACAAAGAAATGCCTTTCTTACCTAAAGATGGTCACTATAGCATTTTCTTTAATAAAAGAACCTCAAAATAACATTGTGAACATTTAAAAAGGGAATGGGGAATCAAACTATAACATTGGATAGAATGTTACACAGTGACTACGAATGAGAATCATGAAAAGTAGAAGCAATGTGGAAATAGAATTGTGGTAGAAAAAACAGGCAGATAAATAGCACATAAAATTATAACTGCATCTATACAAACATATGCATATGGAAAATGAGTGAGAAGACTATGAAAAAGTGAAGTTTTATTTGCTAAAGCATTATAACTATAGATCAATTTTTTTTTAATATTTTATTTATTTATTTTTTAGAGAGGGAAGGGGGAGAGAGCGAGAGAGAGAGAAACATCAATGTGCGGTTGCTGGGGGTCATGGCCTGCAACCCAGTCATGTACCCTGGCTGGGAATCGAACCTGGGATACTTTGGTTCCCAGCCCGCGCTCAATCCACTGAGCTACACCAGCCAGGGCTTAGATCAATTTTTCATTTAGTCAAAACTGTGCTTCTAATATTTATGCAGAAAGAATGAAAATAACAACCTAAACAAGAAAGGCTCTCCAGATCATGCCTTCCTAAGCCACCAACATATGAAACTCATAGTTAACCTTAATTCTAAATAAGTTCCACTTTCCCACACACATGAATAACTGAATGATGCAGGAGAAAGAAGAATAAATAAAGCTGCTCTTACTCCAGGCCACACATGCACAATCTCTGTCCGCACCACCGTATCCACAGGATCTTGGTTCCCAAACCAGTATTGCCGGCTACGATAGACCACGCCGCAGTTAGGACATTCGATCACATACCTACAAGGAATGCAAATAGATACTATTACCCAGCCAGGCGCCTCGGGAGACGAACACACCAAACAACCCTTAGCTACGTCGTATAAACTCACCCAGACCAGGCATATTTTGCAAGACCCATCCAGGGGGAGTCGGTGGAAGCAGATGTCTTGGGTACTACGCTGACTTCCTTGCCTCTCTCATAGCAGGCCTGAAACATGGAGCACTCTGCCAGCTTCTTCTCTGCACACCAGCCCCATGGCCTCTTCACGTCCCGGTGCAGCCCCCACGCCCCGCAAACCACACCAGCTAAAGGTTTACTGACCCTAAATCAAGCCCATCATAAGAAAGTTCATTTCTGTAAAGAAGCCAGCACCCCGAACGGTCATGAATTGAATGTATACCCATCCTGGGCCCCAAAACTGAGCTGTAAACTATACACCTGTCACAGACAGAAGGAATCAAAACGGGATTCCTGAGAAGCACTTCCATTCTTAAGGAGAACAAAGAATCAATAGACAGAACTCCTGCATACAAGTTCAAGAGAAGGAGGGGAAAATAAGCTTAAAAAAAAACAACCCTAAAAACCATGAGGCCCCAGCAACAAAGACATGTGAGTTCCTTTGGTCAGAGCTGGGGAGAAGTTCCAGAGATATTCAATTTGAATGTCAGATACTTTGAAATGCAGCAAGGGTGCCCCAGCCGGTCTTCCCAAAAGGAGGGCGTGACCAGCAAGCCAGGCGCTGAAGCAGGGGGAAGCTGGGAGGACTCACCTTGCAGGTGTAAACTCGGTTGTCATACTGGTGGGAGTAACTGCAGCGGCTCTTGGCTTCGTGAGGTACTCCTTCTTTCCCATGATTCATGCTGTTCTTACATCCAGCCCTGAGTGAAGCCCAAAAGCTGACAATGAAGTGGCCAAAGAAGCCAAGCGACTTACGCAGGAGACTCTGACCCTGAGCCAGACACAGGGCCAAGGCCAGACCCTGGTTATTAAGTAGGCCCCAGACATGGGGCACAGAGAGGGCCGTCTGTCTCGGAAACCCACGTGCTTCTCTTACGCTTGCAATCGACATCATGACAAAGGCGGAGCAATTATTGCTCGTATATGAGGAGAAAAAGAGGAGTGAGGAAACGCTTCTCAGAAAAACCACCAGGCCCTCCACAGGAATAGAGGAGCCAGAAGATCATCAGCTTGACAAGAGATTTATCCTGAATGGCTCTCAGGGAATTAAAAAACCCAAACAGCCCTGGTGGGGTGGCTTAGTCGGTTAGAGGGTCATCCCATGTTATCTTTCCAAGATAATCCTTAGCTTCTCCCAATCTTCACTGTAGAATTCAAGGCCCAAGTCCTTTTTACAAGTTCAGAGCCTGGCAAGTGGCCTACAGGGTTCAATGCAAAAAGGCTACTCATCACATTCACAGAAAAGGCTCAGGTGTCTCCTCCCATAGAAGGCAAATGTGGAGGACCCGGACAGTGGCCTAATGTGAACAAGGACAATACACTGGTGAGGGGGTAGGAGGGCGGGGAGTGAGTGTCTATACAACATGGAAACTGCAACCAACTATGACACTCTGCATTTAAATCCCCTGGGCTTCACCTGACAAGTCACCAAACTGTGATTTAAGAACCATCAACAGCTCAAATTAACCCAGTGATTCTCAAAGTGTGGTCCCCTACTGGCAACATCAGCATCACCTGAAAACTTATCAGAAATGCAAGTTCTCAGGCCCAACATCAGACCTACTAAATCAACCTGTGGGGGCGGGCAAGGCCCAACAATCTGCTTTAACTCATCCCCCAGCTTTCCCCGAAGCACGCTACACTTGGGGGGTCGCTGCTCTGCTCCCCAGACCAGCATCACAGGCATCACTCAGAAGCGTGTCAGAAATGCAGAGTCTCACCCAGACCTGCTGATCCAGAATCTGCATTTTAACAAAACCACAAAGTGACGAGTACACATACTGAAGTTTGAGAAGCACTGCCCTAATGCAATGTCCTCAACTCAGGGTTCACATCAGAATAATCTCCAGAGCCTTTTAAATATACCAATATCAATGCCCCACCCCGATCCATTAAATCAGCCCCCCCGGGGATAGGGCCCAGGCCTCGATAATTTTGAAAGCTCCCTGGATAATTCTAAGCGTTTGCCCTCACAGTGAAAGGAACCAACAAGGACTGATAGAGGCCGCAGTGCTTTGCACACTGGGGGTATCGAATATTAGTTGGAGAAATGGAATAACTATGATTGAAAGCCCTGGTTGGAGAAACATAAAAAACCCGGCAACCTGAAGCCTGAAGTATTCTCTAGTAAAAACCGCCCAAACCAGAAGCCAGTCAATGTCACATCACAACTAGGTTGAAATCTTCAGGGGATTCTTCATAAGCATCTGTCCTGGAACCCCCTACAACCTCACAGTGTGGTTCCCCAGCCACCAGCAACACCTGGGGACTTGGAAATCGCCATCTCAGGCCCCACCCCACCCGTAAATCAGACCCTCTAATGTACCCAGACCCCAGGTGATCTGCATGCACTGTTCTGAGTCTCCCTCCCCAAGATGGAGAGGTGGCTGGCCTCACTTACCCACAGCTGAGGCACAAGGAGGAGCAGGTGAAGTACTCATCTGGAAAAAAGGAGCTGTGTGCCATCTGGTCATCGGGGATCTCGCCGCTGAAGCGGTCACTCAATGCCTGGCGAAAGGAAAGGTACAACGTGAGGTCCTCAGCACACAGCCCTGTGGTCTGGCCACGCTTGCCTTCCTTAGAAAGAAAGCCCCACTTGCCTCTCTAAGATGCCCTCACTGCCGGCTTATTTCTTACAGGTTCCACAGCAGGAAGAGGGAACTCACCTGCAACTTTCTTGGACCAGCCCGCACCAGTCAGTCCTCACCACGGGAAACCTCAGAGAGAACCAATCCACCTTTCCAAGTGGTCGGAAGTGAGCAAGTCACTGTTCCCTCCTAATTACCTCGGAGGTTACAAACCCCTCACACTCAGTCTTTCATTCAGAACCACCACAGACACTGACTAACGCCCACTTCACCCTTGTGAAGCTGGGACCAAGACACCGAGACCTGGGAAAGGGGCTTGTCTCTAAGCCAGATGCAGAGCGGGGCCGTGGACTGGGAGCTGCGTGGGCTTCTCTCCAGTTCTGACCACAGGCACACATTTCCTAGAGTTCGCTGGGCCACAGAACTGTCCCAGTGTAGAAAAATTGTGTGTCATCGGCCAAAAAACAAGGAAGAATTATTATAGTGTTTGGCCGCCTTTTCTCAGCTACAGTAACCTAAAAGACAGCAAAGGACCCAAATAAATGCCAAAAAGGAAGATGAAGTGTTTGCAAGGGCAAAGTGAACATTTTACGTTGAAAGGCACTTCCACTTCTAATCCTGTTTTCACACATTATATTATACTGAAATGACTCTTCAGGCTGACTTTTCTTTCCCCTGGCAGGCCCTTAGTCATATGCAGTGGAAAAGTTATCTAAATGAACAGAAATGGGCTTTCTAGGCTTCAAAAAAACATTCCACGTACACAGTTCCAAGCTTCTAATCTTTTAGTTTCCTGTTCTGAGGCCGTCAGGCACTAATCACGGGGAGAGAAAGAAAAGGAGCCTAAAACGAAAGGACAAGATGTTACTTACTTTGGTGAAAAGGCTGAAGAAATTTTAAGGTGAGATTAGAAAAGGGGCAGATTAGGTGTTAAACTAAGGTTCTCAAACTCTGAAAGCAGTTTCACTTAATGAGAACTTATTTGTTAAAGTTCCTTTTCCTCTTCTCAATGAAGTCTTAATACCATGAGCGGCAAACTCAGGTGTTTACAAGGCCCAGTGATACCGGTGTTGAGTCAGGTCAGGTGTAAGACAAGAGTAGAGGCCAGGAGTGTATCACGTGAGGATGCAGGACTGGCCTAACGGCGCTCAAATTCAGCTTCTGCAGGGATAATGCACAGCCCGTAAAACATCATCTGCCAGCACCGGCCAGCCAAGCCGGCAGTCCTTGACTTAGACACGCCCAGAAAAGATCTCACGAGTAATAATGTAGTAACACATGTGACTCCTATCGTCTTGTGGGTAATTTTTTACATGCTAACTTAGGGAGAACACTGAGATTCTGAAAGACAAATGAAATACATATGAGTATTAATGAGAATAAATGAGAAGCAAGGCAAGCAGAATCACTCACTAGCCCATACTGTCCTCTTCTCTCCCGCTTCTTAATATGACCCATCCTTAGGGGATTTTTTTGGTCTCACCTCTTCCACGAAGCCTTCTCAACCACTTTAGACACGCCACACTCTGCCTTCTCTGATGGCCCGTTGTATGCAAAACCTAAACTAGTACTGAGTAATTAGGCAATGATGCAAAGCTTTGGGCCTGCTGTGTTTCATCTCCTAGGCTAGATCAAAAGTGCTATGAAAGGAGTTTCCTCCCTCTACATCCTCTAACTCCTAGTGAAGGCCCCAGCAGGCACCTAACTAGGACCTCTGGAATGAAGTACCCCAGCACCAACCCCCCCCACCACACACACACACACACACACCCCGCCCTCCCCTCCTCACCTTGGCTCTGCCTCTGCACCAGGCTTCATCCCCCAGGCCCACAGGGCCTCTCTCATTTTAGGTTAACTACTCTCTGATTGGCCAAATCCCTGATAACTCTTACGGCTATATTTCTCACAGGTGTGTGCATAACTCTCTGGGGCTAGCTGGTGGGAAATAGAGTATTATCTTCCTAATGCATCAATTTACTGAAAGATCTAGGGAGCAAGTGATTTTTTATATAAAAACCAAACATAGATATAATATGAAACTAAGTGGAAAACTTGCGGAAATTAAACATGAGGCCCTCCCCTCGCTCCCTCACCAGTCACTTTAGGTTTTAGTTGGCAGCTATTTCCTTATCTGTAAAATGGGAGTAACACCCTGGCTGGTGTGGCTCAGTGGACTGAGTGCTGGCCTGTGAACCAAAGGGTCGCCAGTTCAATTCCCAGTCAAGGCACATGCCTGGGTTGCGGGCCAGGTCCCCAGTAGCTTACCAGTGAGAGGCAACCACGCATTGATGTTTCTCTCTCTTTCTCTCTCCCTCCCCCTCTCTAAAAATAAATAAATAAAATTTTTTAAAAAATGGGGATGTCAAAAGTACCTCCCTCAGTAAGGGTCTGCATGGGTCAAGGATCAAGTGAAGTCACCCATATAGAGCATTTGGCGCAGACTAAGAGCTCAGAAAATGTTGGCTGCCATTATTAATATCATTTTTATTGCTTTTTTATGCTGATAATTTTATTTTCTTCCTTAGACTACCTCACTACCTAATTAGATAATGCAGCCTCCTGGCTGCTCGCACGACAGGGTGAATACGATTAAGTCCTCATTTGAGGTCATTGATCAGCAGGTTCTGGGATGTGATGAGAACGACCGAAACCTAAACCAATTTTGCACAGGCCCACTGATACAAACAAGGGTTAAGCCTGCAGCACCTCATCAACGTTATAACAAAACATTTAACGAAACATGATTTGAGGACCTGCGATATTTAGCTGCAAAAAGATGCTTGTGTATCTAATCAGGTGATAGAGAACGTTAAAAAAAGGAGAACTAAGGAATGTAGAATCTACTAAGGAGGTATAGGGAAAAGCAAAGAAAAGCAATTTTAGCCCCTGAATTATTTCTCCTAAGTGGGTAACTAAAAGGATAACCTAAGCACTAACTTGCCTTAGGAAAAATAATATATTTAGCATGAGTTTAATAGTCTGGCTGGATTTGGAGGGGGCAATGCCACTCCCCAGCAAAGATAAACTTGCAGCCCAGCAACAGTGACAGTACAAGAATCTTTTTGTTCTGAAACCCAAACGGCCTGGTTCTCTGGCCATTCTCTGAAGTTCCCTGGTTCTCTGAAAGTTCTTCAGAAAATCGGGGGCATTTCTAAGTATTGTATCTCGAAGTCTGGCATGAAACAACCTGCGGCCTGACTGCCATGGTACATGTGCCCACAGGACCTCCATGGCTGCCTGCCCGAAACAAAGCAACTGTTGGCTCTGTCGGCCAAGGCAACAGTAGACCCTTATGACATCATAAAGAGAACTCCCAGACTAACCGGCCTCATCACTCCACATGCCGGTCACCCATCCTCTGAAATGCTGGGAAACACAAAAAGCATCTTACTTTCCGCACAAGTCACTCAAGTAATGATCAGACCTTGACAAGCTAGGGAGGATGCAGCATGAATCAAGAGTATGGGGATGTTCAGTAACTGTTTAAAAACAAATCTGATGTTAGAGTGATTCAGATACAAGGATAGGGAGAAACTGTCCTCCTTCCTCTGTAGCCTGACTGCTCCCGTCCAGCACAGACACTACCACCTAACCCACACACTTCTTCCTTTAAAATCTCCAAACCTCACATCGCCCCGGGGCTTCCTGGGCTCTCTTCCTCCTGAAGCCCCACAGCTGTGAAAGGAAGGCTGGGGCGAAGCTCTCCTGAACGGGCTTGGGAGAGCATTTGTGGTAAGTCTGGAAAAGGTTGCCTGGAGACAGGAGGATCTTGAACTCTGGTTGTCCTGGCAACAACAGTGTGTCTCTTTCTATTGAACCTAAAAGGTTAGCCCTAGTCATCAATGGCTAGCACTAAATTTCCTGATGCAAAATGGACTCTTAGGCAACCAACGATGCCAACTCCAATAGAATATAATGACTTCATAAATACTTAATAAATGCGTCCTGATGTGAGAAAATTGGAAAGACAGAGCTTCTACATTTTGAGATTGGAGGCTGGAAGAGGTAGATATATAAAACCTACATAAATTCAACTTTATTTTTTTTTCAATATATTACTTATTATTTTCAGAGAGGGGGAAGGGAAGGAGAAAGAGAGGGAGAGAAACACTGATGAGAGAGAGAAACACTGATTGGTTGCCTCTCGCACACCCATAACTGAGGATCTGGCCTGCAACCCAGGCATGTGCCCTGACTGGGAATCACACCGGTGACCTTTCGGTTTACAGGCTGGTGCCTAATCCACTGAGCCACACCAGCCAGGGCACAAACTCAACTTTAAAATGATTCTCTCATTTATTCGGACTATAATACAGGCAACAGTTAATTCAACACTCAGTTCCCTTATTCAACAGGGATCTGGGCATCTATTTTCTTTAAGGAGATTTACCTGCTCCCTCAAGGTACTCTCTGCTGTGGGGACCTGCTGCTACAAGGGAACCTCGACAGAGGATGAGTGGTCAGGAAGTGGGAATAACCCAGCTGGGAAGGAGGCACCGGGGCCTGGACTGCACGCAGTGTGGCTGGAAGAGTGATCAGGTCAGCAGGGCCAATCGGGAAACACCGGGTGAACGACTAAAGGAGAAGGTGACTGCACCTCTCTCTCTCTCTCTCTCTCTCTCTCTCTCTCTCACACACACACACACACACACACACACACTCTCTCTACAGACTCTTCACTCTTTCTCATTAATCACATTTCCTATTCTGTAACGACCATAAAAAGTAGCACTTGGGCTCCCTCTGAGTCCAACAGTGCTACATCAGTCAGGTGGAGCCTGATAAATAAGATGCAGTAAATAATTTTTTAAAAACATACCAATGGCATCAAAAGGGATGAAGTACATATTATGTACTAATATAGAAAGAGAACCAAGAGGCATAATGATAATCAGAAAATTAATAACCTCTAGTGTAAACTGAATGAAATGTAAAGTAATGTAATGTAAAGTAATGAAAACAGCAACTAAAAGAAAAAATGAGAATGATTCTTTCAAAGATTTGAGTACATTTCAAGAACCCCACAATTACCTGGGGGAGAGCTCAAAACAAATGCTTAAATGGGTAACTCCTCCATGGACAAAAGCAGTGGGTCCCACACCCCAGTACAGCGCCGCCCCTACCTCAGCCACAGAAAATGTAGGGTTGGGATGAAACTCTCGGGACACCAGTCATCGAGAATCATCAGAACTCCAGCTGACCAGGCTCTGTTTAATCACAGAAAGCTTCGTGATGCACATCACCTCGTGAGATCACAGTAAAACTATTTTTCTCGAAGTGCCTACCCAACCGGCCTGAAGGAGGCCATCCAAGACTCCCAAGGGGAAGATCCCTGAGCACTAACTGCTGCTTACAGCCCGCATCGTCCCTGACGGTCTCACCCAACCATGAACTCACCTACTGGCCACCTCGTCAAAACGCACGCTGATCAGATTTATAGCCCTTTGTGTAACCTAGTATGGATTCAGCCTCTTTTGAGAATGTTTGCAATACTTGGATGTGACCTTCCAGTTTGACTACTTTTGAGCCATTACAAGGCCATCAGCCAGTACGTCTAAGTACATTTTAATCCCAAACTCTAATTAGATGTATTTCATGAATTATTCAAATATAATCATTTCTCATGTTTTTTTAACAGAGTTTATTCTTGTATTCTTATTTATTATTGTTCTTTAAAAGATTTTATTTATTTATCTTTAGAGACAGGGGAAGGGAGGGAGAAAGTGAGGGAGAAAAACATCAATGTGTGGTTGCCTCTCACGTGGCCCCCACTGGGGACCTGGCCCCCACTGGGGACCTGGCCCGCAACCCAGGCATGTGCCCTGACTGGGAATTGAACCAGCGACTCTTTGGTTTGCAGCCCACACACAATCCACTGAGCCACACCAGCAAGGGCAGTTTTTTTCTTAATATTATTCACACTCATTAACATTTATTGAACATTTGCCATATACTGAGTCCTTGTTTCTCAAAGTGTGCTGCTCTCATTTAATTCCCACCTCAACTTCCTAAGGAACATTCTATTATTACCCCAATGGCAGAGATGAGGAAAAATGTTTGAAGAAGTACTTTGAAGGCAAAGGTTGTTGTCTATCTTTTTCTCCACTCTATTTCCAGCACTTCAAAGTCTATCTGGAGCCCTGGCTGGCGTAGCTCAGTGGATTGAGCATGGGCTTTGAACCAAAATGTCGCAGGTTTGATTCCCAGTCAGGGCACATGCCTGGGTTGCAGGCCATGACCCCCAGCAACCTCACATTGATGTTTCTCTCTCTCTCTCTGTCTCTATCTCCCTCCCTTCCCTCTCTAAAAATAAATAAAATCTTTAAAAAAAGAATAAATTTCTCATAATTAGAAAAAAAGTCTATCTGGCACGTAATGCACTCATTTCTTTGTTGAATGAATGATTGAACAAAGCAACTCATTTCCCAGGGCCAAGTAGCTGGTAAGGGGCAGACCTGGGGTTCTGACACAAGCCTGTCTGACTCCAGGGCCTAAGCTTTTAACTATTGTCTTAGTCCATTCAGGCTGCTATGCAAAATGCCACAGACTGGGTGGCTTAATAGAAATGTAATCCTAACAGTTCTGGAGGCTGCAAGCCCAAGACCTGGGCACCTGAATGATCAGGCTCTGACGAAACCCGCTTTCTGGTTCATAAATGGTGTCTTCTCACTGTGTCCTCTCTTGGGGGAAAGGGCTGGGCAGCTCTCTGGAGCTTCTTTCATAAGGGCATTGCCCTCACTCCTCAAGGCTCCATCCTCACGACCCAGTCACTTTCCCAAGTCCCTCCTAACACCAGCACATTGGGCATTAGGGTTTCTTTTCTTTTTTCTTATTTTTTAAAAGATTTTATTTATTTATTTTTAGAGAGGGAAGGGAGGGAGATAGAGAGAGAGAGAGAGAAACATCAATGTGTGGTTGCTGGGGGTTATGGCCTGCAACCCAGGCATGTACCCTGGCTGGGATCAAACCTGCGACACTTTAGTTCGCAGCCCGCGCTCAATCCACTGAGCTACGCCAGCCAGGGCTGGCATTAGGGTTTCAACATAGAAATTAGGGGAGGACACACACATCCAGCCCATAGAGACCACAATGCAAAAATCACAAACCTTTTTTAGAGGGCGACTTTTCATTTTGATATATAATTTCAAACTTGTAGAAAAGTTGCAAGAATAATACAAGCAACTCCCATAAACAATTTACCTAGATTCACTAATTGTTTACATTATGCCCCACTGCAAACCTTTTAAACTCAATGAATTAAGCCAATCAGCATATGCACAGAGATTTTTTCCTGTATAAACCAAGGTCTACCTAGCTTTATGCCAACTTCACGGCTATCCCTACCTTTCTACCCCTCCCCAGCCCCAGTCTCTATCCCCTAACCCTCAACATTCCCTGCTTTCCCTCCAGATGGCGGGCACCCCCAGCAGAGCCCCAGAGGCCCCGCCCCTTTCCTCAGCCTCTCCCCTAAGCCTGCGGCCATAGTGACAGAGAGGTGTGCACAGAGCAAACCACGGAATGTAAGCAGTGTTCCCGGGATCCATTTCATGAGTTCTGTACTACAAAGAGTGGTAACATAAACAAGTACATAGTGAAGATAAAACATTGTATTGAAGTAAAATCCTTGAAATACTAAAAATAAGCAAAATAGAAAAAAAGACACCAATTAAGCAAAAACACTTAAAATTAGATTCTATATCCAACCATACGAAATGATGTTTTATTGGTTGAGAGGCAGAAGGAGTAAAATGGCCAGGATTTACACCTGCTGCCACTTAGGAGCTATGTGTAAGCTATTGTTTCATTTCTCTGCCTCAGTTTCCTCGTCTGAAAAGTAAGGATAGTAACAGTACTTTAGCTCATAGAACTGGCGTAAGGGTTAAATGGACAAATCCTCTGAGCTTTGGTACCTCATAAACAGCAATTACTGTTATCGTATATCTGTTTTTGGTTTTGTTTTGTCTTGGCCAAATTTATACCTGTGTTACTAGTTTTCCATTTATAGTGATTATAAAATGTTGCCTTCTTGAATAAATTAACTTAGGTTAAGAAAAAAACAAAAAGCCCTGGCTGGTGTGGCTCAGTGGATTGAGCGAGCACCAGCCTGCAAACCGAAAGGTCGTGGGTTTAATTCAGTCAGGGCACATGCCTGGGTTGTGGGCCAGGTCCCTAGTTGGGGGTGTGCCGGAGGCAACCAATGGATGTTTCTTCCGCTCATCAGGGTTTTACTCCCTCTCCTTCTCCCTCCCTTCCCCTCTCTCTGAAAATAGATATAATAAAAATAAATAAATAAAACTTTAAAAACAACAGTTAAGTCCATAAAAAGAAAAACACAAAGGCTGTCCAGATAAGTGAGCCTCAACACAAGGTCAGTTCACCAGGGTGGGGCCACACCACTCAGAAATGAATGCTTCTTCCTATTCCCTAAAAACCTAGTTTTTCTTTGACATAAGGACCTATCACTTTTTAACTATTACCCAAGATTCCTCTGCACTCAAGCTTCTAGCAAGATGAAGTCATCTGACAGATGGACACTCCACTCGTGCACTTCCTTTGCTTATAACCTCCCTTCCCAGCCCAGGTTTCCAATCACCACCACCGCCAACAGCTGGGAAGCTGAGTGTTCTCAGCACCCACTGGCACTCCAGTGAGGGACACTCAAGGCAGGAGCCGACCGACCTTCAGGGCTTTGAAGATGACCCCTGGGTGCCGGGGAGAGCGGGTGGTGTTGTTCTCCAGTTGCTGCTCCAAAGCTCGCCGAAGCCCGGAGAAGTCTGTGGGCGGGTTGTACGTCCTGGTTCCCTTGTAGTGGATGGAACTGAAGGCCTCGGGGAAGCGGCCCAGCTTCCGGAACCGGTCCTGGATGAGCTTCTCCGGCACCTCCGAGGGGTGATCTGGACAAGCACAAACGGGTACATGAACAGTGACCTTTCTTTTAAAGAAAAAAAATCAGTTGCCTTTCATTGCAAAAGCCTGACTCCATATATATAAAATACGTAAGCAGGCGAACCAGTTGATGTTGTTGGAGTTCGGGCTGCCCTTGTCTGGGAGGGAGCCCAAGCAGGACTTCTATGAGGAGCGTGCTGATATGCCATGATCTCAAACTGATTTCATGGGTACATTCTGGTTGTGAAAATTCCTCATGTTACACACTTTTTAAATTTACTAATTTATTTTAGAAAGAGAGTTAGGGAGGGAGAAAAAGAGGAAGAGAAACATCGATGTGAGAGAGAAACATCGATTGGTTGCCTCGAGTATGCAGCCTGATCCGGGACTGAACCCAGCCATGTGCCCTGACTCGGAATTGAACCAGTGACCTTTCGTTTTGCAGGACAATGCCCAAACAACTGAGCCATGCTGGTCAGGGCACATTATACATTTCTGATATAATGTGCACTTTTCTCTGTGTACATTATACTTAAAGGAAGTCTTTTTATAAAAATCTCATAAAAATGTGAACATGTTAAAACATGAAGAAATACATGTCTTCTGCTCCTTCATACTCCCCTCAAGTGGCTACTATTAAAGTGGCTACTATTAAGTATTTACTCTCTCAGACTTTTTTTTCTGCACACTTACCAACAGATATATGTAACTTGTTTCTAGCACTTAAGAACATACTATATCTGCTCTGACTGGTATGGCTCAGTGGATTAGGCAAACCAAAGGGTCACCAGTTCGATACTTGATCAGGGTACATCCCTGGGTTACAGGCCAGGCCCTTGGCTGGGGGCATGGGAGAGGCAACCAATTGATGTTTCTCTCCTTCTCTTTCTCCCTCCCTTCCCCTCTCTCTAAAAATAGATTTTAAAATCTTTTTAAAATTTTAACGTAATGTATCTGTCCTTGTCATGATAAGCTAAGAAGTTCCTTATTCCTTTTCACAGCTACATACTCTTCCATCCTATGGATATATTTAGCCAGTCACCTACTGATGAACACTGAAAACAGCTACTTTGGAAATGCTGGTCTTACTTATGCTGGTGAAGCTGTGAACAAATTACCAATGTATGAGTACTGGGCTCCCCACAGCTGCACCAACAGTTATCTAGAAATCTGTGGAGGGGTAGTACAAATGGAGTCAATAAATATTTTAGAGGTAAAAGTTACCAGGACTTTTTATTTTTAATTTCCTTTCATTTTTAATCACAACTACCAGAGATATGGCTTTAGCTCAAATTTGAAAGTCAAGCCATCAAACAGAAGTAGCCAAACTTCAGCAGTTAATCCCCAAACCCTTCTCCTCATGAACTCTTCCTGCGGCAGGACCTTCTGAAGGAAGGTGCGGGCAGTACCCAGCGGTCTGGCACGGCCTGACCACCTGCGCTTCCCCAATCATCTCACAGCTGCTCCCTGGACGCATAACCACCGCTCACTTGTAAGGCAGAAAGAGTTCATTTGCTTACTGTCACCCAGAAATCCTCTACTCAGAACTGAAACAAACGTGATCAAACAAAATGAGAACGTCTGAGGCGGAGGAACATTGAGTAACTAATCCGCCTGCAGCTCTGGCACCTCTCTCTCCTCCGACCCTGCATGAACACTCTGGCTGCCTCAGGGCCATCTCAAGGCTTCAAGAAGCACCAATGGTATTCCAGGAACAGCTCTGGGTTTAAAAGTTAGAAAACTTTGTTCTGAATCCCAATTTTGCAACTCACTCACTGGAACCTCCTTATTACATAACTTAAGCTCTCTGGGTTCAGTTTCTTCATCTGTAATATGGGACTGTTATTGACACCTGGCTGAGTTACAAAAATACTGTAAGTTAGCATTTTACTTTAAAAGAAAGAAAACTACCTGTGATAGTGCATGGCAGAAAACAAAAAAAAAAAGTTATTTTTGAAGGGCTGGTTATCTCAAAATCTTCAACTGGAAAGTAAACCTTCCCCTCACCCAAGCTGTAAAGATCTAAAGTGGCATAAAAATGCTGATTCCAGGAGGCAGTCTCAAGTCAATATTTCCAGCCTCCTCCCCTTACCTTACAGTCACTTGCTACGAGTTTCTTCCTCTGTTCTGGAGCATTCAGATTTCTCGTCTTCCCACTAGACCCAGGTCCTTCCTATTCTAACTCCTTACTGTGGCCCCTATCTGGCCACTTCCCTCCTACTTCCCATCACTTCCTCCCTAGAGCTGTGAAACCCTCCTGGCTGGTTGCCCTGCCTCTCCTAGGCATGTCTCTCCAGTTCATCCAGCAACAGGCTGCTGGAGGCAGGGAGGGGGGTATCTTTTGAAAGCACAGATCTGATCATATAACTCCCTGCCTAAAATCCTATCATACCTGAGAACTGAGTAGAAGCCATCCATGATCTGATTCCCAAGTACATCTCCACCATCCCTTCCCATACAATCTATGCTTCTGACACACTGAGCCTCATTATTTATTCATTGAGCAAACATCTGATGAGAGCCCACTGTGTATCAACCACTCAGCCAGGCTTTTTAGATATAGCGGTAAGAAGGGCAAGGTTCCTGCCTTCATGGAGTTTCCATTCTCATGGGGAAAGGTCAAAAACAAGTAAGCAAACATACAGCATGATTTCAGGGAGTGATAGGTGCCCTGATGCAAATGAACCGGGGGACATAGTAAGAGCACAACCACTAGGATGTAGGAGGAACTTTGCAGGGGACAGTCAGGAGAGACTCCAAGGGGATGAGAGTTGAGTTGAATCTGAAAGAAGTATGTCTAGCTGGGAGAAAGGTGTCCCAGGCAGACGAGTGGCATATGCAAAGGTGTGAACAGAGAAAAGGCTGATATGGCTAGTGGAGGGAGTATAAACATGTCACATGTGTGCATCCACACACACACATAACGGGGAAGACATTTAGTGGGTGGGGAGAGGGGATGAAGAAGAACAACTAGAGGAGTTCAGATGGAACCTTGAGACAGAACCAAAGCAGCCAGAGTTTATGCAGGGTAGAAGGAGAGGTGCCAGAACTGTGGGCAGATTAATCATCCTGTTGGCAGGAGTCAGAGCGAGGACACCACAATCAGGAGCTGGAATTATATTCCGATGTAGTGGAAGGCCACTGACAGGCTGGGAGCTGGAGTATGACATGACCTAGACTATAAACTAAGCTTTTAAAAAGATCACTCTGAAAGCTGTGTGGAGAACGCAGTGAAGGGGGCTAGAATGGAAGTCAGAACTACCCGGAACTGCTCGCAGTTCCCTGGACACAACTTGCTCCTTTAAACTTCTAGAGATTTGCTCTTCTTAGAGCATCCCTTCTCCCCTCTGCTCTCTAGCCAAGTCTTAGAGTTCAAATGTCGCCTCTTCTTGCCTAGATCCCTTAGAAGGTGTCAAGTGTCCCTCTGCCACACTCCCACAGCCCCAGCACCTACATCTACTACAGAACAGAACACCTGGGGTCTCCCCAACTAGACTTCCCATCCGAAGGTGGGAACTGTGTTTCTTTTCAGCTCAGTGCCCCGGTGCTCAGCACGTGACAATGTGTACTTAGTAAACGTCACTGACTGAAGAGGTAAGCGGTATGACTGCTTTCGGGGCAAACGCTACTGTTGGCCCCGAAATACAATTGCATCCAATTACTGTTGTTGCACCTACTCCCTCATCCTCCCTCTCAAGTGATGATCTTGCCTCCCATTTCTCCAAGAAAACAGAAACAGTAAGACAATTTACGCACACATCCACACACACATTTTTCTACTTATTTGCAACTGGCTCCACATACTCTACCCTTTCTCCTGTTGTTACAGAGAGAACTGTCCGTGCGCCTAACTAAGGCCAATTCTTCCACGGTGCATCGCTCTGACATTCCAGCTCTCTCTGACATCTACTTGCCAGTGAGTCAATCTCATCAGTACGCAAATATCTGTAATGCCTCACAATGTAAAATTGTAAAAAGGGGAAATTCCTTGAATTCCCACATCAGCCTCTAGCTATCATTTCAGTTGTCTGTTTTCCTTTACAGAACTCTTTGAAAGAGTTCTGTATACTCGCTATCTTCATTCTTCACCTCCTATTCTCTTGATCCCACTCTGATTTTTGCTTTCATGCTCACTATCCCTGGGAAACAAGTCTTACGCAGATTGCCAAGGGCCTCCGTTCTGCCAAAGATATTCAACAATTCTTGATCCTCATCCTGACCATAAGCAGATTTTGACATGGTTGGTGCATTCTGTCTTTCTGGAAACACTTCCTTATGTCTTTCCCATGCAGAAATTTTTCTGGGCAATCCACCACCACCAAATTGCTATTACAGCCCAGTGGCTGCCTCCTTGTACCGAGAAAGGCCAGTCTGTGACACAGCACCACCCCATTTACTCACCAGAGCCCAGTAGTTGAGTATGCACAGTCTCATGGAAAATAATAACAGCAGGGCCCAGGGTGGACAAGGGGACATCCAGGCCACAGCGAGCAGTGGTAGCCTTGAGCTCCTTGGTGAAATGCTTCAGATAAGCTTCTGAGGCATCCCCAAGGAACTTGAAGAGGTCATTATGCAGCCGGTCTGCATGAGTTCGATAGATGACAAGGTCGGAGATGGCCAAGACCTTAAGAAGCAGCCTCGTTCTCTGGCTTAGATTCACCGTAGCCCCCAAGAGCCCTTCCGTGTCTATCACCGCTACTTTGTGGACTGGGTCATACGCCGCCCACACTCCCACAGTGCAGGATTCCTGGGCAGGGGAGGTTTTGAAGACTTCACGGCCATAAAAGAAAGTATGGTTGAGAGTATGAGACTTTCCATCACCAGTATTTCCAAAAATGGAAACCACCTTCAGATGCTGATCAGGTTTGCAGTCCAATTTCCTAATGAAGTCCTCTTCATTTGTTACCTTAGGAAAAAAAAAAGACAATGAAATAGAGAAAGGGCAAAATAGCTAAAAATGTGTGCAAAAACAAATGCTTCCCAGAGTCAAGGTGGCAAGGAAAACAAGCCCCAGTATAACCGCCTCCCAGCCAGCCCCTGCCCTTAGCAAACAGCTAACAGGAACTTTCAATGCCTCAGTCAGTATCAGCAGTTAGTGGTCATGAAAGAGCTAAAATCATAAAATTCTCAGAAGATGACACAGGAACAAATCTTTTTGACCTTGGATTAGGCAATAGTTTCTTAGATATGACAGCAAAAGCAATACAACAAAAGAAAAAACAGATAAAATGCACTTTATCAAAATTGATAAACTTCAAAAACTTTCATTCTGCAAAGGATATCATTAAGACAGCGAAAAGACAACCCAAAGAATGGGAGAAAATATTTGTAAATTATATATTTGATAAGGGACTGGTGTCCAGGATACCCTGGACTCAACAAGAACGCAACAAGAAAAAAATTAATATTTTAAAGAAATGATGTAATTAAATATTAAGCAAAAAAAATCTGAATAGACATTCCTCCAGAGAAGATACACAAATGGCCAATAAGCACATGAAAACATGCTCAACATCATTAGTCACTAGAACGTGCAAGTCAAAACCACAGTAAGATACCACTTCACACCCATAAGGACGGCTGTGATCAAAAAGATGATTAGAAGTCTTTGTGAGGGTGTGGAGAAACTTCACCGTTCATACACGGGTGGTGGGAATGTAAAATGACACAGACACTCTGGAAGACAGTGTGGGAACTTCTCAAAAAGTTAAACCGAGTTACATGTCTCCATAATCCCACTCCTAGGTATATACCCAAGAAAACTGGAAACATGTCAATACAAAACCTAAACGTGAATGTTCACAGCAGCATTATTCATAACAACCAAAAAGTGAAAACAACCCTTATATCTAACAACTGATGACTGGATAAACAAAATGTGACATATCCATACAATGGAATGTTATTCAACCATAAAAAGGAATAAAGTACTAATACATGCTACAACATGGGTAAACTTTGAAAACATCAGGCGAAGTTAAAGAAGCCAGACACAAAACACTACCATTCTATGAATCCGTTTCTCTGTGTCCACAACAGGGACTTCAGAGAGACAGAAAGGATATTAGCTGTTGCCAGAGGCCGAGGGAAAAAGGGACCGGGGAGTTATTCCTAATGGACCAGGGTTTCTCTGTGGGGTGATGAAAATGTTCTGGGATTTGATAGTGGTAAGGGTTGTCTAACTTTATGAGTATACTGAATTGTATACTTTAAAAGGGTGAAATATATGTTAATTACGTATCAATAAAGCTGTTATCTTTTAAAAACTTATTGGTTAAATTTCATCTATCCATAATTCCTGTTCACAGTTTAAAGATTTTATTTATTTTATTATTTATTTATTTTTAGGAGAGGGGGAAGGGAGGGAGAAAAGTAGAGAAACATCGATCAGTTGCCTTTCGTATGCCTCGACCAGGCACCAAACCCGCAACCCATGTATGTGCCATGACTGGGAATTGAACCAGGAGCTTTCACTTTGTAGCATGATGCTCAACCCACTGAGCCTGGGGCAACAGCAGTCTGGGCCCTGTTTACAGTTTAGAGAATACTGCATTCCTTAATAAAAGCAAGGGTTGGCCCTAGCTGGTGTGGATCAGTGGACTGAGTGCCAACCTACAAACCAAAGGGTCACTAGTCTGAATCCCAGTCAGGGCACATGCCTGAGTTGCAGGCCAGGTCTCCAGTAGGGGACATATGAGAAGCAATCACACATTGAGGTTTCTCTACCTCTCTTTCTCCTTCCTTTCCCTTCTCTCTAAAAATAAATAAAATAAAATAAAATAAAATAAAATAAAATAAAATAAAATAAAATAAAATAAAATAAATAAAATAAAATAAAACAAAACAAAATAAAACAGAATAAAACGAAAAGAAAGACTGGGAAGGAAGAGACCTGGTGCCAATGAAATACCAGATTGGAGCTCCAAAAAGATGCTCAGGGCCCCTACTCTCAGAACAAAGAACCCCAGGAACAAAGCTCCTAATCCAAACAGGTAATGTTTTACTCCAGCTAAAGGAGGGACGAACCTTTACAGCAAGCATACTCCAGCCATAAGAGAAAAAACACCTTCCTGACACTCAAGAGTTTGCTGGCTTGAAAAAGAGCAGTGAGAGAAATATTATCCGACCACTAGATGTGACAATATAAGCCCTCGCTTCCCCTAACCTCAAGATGGTAAACCACTCATTATTCTATTCATAACATTACTATTGTTACATATTAGAAGCCTTAATGTTAATGATCAAACAAGTAATTTTCTGAATGCCCACTGCAGTGACTGCCCTCCATCAGGGCAGGATGCTGTCTATTTTATCTTTACCTCTCTAGCCCTGGGAACAACATGGCACAGAGGGCGAGTTTAATATCCAGCTATTGAATGAATGATACCAGGCACCTTGCTTGGTATTTTAATCACTTTTCTCCACCCTCTATCTTCCATAGGGCTTAACACACAGCAGCATTCCATCAACTTGGTAACGGGCTCACTGTTTACCAGACAACTGAGAGGAACAAGAAGTTCCAGGGAAAGGCCCAGTTTTCACTGGTGTCACTCGGCCAGCCTGGTTCCAAGCTCCTGAACTGGCCAGCAAGAGAAACAAAGCAAAGGCTCCCTAAACCTCTACCCGCAAGAAGTCAGGTTAGGTCAGAGTGGCCCACCACACGAGCCACCCACCTTCTCAAACAGTCCCCTCAGTATCCCCAGGGGTTGTGGAAGAGTCGGTCTAGGGATTTTCTCCTCTGGAAATCTACTCTGTCATGACTCTGTTAGCCCACAAAACAACCACCGTTATCCAGTATATGTGAGAGCAGGCACCTGAAAGGGGGCACATGGGAGCCTTCAGGTACAGAGTTAAATGTCTCAGTATTCATTAAATGCTATACATAATATATATAATATAAACAAACTATTCATTTGAGATGAAAATAAAACACTTCCTATAAGCATCGACGATATTATTTTGGCACTTGGTTTCCTGAGTATTAAACATATATGTTCATGATCAGGCATATGCATCTGAGTCTGGTGCAAAGAATTATGGGAGGAGAAGCTCAAAGAAGCCCTAGGCTGGTTATTCTACGGCAGCCCTCGATAATCATTTAACCTACAGTGATTGCATTTTTTCACATGTAACGTGGGGATATAACCATCTTTGCCTCCTTGGACTGGGTAGTGGTTGCTAATCAAATAGGTAAATGAGAAAATGCCTTGCAAACTGAAAACATGCTTCACTTTCCCTTCTTGTACCTTTCACATTATTTTGCTCCCAGTTATACTACTCAATCATCCTTACATGAGCCGGAAGGAGAGAACGGCCTGGGCCCAGGCCTAGGTGGTAGCGAGAGCGGCTTTCCACCAGGGGAGGAAAAGGCAAAGATAGGAAGATTCCCTTGGAGGAGGAAAGGAAGGAGCCAGAAGGGAATAGGCTCCTGCTCGACTCGCTCTTCCTGTTTGTGACCCCTGATCCCACGCTGCTCCCTTCCTGGAGCGAAGTAAGCTGCCTGCCTGAGCCCTGACAAACGGCCACCAACGCCACCTGCTTGAATGGTCCTCAGCCCCTTGGCAACAGCAAAAGCAGGAGAGACCCCAAAGCCACCCCTTCCATCCTCCCAGAGCTTGCAAGACCACCTCTTGGACCTCAGACAAGTCAGAAACACCCACATTCCAGTCCTGGCTTGGCCACTATGTGGCCTTGGAAGGTTCCTTAACTATTAAAGCCTCAGGGAAAGGAGATAACAACAGATTCCACAACCCCTGGGGATACTGAGGGGAGGAAAGGAGACTCAGCACAGAATGTGCATTGCACAATCCCTGGCACACAATAAGCACTCAATACATACTACTCATTATTATTTAAAGACCAGCCACTGGGAAAATATCCAGGTGCGCTGCAGTAGCAGCTGGGCCTGGACCTGCCGGGTGCTCAGAAGTTGCTCATTCAGGAATAACTAAGTCAGCAATGGTGAGATCTGAACTGATTCTATCTGAAAATGAAAGATCTTGCTGCTTGCTTCTGATAACTTCTTTCCTCTCCATCTATTCAAAATTACATAATAATACTAGCCTTACAGCTGACTCTTATAGTAAAGTAACCATCTAATATCATACAAATCTTTAAGAAATCAAGCAGTATACCTCCCTATCTCTCACCCATAAAGCTTTTCACTTGGTATAGTTGTAAGCAGAGTTTCTAAAGTGAAAAGTAACAGCACCCCACGATCTTCACTGTTCCAGTTTCGAATTCAGAGCGGTTTATGGCGGCGAAGTGTCCAGCAGTCAACCTCTGACCTAGTCAGGCAACAGAATGATGACAATCTCCCTCAAGAAATTCCTTCCTGGCCCTCAGAGAAACACCCAGAAAGAAGGATCACACGGCCTTTGTTCTGAGGAGGCCGGCCTTTGTTCTGAGGAGGCCGGGGAAGGGAAAAGCAGGGGATGGGGAAGGAGCTGAAGTGCCCTCGAAGGAGGGAAGGTCAACAGAACAGAACAGAGACTCCAGAAATCAAACAGCAAAGACAACAGAAAACAATCCCAAGGAAAGTAGCTCAGCACGGAAGCTGTTCCAGTTCTGGCCTCTCTGGACGAGGAGGATCTCATCCGTACCAACTACGATCACATAGTCCTTCAGGTTTTTTGTAAAGATGATCCCTGTGGCCAAGGGCAAAAATCAGCTGCTAACCCAAAGCAATGGAGAGAGCTAAGGGATACTTGGTGGCTGTCACTCACGACCTAATGCTCATAATGAATCCCACCCAGAACCAGCAAAGGTCATTTTATCCCTCTCTACTGAGATTCTAAAACTAGTCTGAGGCCATAGGTATTGTCAAAGTTAAGTTCCTCTTAGTTTCTGTGGTGGTCTCTGGTTTATTCTGCTTTCATTCCACTTTTGGCTGAGTTCAGTGGAAAAGACCAAACCCAAAGAAACCAACCAGATTCTCACTCTCATCAGAACTGGGACCACTATCCATCCCAAAAGGAAACTATAACTTGCTCATTTCATTTAACAAACAGACATGTATTGAGCTTCATCTAGTGACTGGCACTGACCTGATGATGTCGGACCAGTAGATACAGAGGCTGGGTTACGGGTTCCTTCTTCCAGGGGAGGGAAAGGGGAAGTGGAAGGTGAGGGAACTCTTTCCTGAAAAATCCAGACCCACTTTCATCATGTTAAAAAGAACTCCAGGGAGCCCTGGCTGGTGTAGCTCAGTGGTCTGGGTGACATCCTGCGAATCAAAGGTTGCTGGTTCGGTTCCCATCAGGGCACAGGCCTGGGTCCCTGGCTAGGGGCCCGCCAATCAGTGTTTTGCTCACACATCGATGTTTATCTCCCTCTCTTTCTCCCTCCCTTCCCCTCTCTCTAAACATAAATAAAATGAAAAGAAAAGCACTCCAGGTAATGATTTAAGTCCATGGCCCAATTTTCAAACAGTATTTTACTTAAACAATGTCAAACAGATCAGTGGCCACTCTAATTTGAAAGCCCAAATGATGAGGTTCCATTCCAAGAGCAAACCCCCTACTGCCAGAAAGTTCTTATAAGCCTGTTTCTCCAACCCAGCGAGTTCAGAAAAATTCCTTCCATTCTGTCCTAAAAGCAGGGTATATCTTTGTGTTCATTCATGTATGTGTCAATAGTTTCACATAAAAACTCAATGTTTTCTCAATCAAATGTTTTCTTGAGACCACTGAAGTCAGGATCCTGGCTTCACAAATACATGGAGCCCATTTGGTAAGGGCAAAGGTCGCTTTCTTCCATTCCAGTGTCCCCAAAGTGTTCCATTACTTGAGAGGCCAGGAATTCTCCTCCCATGTCTTAGAACTGCCCGTGGTACTCCTCACACGCGGCCTCACGGACGCTGCCTGACGCTCCCCTCCTACTCCAGGAGGAGAGAGGTTTCTACACGGAGATGATCCACACAATGAATACTTAAAATGTCATTTTTAGCTTCACAATCAGTATCTTTGACCTCACCCAACTCACTGAGTTCCACTCTCAATTTATATCTGAATAAAAAGCTTTCCAAAGCAAAGCTGAATTCTGAGGACAGACTGGAAATACTGTGTCATCCTCAAGACCTACATTATCCTCAAAGGACTCTTCCAAGGAGCTTACAGATGGGAGATGCAGCTTAAGTGGCATGGCATACCTATATTTGGCCAACTATAAAAACAGACATAAGGTCTGGTAAAGGCTCTGAGACTTAGCAGTAGAAGCACCAGGCCAGAAAGAAGACAAGAGAGCTAGGTTCATGTCCACCTCTACCTGGAATACACCAGGGGCAATTCCCTCAACCCTCCTCTTGCTCAAACTCTTCATTCTCAACCCACCATCTCTGTTCACATCAGTCTGGTTCTGTGCTTCCCAACTAGACTGTATTCCATACTGGCAAGGGCTCTCGTCTGTATTGTTCACCACTGCAGCCCTAGCACAGGGCCTGTAATAAGAAATCAGTACGTATTTGTCAAAATAAGTGAATGGACACATGACAGAACGTAGATGCTATAGTCTCTGTGAGAGGGAATAGTGCAGTATCACTGTGAAGTGCTCACTCGACCAGCCTCTATAACCACTCACTGACTTTAGAATAACCTTAAAGAAGTCATTTAACTTACCTGAACCTCAGACTTCTCACTTGTAAGAGGAAGATAACCACACGGTCTACCTCACAGGCTCGCTGGGAGGATGAAAGGAGATGCTGCTCATGGCACGGCGCGCCGCGGAGGCCGGCAGTGAGTCCCGGAGAAGTGCTGGCTGTCGTTACTGCTGTAGCTGCCCTGCTCTGCCCCTGGGCCACAGTCAGCGCAGCCACCACAGCAATCCATCCGTTACCCCAAGTAAAAACCCTTCTGAGGGAAGGTTTCCAGCAAATGCCTCCGTAAAGACTTAGGGATAATGGGACATGGAAGATACTCAGTATCTACCACTCCCTCCCTCAAAAGGATGTATCTTTTTCAATTTAGGGGGAAAAAAGCTGTTATAAGATTGCACAATACATACATTATGCATAAGAAAGCATTCGGTCTTCAAAAGAATGATGTGATATGATTCCAAGAATTATTGCCACACCAGAGACTCACTAAAGTGCTGTTCTCACAGTTTATGCCTAAGATCTTAATAGATGACACAGCCTTATGAGGAGACCGTTGGTGTCTGAGCCGGAGACTGAGAGGGGTCTGGTTTCTATTCAACATGGAGTGAGACAGTGGAGCCCTGGTTAAGTAACAATAGAGCACACAACTATTTTAAAGTCAACTAACAATAGTAACCCCTCCAGCAATATCACCCTCCTCTGAATTGCCATAATATTCTCTCTATATTGCTCTAATACTATCCATCTTATTTCTGCGCATTTGTCTTCTATTATCACCTGACTGTCCTTTCCCCAAGGGCAAGCTTGGGTCTCACTGCCACTTTGCATCTCACTCAGTTGTCAGCACATAGCAGGCACTCATTAAATGTTGGCTGAATTAATGAATTCATTAATGAATACACTTATTCATCAATGCAATAAATTCATGATTACATTGATTTATTCTCATTAGTGCATTTCATTCATTCAACAAATATCTGAATACCAACTATGTGCCAAACACTGTCTAGATGCTGATGAACAGAAGAGGCAAAAACCACTGCCCAATGAAAATGTTCTAAAATTGACTGCAGTGATGGTTGTATATATGCGTGAATATACTAAAAGCTGCTGAATTGTACACTTTAAGTGGATGAACTGTAGGGTATGCAAATTGTATCTCAATAAAGATTTTTTTAAGTAAATGCATCATTAAAAAGGACTGAGATACTTAGTGGTTTTTTTCAATTGTAAAATTAACTACTTTTCTGACATTCTGTATTTTCAGTATTTTAATATGCTGGATCTATGTTATGTTTATAATTGGAAAAATAGTAAAAGATACAATTTAAAAAGACCAAAAATATCACTGCTGGGTACAGGGTTTTCTTTTGGGACGATGGAATGTTTTAGAATTAGACAGAGGTAGGGGTTGCACAACACTGTGGCTAAACATCACTGAGTCATTCGCTTTAAAATGGTTTTGTGAATCACAACTCAATAAAAAAACATCACTGCTTCATGGAGTGTATATTTTAATGGGGAAAAGAAAATCAGTAGACAAACAGTTAAAATATATGGTATACAAAATGTCCATCAACAAGTGAATGGATGGACAAATCTGGCATACCCGTACAATGGAATACTACTCAGCAACAAAAAGAAATTCACTAAGACATGCAACAACATGAATGGCCCCCCAAAACATGATGGTGAGGGCAAAAGGCCAGTCACAAGACAGTACATGATTCTCTTTCCATGGAACTCCAGGAAAGTCAAATCTACAGTTCTAGGGAGCAGCTCAGAGCTTGCTGGGGCTGACTTCCCAGAGGCACGAAGGAAGCTTTAGGGACTCGGGGGACAGAAACGTTCTCTCTCTCTCGACTGTCGTGGTGGCGGTTACACATGTGCACGTGTATTTGCCAAAACCCACAGAACCATACACTTGTGTGTATTATATTATCTGTGAATTATACCACGAAAGAGTTGATTTTTAAGAGCGCATCTAATGTGGGCCATGGCTGGGTGGCCCTGTTGATTGGAGCACTGCCCGTGCCCCAAAAGGCTGGGGGTTCGATTCCCAGTCAGAGCACACACCAAGGCTGCAGGTTCAGTCCCTGAGGAGAGTGCATACAGGAAGCAACCAATCCATGTTTCTCTCTCTCCCGCCCTCAAAATCAATATAAATATCCTCGGGTGAGGATTAAAAAAAAAAAGCGAATGTCATGTCATGTACTTTTCCTTTTGTCATGTCAAATGGTAAGAAATGGTATAAAGAAAAACCAAGAGAAGGAACTAGGACTACCAGGTGGGGACAAGACAGGTCTCTAGGTGGGGACACCTTGTAGTTATACGAGGTACAAGGGGGTTGCCCTCGTACACACAGTGGTACAGGAAGGTGGCACCTGCACACCCAGACCTTTTCAGGTGGATCCTTTTTTAAAGAAAGTAGCAAACTCAATTTTCTGTGGTAATGAAAGGAGAAGGAACGTCGTGAACAATCCAAAAGAGTGCATGAGCCTAATCACTTATATTTAGTTCTAGACTGAAACTGCTCCCCCTCAAAGTGGCAGATTTTTCAGAGATGACTCAAACTAATAAGGCACATAAGTGACATTCAATAAATGTTTGTGACTATTGTTGACTGATACATGTAAACCAGATTGAGCTCTTTGAAAAACACTATAAGAGATTATGGAAAACAGTGTAGTCATACAGTTGACATATTCACCAGGCAGAAGCAATTGGGCTGAAAAGTATACAAATTTCTAGAATACTCTGTGACTACTGAATTGCTCTCTTAACTTGAACCTGGCATGTCTGTGACTACATGTCAGAACCAAGCTCTGTCAGTTCTTTTCAAGCATTCCACCATCTAGAGCAGGGGAGTCAAACTCATTTTCGGGGGGCCACATCAGCCCCACAGTTGCCTTCAAAGGGCCAAATATAATTTTAGGACTGTATAAATGTAACTACTCCTGCCCCGGCTGGCGTAGCTCAGTGGATTGAGCACGGGCTGCGAACCAAAGCACCGCAGGTTCGATTCCCAGCCAGGGTACATTCCTGGGTTGTAGGCCATGGCCCCCAGCAACCGCACATTGATGTTTCTCTCTCTCTCTCTCTCCCTCCCTCCCTTCCCTCTCTAAAAATAAATAAATAAAATCTTTAAAAAAAAAATGTAACTACTCCTTAACTAGAGGCAAGGAGCTCGGCACTGCGGCTGGATAGAAACAAGGTGCTGGGCCAGATAAAACAAGGTAGAAGGTCAGATCAGCCCACAGGTCTTGTATTTGCCACCTGTGATCTAGACTCAAATTCCCTGGGAAAAGTAGCAATAATCCAGTCACAAGTAGAAGGAAATCAGGAAGGAAAAAGAAAAGTTTCCAGAAGAGCCCTGGCTAGTCTGGCTCAGTGGATTGAGCACTGGTCTGTGAGTGGATTGAGCACTAGTCTGTGAACTGAAAGGTCGCCAGTTCGATTCCCAGTCAGGGCACATGCCTGGGCCGCAGGCCAGGTCCCTAGTTGGGGGCATGTGGAAGGCAACCAATTGACGTATCTCTCACACACTGATTGATGTTTTTCTTTCTCCCTTTCTCCCTCTGTTCCCCTCTCTCTAAAAGTAAATAAATAAAATCTTTAAAAATTTTTTCCAGAATCTACTAGAAAGTACACTCATCCTCCAGTGAAGTCAAGCCAGAGGTCAAGTGCTTACATGTGATTGGTATATATACTCTTCTGCCCAAGAACACTAGCCACTACCAAGACAACCACACAAACAGGGTAAACAGAGCCTCTTAATTGCTGGCCAAAAGTCACTGGAAAGAGAGGCAAAATGGACAAAACATCCTCCAAGGAAGCATCCACCCTTTCCTGCCTCCAAAAGTCCCTCTGTGTCCCTTCCCATAGGTCTTTCCAATTCTTGCCTGGAACTTGCTACAATCCTGCTTTCCTTCCCTTCTTCAGGATCCTATCCATTAGCTTCCCTCTGATTTCCCATCCTCAATCAAATATGCTCAACACATTTAGCAGTTCTAACCCCAGAGAGAATGATCTCAAGGGAGCTCCTCCCAAGCAAGCAAGTCAGAAAGGAGTCGGAAAGGCTGAGCCAGCCGTCACAAGCCCTTTGTGCTACACAACCTCCAGGACAGAGTCGAAGGAGATGCATCCACAGGGAAAACATACGATGTCAACTCAATAAGACATCTTCCTGTTATATGACCCCTGACTCAAAACGCCAAATGTTTGCCCAATTCCAGAAAAACCAATCATTTGAAGGAGGCGACAGACCAGAAAAAAAACAGAATCACATAAACTGGAGGTAACTTGAAATAGTTAAAAAAGGGTTCCCTGAAAAGCTGACTCACAGAGATTTTGATGGCTTATATGGGTCAAATTTTAAACAGCCCTGTGATAAACAAAACAGCCTTCCAGGTTAAATGCCAGGAGCCTGTTGCAACAGCACGGAGCTGAGGAAGCTCAGAAGATGCAGAGCAGAGACTGAAGGCTCACAATAGGAGCTCTTTCATTTTTTTGCCTGCCTGAGTCATCCTCAACCCCGTGTTTCCCAGTAACCCCATACAATGCCCTCCCCCACCATTATTACTAAACAAAGGGGCTTTTACTTGGGTTTTCAGAAGTAAAAGGCAGAAGTAGTGGAGGGAGCCTCTGCTACTCCTTGAATTATTACTTATTATTTTGACAGACAGCTCCTAAGCAGATCTAGGGCTTCTTGTGACTTTTAAAAATATGGCACCTAAGAACCAGTAGTAAATATATTCATGTTCCAACCAGAACTTACCAAAGGGATAACCAGCCACAGCAGCAAAATTGGTCCTTACATTATAAGAACTTGGCCATTTGAAGAAAAAAATGAGGAAGTCCCACAATTGAGCAGATTATGATCCCCCTGGCTCATGACCTATGGACCAAAATTAAGTTAAGAGGTTTCTGCCGGCCTGCCTGAAACACAGGGCCTGGGAATAGCAAGCCCCAGCAAGGTACCCTGGACCAGGAAGCGGAGGACAGGGCCAAGGGGTCACCGGCAGGTGGGTCTGAGACAGGAGCGCCAGCACAGCCGGTCTGTGATTCAGGATTCCCACAGAGTCCAAAAACATCCTCTGCTATTTCCCATTCCTGGATCCCATTAAAATAATGTCTCTTTTAGCCCATTAAAAAAAAAAAAAAAGCCAAGTCCCAGTATTTTGAGCCACACTATTCTGGGACTGTAAACAAGTGAAGCCGCCAAGCAACGTGATGGGTCTTCTTAAAGGAACGGTCTCCGTGAGATGCAGTCCCCCACTGCCTATGCTGCGTGAGGGAAGGACACTGAGGCCTCTGTGGCCTCCTCCCATTTCAGAGAGGGCCCACAGCTGTCAGTGTCTGAGTGGAGGGGGGCCTGCTCCCGTGGACATGTTCTTAGCTCCTCACTGACCCCTCAGGGCTCACTGGCTTCCTTAGCACCCTGCATGAGTGGACTGAGCCTCAGGAGTTTTTTTGCGTGAAAAACTCCCTGGCTCTCCCAATGTCCCAGCCAGGGGGTCGGCCAGCATGAGGGGGAACCAGGTAACATTTCTCGTCAGTCTGCTGCTGTTCTCTTGGAAAGAGGGCAGTTATAGGAAGTTGGTAGAAAAGAGATAAAGAGAATGGGGTGATTATGAGAAAAAAAAAGAAAAACTAGTATAGGGTTTAACTGTATGTGTACATAAGGATGAAGAGAAAAATGACTTTGAATTTTGAATCTTTTTTCTCTCTTACTAATAAACATTCTGATAAGATGTCTGATTCCTCACAAGACCCAACAGATAAGAAAATACTATCCTCTTCCTCCCCTGAGAATGATAATTGTTAGAACTTTATTCTTCTAACCTTTGAATTATTTGCTAAGGGTGTTGTCTCTAAAGATTATAGATGAGTTGTCAGTGGATGCCATTAGTATTTACTTAGTATGGGCTGTAAAAAATGGATCCTTAAGTCCTTTGGTTTTCCTAGTACAATTCCACAGAGACCCAGAAACATGGATGGATACAACCCAGAAAGTCTAACCATTTCACTAGAGAGGTTACAAAATATGCCAAAAGAAAATATCGCTTTCACCTAGTTTACTTCTTAGGAATGAAAAGAACCAAAAGAGAGAGGGGGAAAGAATGGTGTAGGGATTAAATGTTTTGTTCCCGATAGATTTTCACTTCACTAGAACCCAGGTCTCCTACTGGACCAAACCTTCATCTCTTAGGTCAGTTTCTCGATCTCACCACTACTGACAATTTGTACCAGATAATTTTTTTTGTGGGGAGCATCCCTATCCATTGTAAGATACTGAGCAGCACCCTGGCCTCTATCCAGGTCTACAAGGCCCCGTGTGATCTGGCACCCGCCTACCTCCGCAGCTCTTTCCTTACCACTCTCTCCAACTCACTCCAGCCACACTGGCACACTCAAACTGGCCGTCCCACCTTCTTTCTGTTCCCGTTTCCCTCTGGGGTCTATTTGCCCAGGTGATATTGACCATCAGGCCTTTACTTAAAAGTCACCTCTAGCCAGTAACATATCTCCCTCCACCACCCCTCCATCTGTGACTACCAAAGATGTCTCCAAATGTAGCCAAATGGCTACAGGAAGCTAGCTAAGGAAGCAAAATCACTCCTGGTTGAGAATCACTTGTGTTGGATAACACCAACTGGGACTAATTTAGCTCTCTTTATTGAGCAAGTTAAGTTCTTAAACACTTTTAGTTTTATCAATTCAATAAAATCTGGGGTTTTAGCAGGTGTTATTTGCACACACCAAATGCCTAGGAGTCACCACTGAGTTCTCTCACCCCCTCACCCCTTCACCCAACATATCAGCAGCATTCCTGTTTTACGTCCAAACTTCGTCCCACATTCATCAATGTTCTCCATCCCTTCCCGTCAATGACAACACCACATCTCACCTCACCTTCTGCAACAGCCTCCTAAGTGGTTTCATTGCTTTCATTCTTGCCCCTCTACAATCAGCACAATCTCGTTTTTACACTACACTACACTACACTACACGAGCCACCTCTTAAAAAGTTCTATCAGTCCTGCCTGGTGTGGCTCAGTGGGTTGAGCGCCAGCCAGAGAACCAAAGGTTGCCAGTTCAGTACCTAGTCAGGGCATGTGCTTGGGTTGCAGGCCAGGTCCCAGTCAGTTGATGTACTACTCACACATCAGTGTTTCTCTCCCTCTCTTTCTCCCTCCTTTTCCATCTCTCTAAAAATAAGTAAATAAAATCTTTTTTTTTAAAGGTTCTATCAGATCAGATGACTTTCTAGCATGAAGCAGACTGGTGTTTCCCATCACTCTGATAACCCATACTTATATCTATGGTCTACGAGGCCCCATGTGATCTGGCACCCGCCTACCTCTGCACCTCTTTCCTTACCACTCTCTCCAACTCACTCCAGCCACACTGGCACACTCAAACTGGCCGTCCCACCTTCTTTTTGTTCCCGTTTCCCTCTGGGGTCTATTTGCCCAGGTAATATTGACCATCAGGTCTTTACTTAAAAGTCACCTCTACAATAAAACCTTTCCTGACTACCCTGCACAACTGGCTTCCAAACCACTCTTCCTTAATCATACTTACCACATCTAAACCATCTTTTGATGTGTCTCTCATGTATGAACTGTGCTTTCCTCACTTTAATGGTCAGTTCTATGATGGCATGGACCAAGTCTTATTCATCATGTAACCCTGGAACCCAGAAAGTGCCTGGCACATAACAAATGTGATGAATTATTGAATGGCTTTGGCTAACAGGCCAAAAAGGAGTTTCTGCTTCTGAGACCAAAAGTCAGGCTCTCCTCAAATTTATCATTCTAGTACACACTCAAATGACAACAAGGTAATAATAAAATCTCTACCTCCAAAAGGGAACTTTTGGTTGTTTTAGGTTTTCCAAAAGAAATTGAATACTTGAATCACAAGCAACAAATCTTAGGAGACTCTAGGCCAGGAGTGTCAAACTCATTTTCACCGGGGCCCACATGAGCCTTGAGGTTGCCTTCGAAGGGCCGAAAAAATTTTAGGACTGTATAAATGTAACTACTCCTTAACTGTTAAGGAGTTGAAATTACACTCGGCCCTTTGAAGGCAACCGCAAGGTTGATGTGGCCCCCGGTGAAAATGAGTTTGACACCCCTGCTCTAGGCCATAGAATTTGAGGAAATCACACATATCTTATTCTTATTCATCATGTAACATAATATTAATTGCCAACAAACTGCTACAATAATCCTTAGGTACTAAACTGAAAATGATCAAAACCCACAAATGCCTAGGAACAAGGAAAGGAAAACAAAGTTGGAGCCTAACTTCATAGAACATTGCTACAAGGAAGGAGTTATTCAATGACAACAGTCTTACAGTTATACAGAACTAGGTTTCATGTGATTCGCTCAGCAGCCATGAGGAAGCGGTGAGCTGATGATGCTCTTGACCATCTGAAGCTTAATCAAAAAGTTTAACTGACTTTGTCAGAAGTAGCAGCAGTGTCACAAAGCAAGGATCTTTTTTTTTAAAGATTTATTATTTATTTATTTTTAGAGAGGGGAGGGGAGGGAGAAAGAGAGGGAGAGAAACATTGATCAGTTGCCTCTCGTGTGCACCGCAACCAGAGACCAAACCTGCAACCCAGGCACATGTCCTGACTTGGAATCAAATCAGCGGCCTTCTGGTTCGTAGGACGCGATGCCCAACCAACTGAGCCACACTGGTCAGGACACAAAGCAAGGATCTTAGAGCCAGACACCTGTGTTCAAATCCTCTGCCACATCTCTCTGCGCTTCAATGTCCTCATCTATAAAATGCAGTGCTATATATGGAATGTTTGTATCCCCTCCAAAGTTCATATATTGAAACCTACCCACCCAGTGTGATGGTATTAGCAGGTGGGGCCATTAGAAGTGATTAGGTCATTAGGGTAGAGCCCTCATGAATGGGATTATATGGGTCCCTTCTAAAAGACACCCAAGAGAGCTCCCTTCTGCCATGTGAGGATAGGGAGAAGATAGCTATCTAGGAACTAGGCCCTCATCAGACACTGAATCTGTTGGTGCCATAATCTTCAACTTCCCAGCCTCTAGAACTGTGAGAAATAAACTTCTGTTGTCTATAAACCACCCACTTCACGGTATTCTGTTATAGCAGCCCCAACTGATGAAGACACACAACTTATTTCATTCATGGTGTGTGACAACCTGAAATTGCCCACTCCCACCAAAGACGTCTACAGTCTAATCCCCAGAACCTACAAATATGTCCCTTTATGTGGCAGAGACTTGGCAAATGTCATTGAATTAAGGACATAGAGGTGAGGAAATTACGCTGGATTATCCTCGTGGATCCAGTGTAATCACAAAGATCCTTGCAAGAGGGAGGCAGGAGGGCCACAGACACAGAAGGCAGTGTGACAACCGAAGAAGAGAGACAGAAAGAGGAATTGGAAGGTGTTATACTGCTGGCTTTGAAGCTGGACCCCATTAGGGCCACAAACCAAAGAATGCAGGAGGCCTCTGGAGGCTAGAAAAGACACGGAAACAAATTCTTCCCTCTAAGAGAAACACAGCCCTATCGACCCATGTTTAGGACTTCTGACTTACTTTAAGCAGTAAGAAACTAATACACAGAGTTGTCATCAGGATTTAATAAGCTCATACTTGTAAAGTGCTAAGAACAGTCCCTAGCACCAGAATAAGAGCTCTTTAAATTTTAGCTATTATGAACCAAAATCCGAACCCAAGGAAGACTCACGGAAGTACTGCAGAGGTTGAAAAAATAAGGTTCAGAAATTTGGAAGTTTCTAAATTTAAAATGCAAAAGACTCCACTTCTAAATAGATTCACAGGCTAGTCAATACATTCTTATTTGTAGTAACTCAAATATCCAGTAACAGGCTAAAATTATGGAAAAACCATTTGACAGAATGCTAGGCAGCCTGTAAATAATGAGGCAGACTTCTATGTACTGATCATGGAAGTTCTACGAGATGTGTCTTTTAGTGAAGAAAAGCCAAGGACAGAACAGAAAGTTTATTAGGTTTGACTTCTGTTGGAAAATTAAAAGGATATAAACGTACATACATAAGTACACATGAAATAAATTCTAGAACAGCACGCCATGACCCGCTAATGGCGACTGCTCGAAGAAAAGACTGAGGGTGTGAAGATGGAGAAAAGCTCTTGTTATTGAATGCCCTTTTACATTATTTTAGCTTTTTTTTTAACGGAGTATGAGTGTGATACCCATTTTTAAAAAACTGAAGCTCGGATGTGACATCGCCAACCAACCGTTTATCCACGGACAGCGTGCAGTGCCCGCCACTGCACACGATATGAGCCTAAGACGTGGCTCTTAGAGTTCACGGGAGTGAACTTAGAGTTCTCCGGGAGTTCACAATCTAGCTAGCTGCCTTCATAATCTAGACTTGAATCAGACACTCATTTAATTGTTTACACATTTACATGAGAAAACTGAACTGGATAGTTTGTCAAAGTACTTTCCACTTATGACTCTAAGAGAATAAATCACAGCCTAAAATTCTATGTCCAGTTCCTTAGTCCCAACCAATGCTGCTTGCGGTTACTAAACTATTATTTCCTGGGAAGTGGCCAGTGTTTATGAAGGGAGGAATCTTTACAAATAACCCGATTACATACACATTACACACTACAAGAAAAAAGAGATGGACAAATACCATTTGGGGGGTAGCTGGATTTACCTCCTTCATTACACTTCCTTTTATTTCCCCAGTTCTCTACTAAGGAACCTGTATTGATACTACAAGAAGAAAAAAGATACACATCCTCTTCCCCTCAAAAAGCATCCTTCTCAGTGCCAACCCCATAGCCATGACGATTACTGGTTCGTCCCAAACCCTCCCCTCACTTGATGAAAGTGACGGCATGTGAAGCACGACCATCCAAAGGCTGCCACTGAAGGGCGTTGGTGGCAGAACCAAGAAGAATCATCCAAATCAAGCACTCCGTTTATAAAACATTTAGTCCCCATTGTCACCCAATTAGAGCATAATTCATAATGAAGACATTACTGCTAACGAGGGAGGCAGGATGGGATCTACGTCACTCTTCCATAACTGAATGAGCTCCTTTCAGCCAGTCTTAGCAAAGCTTTTAGTTGACAGTGGAAGTATAGTAGTTCCCCTTTATCTGTGGTTTTGCTTTCCAGTTTTAGTTACTCTCCATCAGCCATGTTCCAAATATGTTAAATGGAAAGTTCCAGCCCTGACTAGTGTGGCTCAGTGGATTGAGCACCGGCTGTGAACCAAAAGGTTGGCGTAGCTCAGTGGATTGAGCGCGGGCTGAGAACCAAAGTGTCACAGGTTTGATTCCCAGTCAGGGCACATGCCTGGGTTGCAGGCCGTGACCCCCCAGCAACCGCACACTGATGTTTCTCTCTCTCTTTCTCCTTCCCTTCCCTCTCTAAAAAATAAATAAATAAAATCTTAAAAAAAGAAAATTTCAGAAATAATAAGTTTTAAGTTGTACGCTTTTCTGGGTAGTCTGATGAAATCTCTCACCATCCCACTCCATCCCACCTGGGACATGAATCATTGCTTTGTCTGGTGTGTTCACACTGTACACACAGTACAGTAAGATTTTTTGAGAGAGACCACATTCACATACCTCTTTTTACAGTATATTGTAATAGTTGTTCTACTTTATTACTAGTAATTGTTGTTAATCTCTTACTGTGCCTAATTCATAAATTGAAGTTTATCACAGGAAAAAACAGTATACATAGGGTCCGGTACTCTCCATAGTTTCAGGCACCCACTGGAGGTTTTGGAATGTATACTCCGTGGACAAGGGGGCACTATCCACCCTGAGGAATCATGATGTAATTCATTTCCATAAGCTTCTCCAAGAAATAAAAGTACAGCGATGAAATACTTAGTGGGTAATTGCGGAGTTTTTCAAACGGTGAATTTACATCAGTGCTCCTGCAATCTGGAGACACGAGGAGTCATCACTGATAAAAGAACTCAGTCAGGGCACCACAAACACTGATATGAAAACAACAGACTGGTAGTGGACACTATGTGGGGGGCCCTATGAGTCCTTTCCATTCCTCATCTATTTGCATCCTCAGCTACTACTATGAAGTAGAAGTGACACTGAAGCATGGAGCTTAAATAACGTGCCCATGATTCTATAGCCAGTAAGTGCTGCAGCCAGAATATGAATTCAAGCAGTCTTCATTCGAAAGCATAGGCCTCATGCTACCTTCACAGGAAAGTACCGACATTATACTACCCCTTCCTCAGTCACCCCTGTCACACACTACCCTCTCCCCAGCTCGGAATCAAACCGAATGTTCTCTAGTCCTCCTATACTCCCAGGTGCCTTCACTGGCTTTTACAGATCAGAAGCCTATACATGAAAATAAGAAGAGCCCATCTGAAAAAGAGTACTATCCTTATCAAGTGCCACTTTCTAAAGACCTGCCTCTCACAACCAAGACAGCAGGTTCATGACTTACTGCCTAGCACTCCCATGGGACTCACTGTCAGTGTTTCTTTCCCTGCACACGTCCAGTCCCTCATCATTCACATTTATTCACAACTTGCCAAAGTGCTCTCATTCAGAAAACTGTTCTAAATCGGTTCTTTCTAATAATAACATCAGCTACCATATACTGAACTAAGGTTCGGAGAGGTAAAGAAATTCAGCCCAAGGGCACGCTGCTGGTAACTACCTGACTCCTTGCAGTTTAAGCTTCCAGGGGTCTTGCTTTTTAATGATTAAAATGCAGGCTCCTCCTGGTCTTTCCTTTTGAGAGCTATCTTCCAACCACAGATCTGTCCCACTACCACACGAATTCCCAAGCGCTTACCTGAATTTCTTCATTTTCATCTACTAGGAGGAAACTCACAACCTTTTCGGTCATCTTCTTCCTTTTGGTCTCCTCATCCATCTTTTCTTCTTCCAGTAACTCCTGGACCTTAGTGACATTGTACACAGTAAGGGGGTGTTTCCTTTTGTTGCCACCAGAATGGGTCCTCTTCTGGCAGTCCAGGCACAAGTTGATCTTACAGGTCTGGCACCTCACGGCTGCCCTCTGCCTAACACCTGGCGAATGCCCATTGGGGCCCTTGCAGGGGTCACAGTAAGGGATGTGGCCAGGTTTGAGTCTTATCCGCTCATGGTTCCTCAGGCGCTCCTGCCGATGGAGCTCCTCCTCGCAGCGGAGACACTGCAGACTGCAGCACTCGTCGCACTCGAAGACAGCTTCATCGGTCCCACTGCAGGCGTAACTTTCCTGGCACATTAGCCCTGGATTCAGGCCCTTCTGTGCTGGGGAAGTCTGAGCGCTCATACTCAGATTGGTAAGGAAATCACCCACCATAAAACAGTCACTGGGCTTTCCCCAGGAGTGAATACAAAGGCTTTGAGTCTGAAGACTGCACAGAGAATACCACAGGGTTCTTTCTGAACACCTTGAACACACACACACAAACACACAACTCAGTGTCCCATTAGAATTCTGCACACAATCACAAATGTTTGAATTTTTTATTTTCTGTTTCCAAAACGCCTGTATCAGCAGCAATGTTGATTTGGTTTGATGGTTTCATCCTCCATAAAGTGCAGACATATATGTGGTCGAAATTAACTTGGAAGGGTCTTTTATGGCTATCTGAGAGAGATCGGATGAGTTCACTGAGATGGACTCATGCGTTGGGCCTCAAGCACGAGGTTCTGGTAGTGAAAGAGAGTGGTCAGGAACTTTTCAATACAATCCAACCTCAAGTCAATATTCAGGGGATACCTAGAGTAGAGGAAGAAAAAAATTTCACTCATCTAAAAACAGTAGTGCACCTTGAAAACCAATATTGTGATCAAATACAACACCAAAACTCCTGTAAGAACTCTCATTCTTGCTTGTAAAATTTACACTGGCTCATTCTGATCCTAGCAATTTCTTCTCAAAATCAGGGTCAAGGGCCCTTTTGAAAACAGCCACTACCTCTAGACCCAAGGTATATAAGAAAGAGACTTTGCTGCTTTACTTCCCAGACTGAAATTCTCTGTTCAGTTATGAAATTCAGAATAAAAATTTCACTAAGCAAAAAGTCCTTGGAGGTACAGACCCGCACCCCCATGTGCACTATACAATTGGGAGAGGTGGAAAAAGAAGCCTGTAAAAAAGCTTTTAAAAAATGATAGTAACAATAAACTTTAGCTCCATCAAAGTTCTAGAGTTGTTCCTACTCTAGACAGATGTCTATTAATGACTCTAAATCTGGAAACAAGAGTCACTATTTCATGTTTGAAAACAATAAAAAACAATTACTGTATTTCCTTTGTCCCTTCTCTCACTGCAAAAAAGGGAGCAACAGGAGACAGAATTCCTCCACTAGGGCACACGGAAAAGCCAGACCTGCAGTGAGTTGAAACAATTTTTCTCTTTGTTACTCAGAAACTTAAAAATAACTTAAAAAAAAAAAAAGAAAGAAAGAACTGGGCCAGGAAAGGGGCTTTTGTCACTTCTACATTTATATTCCTAACTCCCCTTAGTCTTGACACCCATTCTAATGCCCCAACGAAATGCAAAGGCCTCCTTGCAGATGTTCCCTACTCCTCCTCCACAGTAATCAATCTATCAATCTTATTTTTAGATAAACAAGGAAGGCAAGGGAGTGACTAGGAGACCTTATTTACACCCTAACCTCAGACATGCCCAACCAGCTCCCACACGGAAACAAAAATCAAAACCTGTCACAATTGAGAAAAACATAAAATCAGCTTTCAAAAGAACACCTCGCCGCCCGCCAGGCAAAGCAAACAATCTGCCCACTCTGCCCCCTACACCTCGACATCTCTCTCCAGCCGGGGATTCCTCACCCTTCCTTCCTCCCGGGCAACACCACCACAACCCGAGGGGTAGGAGCAGAGTCTAAGAACAAAGAAGGTCCCCAAAAATCCTCCACAAGCGCTGGCAGGGCCAGAGCCAAATCCATTGTTTATGCCACCCCACCCCCACCACAGCCGCACCCGCCACCCTCACCCCCCCTCGGGGGCAGCCGGAGCTCCAAGACTATCGCTCGCCCTGCATAGGGCCTTGCCCTTCCCTCCCCGCCCGCGGTGGCTCGGGGACCCCACCACGGAGCAGATCGGCCGCGGCCAGGCGGTGTCTGGGGACCGCCGGGCACCGGTGGGGGCGGGGGCTGTTCCTCAGGGCACCGGTGGATCCATCCTCATCTCCATCTCCGCCCCCCTCCTCCTTCGCTGCCTCTCGGGCTTCCTCCTCTCCTGTTGTCAGTTGGGATCAGCTGATCAGAGTGAACTTCATCCAGCTCAGACTAACAGGAAGGCATGAACGGTGCAGTCCGGGGAGGGAGGAGAGGGAGAGGGTGGAGCCCGACACTAGCGAAGGCGGAGGAAGGCACGCACAGATTCCTGGGAAATGTAGTTCTCCTGAGGCGCATCTTTCCCCACACCCCGGAAGTGAAGTCCCTGAGGGACTACAATTCCCAGTACCGAAGAGACTGCTCTTGCGAGGAGGCGGTGCAGGGTAGCCACCAAGCGTTTCGCTAGTTGGAGTATTTGCGTTGACTGTGGTTTCTGCTGGTTTCAGGGTGCTGTTTTGGCAGTGGCCTAAACGAAGTGACGTTAAATTAGAGGACTGATGTAATGTGTAGTATAGGAGAGGTAATTGTATTTCAAGTAACCCCTATTGTCGGCCATTCTTTCAGAAATGTGTAAAAACAGTCCTCACTTCCCCAATTTCACTTTGTACAAACTAGGGGGAAAAAGAGAAAGACTTGAACAGAATATAAGTACTCTTGGTGAGTTTTGTTTTCCTTTTGCGGTTGTTCACCAAGCCAACCATTAACTTTTTCCACCCTTTATTTTTCTGACCTTTACTTATATGGATTCTGAATTTTGATTAATTTTTAAGTCAAAGGGTGTACGAGGTATTTTCAGATAAGCTTTTAGGCTACAGTGCAGGCTAATGGTTAACAGTGTTATCTGGCTTTATGTAAAAGTCCGTGTATTTGTTCAGTGTTTTCAGTTTGGGGGCTTTTTTGTCCGCTTGAATCTTGAAACAACACTGAAAGTAAGTCTGATGTAATGAAAAGGGCAGTGATCTGAGATGCCAAAGACTGGAAGCTTGTTCTAGAAAGCTCATGGGTAAGTCACTCAACCTTTCCATGAAATGAGGAAATTGTACTGTGTGAACTCTGAAGTCTCTGCCAATTCTAACGTTCTATGATTACATCTTGATAATTGTTAACCCAGGAGAGAATACTAAGGTTGAGTGACTTATCAAGGTCACACAGCAAATTATTGACCAAGCTAGGACAAGAACCCATCTCCTGATTTAGTCACATACTCTTTTACCTGATGTTTCAAAGTACATAATTAGGCCAATGGTAAAAACCAAATTTACATAATAATGATTGAGCATGTATGAGGGTTATATTGCTGAAAACTATGTTTTCAAGACTGGGCAGATAGCCAATCATTGGACTAACTGCACAACATGACTGAAAAATTTTGTCCTATGCCACATTACATACTAGGATATTAAGAGCTAAGTTGTCTATAGCACTTCAAAACTTCAAAGTTTTAAAGAGGAAAAAGGAAAGGAGAAATTTTAAAAGAAAGAAAGATTACAGGTCTTCAGTTAAGCTCCTGAGACTGGCTAATCTGCTGTAAACTTTCCCTAGAGGGTTCTATTCCTAGACTACTACTATAACTTTTTGTAGCCCTAATAATTTTTGCTTAGTAATTATAAATTGAGAATATTAACATATCCTGGAAATAAAATGGTCTTTAATCACTTTTAAAGCCAAAACTACCTATTTAAAAATGTATATTTTTTAAAGTTTTTATTTATTTATTTTTAGAGAGAGAAGGGAGGGAGATAGAGAGAGAGAGAGAGAGAAACATCAATGTGTGGTTGCTGGAGGTTATGGCCTGCAACCCAGGAATGTACCCTGGCTGGGAATCGAACCTGCGACACTTCGGTTCGCAGCCCACGCTCAATCCACTGAGCTACGCCAGCCAGGGCCTAAAAATATATTTTTTTAAAGTTATAATAAGAACCCCATAAACTGTGGAAAATGGTTGCCTCCAAGGAGTGTACTAAGGTGAGTGAGAAGACTTCCTTTAAATATATTAGGAAACAATTGAAATTGTTTACTATGTAAGTGCAATATGTCAATAATTTTTAAAACTAGGTTTTTAAAATTTATTGATTTTAGAGAAAGAAAGAGAGGGAGGGAAGGAGGGAGAAAGAGAGAGAGAAACATGCATTTGTTAATTTGTTGTTCCACTTATTTATGCACTCATTGGTTGATTCTTGCATGTGCCCTTACCAGGGATCAAACTTCCAACCTTGGTGCATTGGGACAATGCTCTAACCAACTGAGCCACCCAGCCAGGGCCAAAACTAGTTTATTTTTATTTTTAACAGATAATTGGAATTATCATATCTGTTTATGTTGCTTGTTTTTACTCATTCTCGTGTTTTTGTGGGTATGTGCTTATTTTTTTACTATGACCTGGGTTTTCCTTGGGAAATTATGTCTGGAATTTTTTGAGGCCTAAGATATAAGTTAATTCCTACAGAGAGGATTTGCTTTCAATTCTGCCAGGAGGGACCATTTTAAACTATATTCATTGTTTGGGATTTTTTTTTTAACCATTAAGAGATGTATATTTGGGTTGTATATCCCTGAGAGAACTGTTTTATAGATCCAGCACCCCCTCCACAGCTTCTGGAAATCGCTCCCTTCCAAGACAACTTTCTTTCCAGTCTGTTGGGTGGGGGTGTGTTTACTTGCAATTCACCCTTACATTGAAACTGTAGCACTTTGAGGTTCCAGTCTGTCCCACTTGCCCCATGAGACCTAGAAAAACCAAGCTTAAGTTGACAAGTAAGGTACATGCCCTAGGGTTAAAGTGACATCACTGTACTACTTACTCTTTGGATCCTGCCTTCACCTAGATTTTAGTCTGATAATTCTTTATCTTCTTGTTGACTCTTCAATATTTTACTAACATGTGCCCTGGCTAGTGTGGCTTAGTGGATTGAGTGCCAACCTGCAAACCAAAGGGTCACTGGTTTGATTCCCAGGCAGGGCATATGCCTGGGTTGCAGGCTAGATCCCCAGTGGGGCGTGTGAGAGGCAACCACACATTGATTTTTCTCTCCCTCTCTTTCTCCTTCCTTTACCCTCTCTTTCAAGATAAATAAAATCTTTAATTTTTTTTTAATTTACCAACATGTTTTGTTGTTTTAGTAGGATAACCTGTTTGCCATAGTATGAGCCACATTACAAAAAAAAAAAAAAAGGAACAGTCAATAATATTGTAAAAACTTTGTATGGTGACATATGGTTACTTGGCTTATCATGGTGATCACATCATAAGATATGTAAGTGTAGAGTCACTATGTTGTGCACCTGAAACTAATATCATCTTGTATGTCAGCTGCACTTTAATAAAAAAATTTTGGCCCTGGCTGCTGTAGTCAGTGGACTGAGCACGGGCTGTGAATCAAAGGGTCACTGGTTCGATTCCCAGTTGGGGCATCTCCCTGGGTTGTGGGCCAGGTCCCCAGTGGGGGCCATGTGAGAGGCAACCACACATTGATGTTTCTCTCTCTCTCTCTCCTTCCCTTCCCCTCCCCCTAAAAATAAATAAATATTTTTTAAAAAGAAAAGACAACCCCCAGAATGGGAAAAATATTTGCAAATCATATGTCTAATAAGGGTCTATTATTCAGAATATATTAAAAAACTCTTACAAAAAAAGTCAAATAACCCAATTAAAAATGGTCAAAGGATTTAAATATTCTCCAAAGAAGATATACAAATGGCTAGCAAGCACATCAAAAGATGTTCAACATCATTAGTCATTAAAGAAATGCAAATGAAAACCCCAAAGAATTTCCACTTCACACCCAATAGGACAGGAATAATTAGAAAGGAAAGAACAAAATAACAAGTGCTGGCAGGGATGAGGACAAATCGGAATACTCAGACTTTGCTGGTGGGAATGTGAAAAGGTGCAGTTGCTATAGAAAAGAATTTGGTCACCCTGACCAGTGAGGCTCATTTGTTTGGGCATCATCCCGCAAAGCAAAAGGTTGCCAGTTCAACCCCCGGTCAGGGCACATGCCTATGTTGCAGGTTCTGTCCCTGGTGGAGGCACGCAGGTCAAGGCGCATATCAGAATCAACCGGTCAATGTTTCTCTTTCACATCAATGTTTCTTTCCCTCTCTTTCTGCCCCCTTCCCCTCTCTATAAAAATAAATAAACCCTTTAAAACATTAGAAAACAGTTTGGCATTTCCTTAAAAAGTTAAACATGGAACTACCACGTGATCCCACAATTCCACTCCTAGCACTATATCCAAGATAACTAAAACATGTCATCAAACAAAAACTTGTACTCTATCGCACATAGTGACATTATTCATGGTGGAAACAATCCCGACATCTGTTAGTTCATGAATGGGCAAAACATAATTGATGAATGAATGAATAAAATGTGGCATAGCCATACAACAGCATTATCATTCAGTCATAAGGAGGAGTGAAGGACTGTCACATGGTACACAGTGAATGAACCTTAAAAACATGCGAAGTGAAAGAAGCTAGACACAAAAGTCCACATATTCTATGCTTTTATTTATAAGAAGTTCCCAGAAGAGGCAAATCCATAGAGACAGAAAATAATTAGTGGTTGTCAGGGGTTGTGGAAAGTGAGGAGTGGCTGGTCAAAGGTGTGCAGAGTTTCTGTTAGGGGTGATGAAAGTGTTCCAGAATCAGTAGTGATCATTGAACAATACTGTGAAGACAGTGTACTAAAAACTACTGAATTACACACTTTAAAATGTTTAAAATGGTGAATTTCACATAAATTTTACTTCAAAAAAATCCCAGCCAGGGTAGTTCAGTTTGTTTGAACATTATCCCAACACACCAAAGTTGGAAGTTTGATCCCTGGTCAGGGCACATACAAGGATCAACCAGTGAATGCATAAATAAGTGGAATAACAAATCTCAACTTCTCTCTCTTTAAATCAGAAGGAAAAAAAAAAACGGGAGACGACAAATGTAGAACTAGCTCATGTTGGGTTTGATGTGCCCAAGGAATGTGGTAATGCAGGTACTCTGTTAGGTAGCTGACCAATAAGAGAAGAGAAGTCAAGTGATCTAGGCTCGAGATGTAGATGAGGGAACCGAAAGTTGGTTAAGCCCTAAGAGTAGAAGAGTCAGCTGTGGAATCAGAGTAAGAGGGGAGAAAGTCCTGCTGCAGGACCCTGAGGAAGACTGACATTTTTTAAAAATATTTTTTCTTTTGAAAGATTGTATGTATTTATTTTTAGAGAGGTGAAGGGAGGGAGAAAGAGAGAGACAGAAGCATCAATGTGTTTGCCTCTCATGTGGCCCCCACTGGGGACCTGGCCTGCAACCCAGGCATGTGCCCTGACTGGGAATCGAACCTGCGATGCTTTGGTTCACAGCCTGAGTTCAATAGCTCAATCCACTGAGCTACGCCAGCCAGGGGGAAGACCAACATTTTAAGACTTGAGCATAAGAAGAGAATGCTCCTAAGGAGATTGAGGAGGGAGCAAAGTGGTAGGAGGAGGTTTGTGGGGCACAGAAGACAAAGAAAGAAGATTGTCGAAGTGTAATGGTCAGACATATTAAATGCTAAAAAGTAAAATAAGATAAAGGCTGAAAAATGTCCATTGGACTTAGCAAAAAGATGAATGTACTTTCATTGGATTGGTGGAGACCAGGTTCAGGTAACCACTGTAGGAAAAGATACCTTCCCTACAGGAAGTCAGGAAATGAAAGTTACACTAAATTAAATGTCATTGTCTTCCATTAGAGTGATATATATGTGCGTGTATATATACAAATTTTTTTGAAGTTTAAACTATTTGTAGAAATGTAGTTGGTGTAGCCCTTTTGAAGAGCTAGTTGATAGTATCTATCCAGATTTAGAAATAGGTGTACCCTATTGCATCTTACCTTTCCAGTCCTAGAGATCAGTCCTTGAGAATTATGGAAACATATATAAAGATGGTAATTACATGATTGTTTAAATGTGTACAAATTGGAAGCAAATGTCCATAAATAAAGGAGTGATTAAATAAATTGTATAGTGGATGATGGTTGCCTTTTCAGTACCCATTTCCCTCTTTGTTTTTTCTAACAGAATTCTAGTTTTGCTCAATATCCATCTTTTCCCAGCTCAGACCTTAGATTCCAGAGATACTTACCTCACCCTTACTTCAAGGGATAGACCTGACTAAGGCTAATGGCGTGTATTTTGCCAATGATTGTTTTAGACAAGAGCAAGAAATTCAACTTAATGTGTGATTCAGTTCAGGTTCCTGGGGCTTCTGGAAAGTTCTCCCTTGATCTTCTGGGAGAGCTAAATCCACCTGTTCTTTCCCTTGAATTAAAATACATATGGGCTCAATATAGTCATCCTCTATGACCATAAGGGGACCCAGCCCTAGAATGATGTGCACATTATAATTGGCAGAGCTGAGAGAGAGGAAAAAGCAATGCAAGAAGGACCTTATTTTTTTTTATCAAATTAATGAGCCCAGCCCTGAAGGGAAGCCTATCTAGTCTTTCTGCTGGATGAGCCAGTATATTCCTTACCATATAATCTGGTTTCAGTTGAGTTGTCTGTTACTTGCTTCTGAAAATTTTCTAGTTCATACACCATGACACAACTATATTATGGATACATGTAGCAGCTTTTAAAATATAAGGTAGAACAGACCTGGCTGGTGTCACTCAGTGGATTGAGTGCCGGCCTGTGAACCAAAGGGTTGCTGGTTCAATTCCCAGTCAGGACACATGTGTGGGGTGCAGGTCAAGTCCGCAATAAGGGGTGTGCTAGAGGCAGCCACACATTGATGCTTCTCTCCCTCTCTTTCTCCCTCCCTTCCCTTCATCTAAAATAAATAAATAAAACCATTTAAAAATAAATAAAATGAGGTAGACAGTTTTCTTTCTTTTTTGTTTACATTTTTAATGTATTTTATTGATTATGCTATTACAGTTATTCCATTTCCCCCCTTCTCTCCCCTCCACCCTGTACCCCCTCTCCCACCCACTTTTCCCCCCTTTAGTTCATGTCCATGTGTCATACTTATGAGTTCTTTAGCTTCTACATTTCCCGTACTATTCTTGCCCTCCCCCCTATCTATTTTCAACCTACATTCTATGCTACTTATTCTCTATACCTTTTCCCCTCTCTCCTCCTCCCACCCCCCTGCTGATAGCCCTCCATGTGCCCTCCATTTCTGTGGTTCTGTTCCTGTTGTAGTTGTTTACTTAGTTTCTTTTGGTTTTGCTTTAGGTGTGGTTGTTAATAATTGTGAGCTTGCTGTCCTTTTACTATACATGTCTTTTCTTAGATAAGTCCCTTTAGCATTTCATAAAATAAGGGCTTGGTGATGATGAACTCCTTTAACTTGACCTTATCTGAAAAGCACTTTATCTTCCCTTCCATTCTAAATGAGAGCTTTGCTGGATAGAGCAATCTGGGATGTAGGTCCTTGCCTTTCATGACTTGGAATATTTCTTTCCAGCCCCTTCTGGCCTGTAAGGTCTCTTTGGAGAAATCAGCTGACAGTCTGATGGGAACTCCTTTGTAGGTTACTGTCCCCTTATCTCTTGCTGCTTCTAGGATTCTCTCCTTTGTTTTTACCTTGGCTAATGTAATTATGATGTGCCTTGGTGTGTTTCTTCTTGGGTCCAACTTCTTTGGGGCTCTCTGAGCTTCTTGGATTTCTTGGAAGACTGTTCCCTTTGCCAGATTGGGGAAGTTCTCCTTTATTATTTGTTCAAATACGTGCTCAATCTGTTGCTTTTCCCCTTCCCATTCTGGTACCCCTGTAATTCGGATGTTGGAATGTTTAAAGGTGTCCTGGATGCTCTTAAGCTTTTCCTCGATTTTTTTAATTCTTATTTCATCATGCTTTCCTGCTTGGTTGATTCTATCTTCCTTCTGGTCCACGGTATTGTTTTGAGACTCAGATTCCTTCCTTTCACTATTGGCTCTCCTCCGTGTATCTTCCTGCATCTCTTTTATGGTAACCTGCATCCTTTCATCTAAATTGCGCCCAAAATCAACCAATTCCGTGAGCTTTCTGATCACCAGTGGTTTGAACTGTGCATCTGATAGATTGGCTATTTCTTAGTTGCTCAAAAGGATGAGTCCTGGGGGACTGATCTGTTCTGTTGGAAACATGTCTTATGTCTTTCCCTGTCTCTCCTCCCCCCCCCCCCACTCTAGTGGCTCTTGTTACGGTGGGGGGCGGAGCCTTAGGTGTTCACCGGGGCTGGGCCACCCCGGTTGCTAGATTGTGACGTTATATGTGGGGGCAGGGGCGGGAGCGGGAGGGAACAATGGCGGTAGTTCTGTTCTCCTGGGCTCAGACCCTTCTTTGGGATCCTGGGCTGCAGGCTCTGCCCTGGTCCACAATCGCTGCCCCACCGGGTCCGCCAGCCGTAGCTTGCGTACTCAGGGACCACTGCTGCGTTCTTGCCCCCGGATGGCTGTCGCACCGATTTCGGGCCAAATTTTCCCTGACCTCCGCGCGCCGCCCACCGCGCCAGCCCCACGCCCGCCCAGCTTGTCGTCTCCTACCAGTCTGGATGTACGGGTCTACTTCAACTTCTTGGCTGTCCGACTTCCATTCAGATAAATCCTCTATCAATTCTGAGTGATATTCTATCTGTAAATTATTGTTGTTCTAATCTTCGTTGTGCGAGGAGGTACGGTGTGTCCACCTATTCCTCCATCTTGCCGGAAGTCCGACAGTTTTCTAAATGAGGTAGATTTCTATGTATAGATTTAACATACAAAATAAAACCCATGGCCTATTAATAAGTAAAAGTTGAATAAGTCTGATGCCATTTATGTACATTTTAAAAAGCAAAATAAAATCGTACATTGCCATAAGTATATATGATTATGGTTACATAATTTATATTTGTTTATTTTAAAGAGAGAAAGAGAGAAGAATGGAGGAAGAGAGATAAGAGGGAGAAAAACATGGATGCGAGAGAGAAACCTTGATTGGTTGCCTTTTGCATGAGCCCCAACCAGGGACTGAACCCGCAACCCAGCCATGTGCCCTTATCAGGAATTGTACCCATGACCTTTTGGTTTGCAGGAAAATGCCCAACTAACTGAGCCACAATGGCAAGGGCTGCATACTTTATTTTAATTTAAAATATATATACTATTTGTGCCCTGGCTGGTGTAACTCAGTGGATTGAGCATCAGCCTGCAAACCAAGGGGTCTCCAATTTGAATCCCAGTCAGGGCATATGCCTGGTTTGCGGGCCAGGTCCCGAACTGGGGGTGTGTGAGAGGCAACCAACCACACATTGATGGTTCTCTCTCCTTCACTTTCTCCCACCCTTCTCCTCTCTTTAATAATAAATTTAAAAATTTTTTAAAGTAAAATATATAATTTGCTACATTGAAAATATATGCAATGTGTATGTAAATTATGAAGCATAATAATAAAATGAAAGCCAGTAAACTGACCACTGAATTTATGAACTAGAACATGACCAAAAACACTGAAGTGAACCTGTGTGTTCTTTTCCAGTTTCATCACTGTTTCATACTCCAAAAGGGAAATAGTAACTCCAAGAGGTAATGATTACCCTGAATTTTTAATTGATTATTTTTTTGGTTTTTAGGAAATAGAGTTTTACCACATGGGTATGTTACTTTAAACAACAGATTACTACTTATGCCTGTTTTCTTATCTTTATAGTAATGGTATCATACAATATATAGATTTCTGACTTGCTTTTTTCACTCAACATCTTATAACTGTAGTTTATTCATTCCCTTTTTATATAATGCTTATGTGACTTTTTATAAATATGTTTATTCTCTTGTCAGATATTTCAGTAGTATTTTTTTTTCCTTTATGAACAATGGTGCCATGACCTAATTTTTTTTTTTAACATTCTTGAATGTGTGTCTTGGTGTATATATGCAAAAATGTCTCTACAAAATTAGGAGTGAAACTGCTCCATCACAAGGAAAGTGCATGCTTTATTTTTCTAGGTTATGCCAAAGTAGTTGTACTTCCACCAGCGATACCTAAGTGTTCCTATTCTATATCCTTGTATTAACAGACTTAATTTTTACTAATGAAATGGCTTTAATGTGACATCTCACTATGTATAGCCTTTCTGTGATTACTAATGGAGGGGAGCATTTTTCATATTGGATTCATCATTTGTCCTGGTTAAAGCATGGCTCAGAACAATACTTCCTCCCAGAAGCCTTCCCTGACTTCCCCAGATCCACAGACTAGACTAGGTGCTACTTCCAATACTATGTATAGTTTCTGTCATTATATTTTGACTAACTCTCCATTTTTAAAGCTACTTGAGTATCTCTTCTCTAGAGCCTAAAGCATAGTATAACTCATCATTTTATACGGAAAATTGCCCACTAAAAATTATTTTATTTTAAAAAAATATTTAATGTTTTATTTATTTATTTTTTAAGAATTTAAAAAAATATTTTATTCATTTATTTTTAGGGAGAGGGGAAGGGAAGGAGAAAGAGAGGGACAGAAACATGCGCTCCTTACTGGGGACCTGGCCCACAACCCAGGCATGTGCCCTGACTGGTAACTGAACCAGTGACCCTTTGGTTCACAGCCCATGCTCAACCTACTGAGCTACACCAGCCAGGGTTTATCTTTTATTTTTTTAAATATATAATCTTTATTATATTTTTTCCATTACCATTTAGTCCCCATATACCCCATCCCCACAGCAATCACCACCCTGTTGTCCATATCCATGAGAAAATTGCCCATTTTTCACACTCAATTCAAACTTATTTAGAAAAAAGGAATTTATTGGGTTATATACTGAGATGCCTAGAAGCATATCTGACTTTAGGAATGACTGAATCTGTGGTAGGCAGTTAGACAGACATCAGCAGAGCAGGGACAATGGGCCAGGTATAGAAGGTCACCAGGGAGGAAAGCCCCAGGTGCCTAGCAACTGGGAAAACCAGGAATCTAGCTCTCAGATTTATCTTTCCTCCCCTAGCATAGTGCTGGTCATGCGATTTAGATCCCCTGACCTTTCATATTGGTGGTCATGTGGCTGGCACCTTCCCCTGATCTCTTCTCCCTAGGCATGTTGCTAGTTATGCAGGTTAGACCCCCTTAGAGGGGGAATAAACAAGGGAGCCAGAGAATAGCCCTTAAGCATTAAGCCCCTAGGACAATGAGGTTCTGAATCCCATAAAATACATCTGGGCTTCAGTCAGGTTTCAGTTCCAGGCCCAGAAAAGCAGCAACACCAGACAAATGAAGACATGGCTGACACGAGGATCAGCTGCACTGACTGATGACCCTTTGTGCTGGCACCAACCGATAAGCAGAGAATCAGCAGAGACCATAATCCTGAAAGGACACACTTGGAAAACTGATAAATATTCTATTGGGATCCTCCCCTGAGACCTCCAGATAAACACCCTCAAGATGGAGGACCCAGTGGGGCTCTCTCCCTGGAGCACGCTCCTGCTATTCCTCACCCCCTTCCCCCAGGCACGTTTTCCTTGCCTCTGGTTCTCCTAAGCTCCAAGGGCCCTTTCTTTTGCCTCTGTCACTTGTTTCCTGAGCCCATTTCATTTTTTAAAAAAGATTTTATTTATTTTCAGAGAGAGGAGAAAGGAGGAAGAAAGAGAGGGAGAGAAACATTGATGTGTGAGAGAAACATTGATTGGTTGCCTCTTGCTTGTCCCCAACTGGGGACCTGGCCCATAACCCAGGCATGTGTCCTGAGAGGGAATCAAACCAGTGACCTTTCCATCTGTAGGCCAGTGCTCAATCCATTCAGCCGCACCAGCCAGGGCCTGAGCCCATTTCTTGTACAGCTCACTTTTTCCACCTGTGACTTTTAAAAAATTTATTTACTTATTTATTTATGTATTTTTAAAGAGGGGAAGGGAGGGAGAAAGGGAGAGAAACATCACTGATCAGCTGCCTCTGGTAGGCTCCCAACAGAAGACATGACATGTGCCCCTGCAATTGAACTGGCGACCTTTTGGTTCACAGGCCAGTGCTCAATCCACTGAGCTACACCAGCCAGCACTCACCTCTGGTGACTTATAAATAAATTTTCTTTTATAGTTTGAGTCTTGACTCTGAATTATTTTTCAGCCAGTACTTAAGGACCTAAGTTGCTGAACTGAGGTTCAGTCTGACTCTGCCACTAGTGCCTGGTGTGGTCTTCACGGTCGCCAACAAATCCATGTTCTCAGATTATATTGTCAAAAATCTCTCACCATCTCTTAACTGCGTTTTCTTCTGTGATGGTTTTATTCTTGTCCCCACTGGTTCCAAGTTTAACTCCTCCCATTTTTAAGTGAAAAAGATAGCCTCCTCCACTCCTGCACTTTTTTTCCTTTCTTCTTAGCATTATTCCTGATAAGATGAAGGAGCATAGTGTAATGGTTGAGAGCATGGACTCAGGAACCAGGCTGGCTTCATCACTTACTCTTTGTATAACCTTGGGCCAAGTTATATAACCTCTCCAAGACTTAGTTTACTACTTCAGTAGGTTACTGTGAGGATTAAAGTTGCTGATATTTGCAAGACGCTTAAAATAGTGCCTGATACAATGTAAGGGCTAAAGCAGCAGGCTTTGATTGGGTTATAAAGTCTATCCCTGTGTCCTAAGGGACCTGGCTATGGTTGGGGCTTTCTATTCAAACTACAGATATCTGAAGTAGTGGAAGGATGATTTCTTTTAAGAAATTTAGAGTGCCATTCCTGAAGATGGGAATAAATGTTGGGCCAACATGAACAACAAATGTATACTGCAAGAAAGTTAGCAAACTGTTGCTTGAGATAACTTCTTTCTCTTATTAAGGTTTTATTTACTTTACTATTAATGTTTTTTTTTTTCATTGATTCTAGAGGGAGAGGAAGAGAGGGAGAAAGATATGTGAGAGCAACATCAGTCTGCAGTCTCCTGCGCGTGCCTGGACTGGGGATTGAACCCACAAGGCAGGCATGTGCCCTGCCCAGAAATGGAACCAGCAAACTTACCCATTTACAGAATGACACTCAACCAACTGAGCCACACCAGCCAGGGATATGTTTTATTTTATTTTAAATCTTTTTTTATTATTGTGGTTTTAAGTAATATATGACTTTGTGTACAGTGTCTCTAACCACACAAAGGGATACAGAATAACCTGAGAGAATTTTGTTGTATGCCTCTGGTGGTGAAAAAAAAAAGGTACAAATTGCTCTTTTCATTTGCAAAAATAATTCGCATTTGACTACCACTTTACTGAACAAAGCGTTTTCGCCTTAATTTAGTTCTTGCAATAGTTCTGGGAAATATTTTGCCATGTATAATGCACACTTTTTTGCCCAAATTTTTGAGGGAAAAATAAGGATGTGCATTATACATGGGTAGTACTAATTCTGTATCTATATGAATGTTTTTAATTATTTTGTTATGCTTATGCTTTGAAAGAATAACTCCAGAAAGCAGTAACAATATCCATATGCAAAATAACACCCTCAAATATGATAATCGGTTTTCTTTCTAAATATAAATAAAAATTGAATTAAAAAATTAAAAACGAAAGGTATTTTTTCCTGAAAGTTTGGGTCTAAAACGTGGGTGCACATTATCTGCAGCAAAATACGGTAGGGTAGGTGTTATTAACACACCTCAATGGTAAGGAAACGCAGCAAGCAGAAACACAGATAGGTGTGTATTTTATAGATGGTAGTAATGATGCAGCCTTTTCCGTTAGTTTCCCACTGCATTTTATTTTCTGTTGGTACTCATCACGTATGATAATTTCTTTTATTCAACAAATATTTACTGAGCACCTGTTCTACGCACTGAGGATATAACAACGAACTACCCAATTTCTGTACCCCTTAAGTTCACATTCTAGTGGGGTAGGGGCAGACAGACCATAAAATAAGATTTAGTACAGTAGATGGTGATTTGTGCTATAGAGTAGAATTAAATAGGAAATGCAGATAGGAACTGTTTAGGTATGTTTCAATTTTATATCGTGATCTCCAGATAGTAATAAAATCTCACTCCCATTTACCACACATTTAGCCCAGCATCAGTCATTTTTGGAGACAATAACTTCATATTGAATAAATTATAAGCCTTCTTAAAAGCAAGCAGTGGGAGGGAAAAGTTTGTAAGTAGATAGTGTCCATGAAGTACATGTATTGAATAACCTAATCATCTGCAATTAGTGTCTATTAATCCAATTAGCAAAGTTCTTTTTAGCATGTTTATATTACAGAATGAAAACTGTGTTAAGCGCTTTTAACAGGTCGATTTAGGTATTTCAAACACTTAGCTATCTCTTTTGGCCCTACTGGTGAGCATGAGCTTTTGTGTGCTCCTAAAACAACGAAAACCAAAAACCCACACGGCCAGTTCTCCGGGTATCAAGAATAGTTTTCTAGGGAAGAGCGCCCTTTGGGGTTTCTACTGAGGTGCTGGGTGGTGGCGCAGTTAGCAGTCCATCGAACCTGAAATGCTGAACTAATCCCCAAAACAAACTAAGAAAAGTGAGACACGCTCTAACCCCCACGTAGTGCCCAGCCAAAACCTTGACCTCAAGATGGCGTCGCGTAGTCACAAGATTCAATCAGCTCCAATCAAAAATGGCAGGGTGGGTCGTAATTTACGGCTTGAGCCTTTCTAGTCCCCACTAGGCTCTCCTTCTCTATGGTTATTCGCCGGGGCGTGGGGATTGAGAGCCAACCATAAAGGCTCTCTATATGCGTTCTTCTCTATGGTGCTCCTCTCCGCTCCCCCGGCCGCAGTGCACGCCGGGCAAGAGGAAGACCTCCAGAAGCTCCCCGCGCAGCGCGGCTGTGTTTGCGTTGCGGCCTGTGCGAGTAGTCGCTTTGGAACCAGGTTCCCGGCGAGCGGCGCGCAGAAACCTCGAGCCGGTGGATTCGTCTCGTAACCCAGAGCCCAGAAAGCCTTGAAGACAGTACCGTTTCCTCAGCGGCGGGTGAGTTCACCCCTATGAACGCTTGTGGAAACCGAGTGCCTCGGCTGCGGGAGGAAGGAAAAGACGGGGAGGCTCCGCAAGGGCCGGGGTGGGACTAGGGTAAAGAGGGGGGCTGGGTGGGGGAGGGGAGGGGAGGGGCCGGGCACGAGGCTTGGGTTTCTTCATTTCTCTAAGGTCTCGAAAACCAGTGGGCCCGGCAGGAGCCCGTGGAGGCCGGACCTACTTACTGCCAGTGCTTTCCTTCTTGCATTGTCGCCCACTTTCCCTTTTCATTTCACGGTCGGTCGCAGTGAATCCGGTAGGCTCTTTCTGGGATCCACGTTTGCCACAAAACGATCGGTCTGCCTTTGGGGAGCCATTCTCGGAAGCCCCTTTCTGACCCGAGCCTACGGAGCCCTGAGTTGGACTTTCCGGGCCTAGGACTCGCTTGGCCTAGGCTCTGCCTAGAAGACAGCCAGCACTCACCCTTTTTAGAGAGGCGGTGGCCACCAACGGATTTCTTTCCCTTCCTCTTTGATCATTTAGAGCCCGCCCCTGAGTGAACTGCCGCCCCTCTCCGCCCCCCGAATTTAGCTAATGCCCACCTTTTTAAGCACCCTCCCGGTTTGCTAGTCTAAGATTGTGATGAGTATTGTGAGCCTGCCCCTTCCTCCATTGGAGGTTGCAGTAAACTGTATCTCCATTCATTCTAGGCGATGACCAAGCTCCACATAAAATGTGTTACTTCTTTCTCATCCTTCTTTGGTCTTCAGTACTGCTTTTTAAGTACGTTTGTCGAAATAGATCTAGGAGTATGAAGATTATTTTGAAGTTATGTAATACGGATTTATATTGCCATGGAAAAGCCAATTTGATAACTGGGCAGAATGGAGCGGACCAAAAGGAGGGAAGAGATTGGACTTTTGCACCGGACCACTGTAGTGTGAAGTACTGTGAATTACATAGTTAGCAATAGTATATAAACAACTTTTATATTGCTTTGGGAGATTTAATTTTTAAAAGATTGTTTCCAAAAATATGCAAGCCTAGAGAGGCATTTAGTTGGTCATCAATTACACATGATTCAAGTAGATACTGTACTATTCTCATTTTAACTTTTCTTAAATCCTTTGTTGTCTACATTTGTAAAGTAAGGATTGTAATAGTATTCACCTCTTAGGTTATTGGGATTGGAATTAAATAAGAAAAATACATGTAAAATTCTTAGTGCATTATCCAAATAGCATAGTGTTTAGTCTGCATTAACTGGTGGCGTTATTTAACAATTTTCAGTGATGTACAAGAGCCTAACCCTGATTCTAACATTCTTTCAGTGTACTGTGAATAGATAGTGAATAGACTAAAACTCTAACTTTTAAAGTCAAAGTTAATCCTTAACATGAAATTTCTCATTGGTATGTTATTACTAGAAAGAGGCACTGTGACACAGTGAAAACAGCCCTTGGATTGGTAATTTGAGGATTGTGGGGACCTTGGGGTCCCCAGCCACTCACTGTGTTCCCTTGGACGAGTTAGCTTTTCCATCTGTGAGAGGAGCATAAGTGTATCTGCACAAGGTAATTTGGGAGATTAAAAATAATATATGTTGAAGGCTTTTGTAAATGAAAGTAAATACAAATGTTAGTTGCTATTTTTATTAAATAATTCATCTTCTTGGGGTCACACATTTCCTTTTTTTGGTCACCAGAGTGGACTTCTTTCTTTCTTTCTTTCTTTCTTTCTTTCTTTCTTTCTTTCTTTCTTTCTTTCTTTCTTTCTCTTTCTTTCTTTTGGTAGAGAATTAAAACGCTCTTAGGAAGAAAATTATTATCCCGCTGTTACATATAGGCATCATGTGTTAATGGTAGTTTGACTAAGTTTATTTTGTGGTGTGCTATCTTTTTATTTCTCTGTGTTAAGGCTTTTAATATATTTAAAAAATAAGTTCATTTTAACTTTGGGTAACTACTTAAGATCTAATATAAATTTGGAATTTTCAAATACTTTCTTGTCCTTAGACTAGCTATATATTTTTCTTGCTTATACATGATATAGGGGAAAACTTTATTAACTGTATTAAAACTTTGGAAGCAGAAGTAATCATTGAGTCTTTTAAGGTCTTACAAAAAATTCTGTGTACTTCTTAAATCTCTTGATAGTCTTTGACACTACCACTGTCAGTCACCATGATTTTGATTGCTCAAAGATTTTGAGTAGCTTTTTTCCTACTTTTTAAATTTTGAAAATAAAAACCATTTCCACTAATCAGAATGAATGAAACTGCTTTTTTAAACTTTATTTTTACATAATTTCAAACTTAAAAAAAATTACGAGTTGTACAAAGAATTCTCAAATATCTTTCACCCAAATTACACAAGTGTTAACATTTCAGCAATTTGCTTTATCCTCTCCCCTTTTTCTCTATATTTTCCTTCTGAAATGTTTTGCTACTAAGTTATATTTGTGGTGTTACTTAACCCCTAAACATGTATTTCCTAAAAACAAGGACATTGTTTTATTTAACAACAGTACAATGATCAAAACCAGGAAATTAATATTGATGCAGTATTATCTAATCTACAGATCCTATTTTGCCTGAAATATCCTGAATTGGTATTGCTTTTTTTATAGCAGCTTTATTAAAGTGTAATCAACATAAAATTCAGTCATTGTAAACTTACAATTCAATGATTTTTAGTAAACATGCAGAATTGTGCAACCATTGCCCCAAAGGATCCCTCTTTCCTGTTTACAGACAGCAGGGTGGAAATCTCAGAAAATGACTCAAAACACTTTCTTTCATATGTGAAAAGCTTTCCTGTGAAAGAAAATGTTAGTTAAGCATTTCCCATTCATCTTTGGAGATAAAACACTTTTTCCTGGGAATAGTTTCGAAAGACTCCAGGTCTGGAAATTCAGTTTGAGAAATGATGTTTTGAGGGGCTTGCTTCGCTTAGGCTGGGGTGGCTTTGTCAGTCCCCTGTGTCTCACCGGCTATAAGCAGGCCAGGAAATGGTGCACGCTGCACTAATTCTTTACATGCATCCTGGAGCCATTGGACTAGTGGCTAAACAAGTATGTAACTTAAAATTTGCTCTTTCAGAATTAGTAAAGTAATACTTAGAAAAGAACCTGCCACATAATCAGAGCTATATATTTATTGAGTGAATGAAAAAGTTGTATAGGAGTATTTGCTGAGGAGAGTCTATTGGTTCATTTGCTTTTTACCATGTCAGAAATTCGGCACAGGGTCCTGATGGGGTTAGACTGTAAATCTCTCCCTGGTAGAAATATTTTGTTTTTATCAGGATAAATCTGCAGGGGCAGAGGAATGTGTATAAGCAGTAATGGTATTCTCAGGAGTGCAGAAAAAAAAGTGTAAAAGAGTATAGTGAAAAAGCAGAATACACTCAAATGTTGAATGGTAGAGATAAATCTTACTTAGAAAAAAATTTTTTTTTTTGCAGAGGGGAGACCAAATTTGTTTAGATAAAATTTATATACAGTAAAATGCACCCATTCTAATTTCAGTTAATTTTGATAAATGCATAAACCTGTATGACCATTGCCACACTAGAGATACAGAACATGTTCGTCATAGGTTCTTGTTTTTTGTTTTTAATATTTACTAGGTAAAAATGCTTTGAACCTTCTAAAAGTGCAGCACAACTATTCAAATAACTTTAAAATGCTATGTAAATCTTTTCAGTCTAATAAAAATAACCTCTCCATCTCTTCTTCTTAAATCCCACATACATGTGCTTAGCAGTTGGCTACCTTCATGTTATATCCAGAATCTAACAACTTCTTACTACTTTCACCATGCCACCTGTTCCAGACCACCCTCTCTCATCTGGATTATTGCAGTGCTGGTTTTTTTTTTTTTTTTTTTTAATCCTCACCTGAGGGTATGTTTATAATTTTAGAGAGAGAGCAAGGGAGAGAGAGAGAGACATCAATGTGAGAGAGAAACATCGATCAGTTGCCTCCCGTACGCACCCCTTCTGCGGATTGAACCTGCAGCCAAGGTATGTGCCCTGACTGGAAATCCAACCCCCAGCCTTTTGGGGTGTGGGACTGTGCTCCAACCAACAGAACCACCCAGCCAGGGCTGGAGGAGTATTTTGTTTTGACCCTTGTTCACCAGTCTTAACACAGTGGCTAGGAATAGTGAAAATATAAGTCAAGTTTAAAAAAAAAAAACCCTTTTAATATTTCCCAAAATCTTTATAGTGGCCCACAAAGCCCTATACCCTCTTCTAGTAATATTCAGCATTTATTTCTGTGTACTCTGCCCCAGCTGTTGGCCTTGCTTTTCCTTTTGTGAACCTTCCTTGTCCACCTCTGGCTGTTTGTATTTGCTGTTTTCTTTGCTTGGAAAGCTATGGCCCCCCAGATATTAAGAGGGCTTCTTACCTCAGCCTTGTTCAAGTGTTTGTTCAAATGTTACCTTGGAAAGGCCTGACTACTGTATTTAAAGTAAAGTACTCCCTAGCTAGCTCTCTTCTCCACTTCATTCTAGAAAGTAACGGTCAACTTAGAGTATTGCAATTATCAACTATAGGTAAAACCTGATAAACTTTGTTTATGGTTATAAAAGTTTATTCTTAATCATTTTCACATATGTTAAAATATATAAAACTTTATGTTGAGTCCTGGAGATGTGGCTAGATTGGAGTGTCTTCCCTTAAAACAAAAGGTTGGCCCTGGCTGATGTGGCTCAGTGGATTGAGTGCCTGCCTGCAAACCTAAGGGTCGCTGGTTCGATTCCCAGTCAGGGCACATGCCTGGGTTGCAGGCCAGGTCACATCCCCAGTAGGGGTTGCATGAGAGGCAACCACACATTGATGTTTCTCTCCCTCTCTTTCTCCTTCCCTTCCCCTCTCTAAAAATAAGTAAGTAAAATATTTAAAAAAAAAAAAGTTGTGTGTTTGGTCCCTGGTTGGGGAGCATAGGAGAGGTAACTGATAAATGTTTCTGTCTCACATTGATGTTTCTCTTCTCTCTCCCTTCCTCCCTTCCCCTTACTCTAAAATCAATGTACATGTCCTTGGTGAGGATTAAAAAAAACAAACCTTTATGTTGAGGTAAGTGGTTGAGACTCATTTTAGGATCTTTAAAATGAATAATATTTATCAGAGATCACCAGAAATGTTTGTTTTTTGAATTTCCATAAAGAGCCATTATCTTACTAAGATTACCTCTACCTTTGAAGTTCAGCCTATGAACAAGCAAGTTTTAAAGGATTTGAGGTAAAAGGGAAATATTTTATAGAAGAATTAGAACTCATTGCAATGGGTATATTGGCATAAACTAAAACATAACCTGGTTAACTCTTTACAGAATGAATTATACATTTAAAAACCATGAAATAGTGTTTAAATACCAAGAACTAAGTTTTTATAAGAAATACTGTTTATATCTAACACTTGGGGAAAAGGGATTCTGAAGATGAATTCATGGCCCAGTCTTTATAACTGTTGTGAGGCTAGGCACTGGGTCATTGTTAACATCATTCTGGGCACATGGGGGCTTCTTTATAAATTTGTTTAATGAGGTCCTCAGAGTTCATTTGTTTACTGATTCATTCATTTATTCAACAGGCATTAATACCAACAGCCCTCCTAGGAAAAGTGCTGAGATAAGAGTATTATAATACAGGAGCTTCTGTAAGTAGGACAGTAGCCCTATTTTAAAAGGAGATAGACTCTTGCCTTACAGAATATTTGTTTTTATTTTTGGACAGAAGTATTACAGATGGATTATGTAGAAATACAACACATTTATAGTCTTAAATTAGTTGTGCTTTCCTTTCTTAATTTATGCTGATAGCTACTTATATTTTAAAGCATTTCTAGTATTAGCTAAGTATGTGAAATGATGCTAGGAATTTATTTTACCTGTAAAACCTTCCAAATATTTTAAGTGTATTGTATTTGCTGAAGTTGAAGTTTAGATTTTACAGAATACTTTATACATCGACTTAATTAAATCAAAAGAACAATCTGAGGAAAACTACTGTATTTTGCCATGTATCATGCACACTTTTTTGGCCCACATTTTTGAGGGAAAAAGGATGAGCATTACACATGGGTACAATGATTACACACAGTGGTTATAATAATCCTGTGTATAACGCCCACAAAACTTGGGTGTGCATTATACATGGCAAAATACTCTATGAGCACAAAAGACGTGCTTCTCTATGACTTGCAAAGAAATGTCTAATAAACAGCTAAAAAGATAAGGGAAATGCAAACTGAAACGAGAGTATTTCACCTATCAGGTTGTTATAATTTAAACACTGATTTACTCTAGCACTGGTGAGGATATGAGGGAAGGACATACCCATATACTAGCAGTGGGACTATAAATCTGCACTGCAGTTCCAGAGGATAATTTGGGGATAATGTGTGGATGCATACAGGGGTGATCTGTATTATACCGTTGCACAGGTGCATAGGTACATGTCCAGTTTGTCATGTTCAACATTATTTGTAAGAGGTAAAATGTGGAGCCAACCATTAATGTTGCTTAATTAATTATTGTATGTCTGTATTGTAATAGTTTACTGCCTTACAAAGAACGGACTAGAACTTTATGAACTTACCTAAAGAGATGTTAATGATAAAGAGGGAGAAATGCACGTAACAATGTAGTATGATTATATTGTTTGCAGAAAAACACAAGTGATTGTGTATTAGTTTGTGTATAGAAAGATACTTAGAAGAATACAACGATATATACCAAACTGTTGGGATTAGGGGCGAGAAAGTGGAAGACATGCACTTTTTATCTTCCCTCTTCTGAAGGGTGAGTAAAACAATGTATGATAAAAGAAAATAGTAGAGACAAACATTTTTTAAAAGCTTCTAACAACTCTTAAACTCCTTCAATTACAGCATGTAGGTGGGGGACAACAGAATATATGCTGTTGATCAGGTCACTGCCTTTAGTGGCATCACTGATAATAAATCAACCCACTTACTTTGGTTGCTTTTTAAAATTGGTGCATGGAATCCACCTAGGACATCCTAATATTTTTCTACTTTCTCAGACAGATGTGGATAGTTGAATGTGTTCAGGAGAACATAAAATTTGAGGGGAGGAAAAGTCTTAGATATTTAAGTATTCCTTTAACTAAAAGTAAAAAATAAGTTCCTTTAAGCAGGGGTGTCCAACCCATGGCCCACCCCCCCGCCCTCCAGCTGCAGGCCACGTGCCCTCCATGATGGCTCTGAATGTGGCCCAACACAAAAATCGTAAACTAAAACATGATGAGGTTGTTTTGTGAGCAATGTGTTTAATGTGTGGCCCAGGGACACCAAAAAGTTGGACACCCCTGCTACGTTATTGAATGGTAATATCACAAACCAGATGAAACAGTTCAATGTGTTCTTGTGTTTTTCTTTCTTTTAAGATTTTATTTGTTCACTTTTATAGAGAGGAGAACGGAGGGAGAAAGAGAGGGAGAGAAACATCAAGGTGTGAGAGATACATGGATCAGTTGCCTCTCACACGCCCCCGACCGGGGACCTGGCCTGCAAACCAGGCATGTGCCCTGACCAGAATCAAACTGGCGACCCTTCAGTTAGCAGGCTGGTGCTCATTCCATTGAGCTACACCAGCCAGGACTGTGTTGTGTTTTTAAAAATCAAATGCTAGCATCTGATTACTATATGTCAGCTCTAATTTAAAAGAGCTTTACATTCCAAAATGAAAAAGAAAAGATAGATAAAATCAAATGCTAACATCTGATTCTTGAGTTTCTTTCATTCATTCACTTACTAAATTTCATTCAAGAATGGTTAAGAGGGTTGCTTTTTATGTTTAAGAAAAAATATGACTTATGTATCCCCCTTTCCAGGGGGGGCCTCAGGCTACTTTCGAGCAGGTGCTTGGCCTGGGCCAGACACTGGCTGTGGCCTCACATGCCACATACTGCTCTCCTGCCTATAAAAAAGGGGAAAAAAGAAAAATTACAACATTTAAAAAAATTATTGATTTTTAGAGAGAGGAATGAAGGAGAGAAAAAGATTGACTTGTTGTTCTACTTAATTATGCATTCATTGGTTGCTTCTTGTATGTGCCCTGACCTGGGATTGAACCTGCAACTTTGGCATATTGGGAGGATGCTCCAACCGACTGAGCTACCCCATGGAGTCTATGATTTTTTTTTCTCATTGTTATAAATTTTATTTTTACATTTGAATGTTTGGTTGCTCTGTGACCTGATGTCAGGAGATTTCCCCCATCCCCACATTCATTGCCCAGGTTTGTAGGTGAGGAACTGGCCCACACTGAATCAACAAATACTGTGTGACTTTGTAAATTAGTCTTCAGACAGGTGCTAATAGGTATTTAAAAAATGGATGCATCAGAACAGTTTTTAAAAGTAACTGTTAGAGATCTTCCTGGAATCTGAATTTGGTTTAAAAAGATTCATTGATATTTGGTATTTAGTTTTTGGATATTAACTGAACCTCAAAATTTTTTTCTTCCTTTATATGTATTCCCATACGATTGTAGGAGTCTATCCTGAATTTAGATCGTGTACATTTTGGGAACTTATTTTAGAAAAGATCTAAATTTTAAAAATTCTCAATGGACAGACAGAGAAAAGAGGGTCTTTGCCAACTCCTTTGGGTAAGAAAACTTTAGAATTTTGCAGATACTCTAAACATGAAGGCCAACAAACCAGACATACCGAATTGTAGAGTTTTCAAATAAAATGATTTGTTACGATTTCTTTTTTTAGACTGCTGCAGTAAGAATGTCTTTCCCCCCTCATTTGAATCGCCCTCCAATGGGAATCCCAGCGCTCCCACCAGGGATCCCACCCCCACAGTTTCCTGGCTTTCCTCCACCTGTACCTCCAGGTAATTTTGTGAATACTGTTGTTTTAACACATACTTCTGTCTTCTGTCTTTGCATTATTTACGTTAGGAAGATGGTATGTATGTGACTATTAGTAAAGATATCTGTTAACATCATTTTGGAAATGTGATCTCATTTTACTGTGGCACTGGTTTTCATATCTGGTTGAGTATAAACTCATTTGGGAATTTTTTTTTAATTACTTAAAAAATAGGTAATTGAGCCATGGGGTTCAAAAATTAAAAGGTGTACAGTTAAAGATTTTTAACACATAACTGTTGTTACTATCCTTTTATGGAAAGAGGAAAACAAAGCAGGGTTCTTGGTTTCTTCCTTGTCCTTCCACATAATTTCAAATGTACATTGCAAGAATAAGTATGCGTTCTTTTATTCATTAGTTTTTTTTCTTTCAATACAGATATGCAGTAATATCCTGTGTAAACTGTTCTGCCCCCTCCTTTTTAAAAAGATTTTACTTATGTATTTTTAAAGAGAGGTGAAGGGAGGGAGAGAAACATCAATGTGTGGTTACCTCTTGTACACCCCCAACTGATGACCTGGCCTGCAACTCAGGCATGTGTCCTGAGTGGGAATTGAACTGGTGACCCTTTGTTTTGCAGGCCAGCACTTAATCCACTGAGCCACACCAGCCAGGGCCCCCATTTTAGAAAGACCTTTCCAAATCACTATATAAAAGTTTCCTGTTTCCAAAATTCTGTGAGGTAAAAATAGTTTTTCAGGCCCCATCCCAACCCACTGAAGCAGATTCACAGAAATTGGGGGCCAGCAATCTTCAGTTTTAACAAGTTCGCAGGTGATTCTAGGTATCCATTTAAGAGAACCCACATTTGAGAACCATTGTCTTGAAGTACATAATTAACATTGCTTGGCTTGAGAGGAAGTTTGCTTTTGGTTTATGGTCATAGTATAGAAATTTTTATATTGGGTTGAAAACGTACAAAATCAGTTTCCCTTCCAAAGGATGATGAACGTTCTTAATTTGCATATTAGAAATATTCTGACATGGAGTCTGTAATTCAGGCTGAAATCATCAGTCTTCTAAATCGTCTAGAAATATTTTTTTCTTTTTTTAAAGATTTATTTTTTTAGAGAGGGGAAGGGAGGGAGAGCGGGAGAGAAACATCAGTGTGTGATCACCTCTTGTGCCACCCCATAATGGGGAGCTGGTGTACAAGCCAGGCATGTGCCCTGACTGGGAATTGAACCAGTGACTTTGGTTCACAGGCTGGGACAAAATCCACTGAGCCACACCAGCCAGGGCTCATCCGTAAATACTTCTGTTTGAGGAAAGCTTTTATATCAAGGACTTATAAGTTTTTAAGACATTTATGCATTATAGTAAGCTGTTTTAAGTTTTTCTCATAATCCTGAATGTGTTTTTGTTAACCATCTGCTGCCACAAGTGTAATATGAAAGTTTATATACTATCAGTTTAATGTCCCATGTAACAATCACTGAATTTTAGTCAGTAATTTAGCTGCTCTGTAATGGACTATGAAGGAATTTCTTCTGAAAGGGGGATTGAGAAGATAATGTTAAAACTGGATAAAGGTAATTGTTGACCATCAAATATTATTAAGTACAGAAGCCTGAACCACTTTAATTTGACCATCTATTTTTTTTGGGGGGGGCGGTCATATATCCTGATTTTCCAAATTTATGGTATTATATCTATTTTTTAAATATTTTATTTATTTACTTTTAGAGAGAGGGGAAGGGAAGGAGAAAGAGAGGGAGAGAAACATCAGTGTGTGGTTGCCTCTCACATGGCCCATACTGGGGACCTGGCCCATAACCCAGGCACGTGCCCTGACTGGAAATCAAACCAGCGAGCCTTTGGTTCACAGCCCGTGCTCAATCCACTGAGCTACACCAGCCAGGGCAATATAATATCTATTTTTAAAAATTTGTTGGTTTTAGAGAAATATTAATTTGTTTTTCACTTGTGCATTTATCATTTGATTCTTATATATACCCTGACCAGGGATCAAACTTGCAATCTTGGTGTGTTGGGATAAAACTAAACAACTGAGTTGCATGGCTAAGGCAAGATCCATTGTTTTTAAAGATTTTATTTACTTATTTTTAGAGAGATGGGAAGAGAGAGAGAGAGAGAAACATCAGTATGTGAGAGAAACATCTCCCAGTTGCTTCTTGATTGCCCCCACCCAGGGACCATATGCCCTGACTGGTAATCAGACTGGCAACCTTTCAGTTCTCAGGCTGGTGCTCAATTCACTGAGCCACACCAGACAGAGCAGATCGATTTTTTTAAAAGATTTTATTTATTTTTTTAGAGAGAGGACAAGGGAGGGAGAGAGGGAGGTAGAGAGAAACATCGATGTTTCTCTATCCATGTGGGAGAGAAACATCGATAGGTTGACTTTTGGTCATTCCCAGCTGGGGACCTGGCCCACAACTGAGCCATATGCCCTGACTGGGAATTGAACCAGGGACCTTTCAACTTGCAGGCTGACGCTCAACCTACAGAGCCACACCAGCCAGGGCAGATCCTTTTTTTTTTTTTAAATAACCTTTAATAGTAACCATGATACTTTAAAAAAAGCCCTTATGTTACAGAGTTGAGGGAAGAATAGTTTACTTCCCGTTTCTTTGTGAAGAAATTAAGGGATTGGGAATGAAGCTCAGTCATTTGCTCAGAATCTGGAAAGACTGTAAAAACATGAGTGCTTCAATTTTGTTACTAGTAGAATGGCTTTATAGACTATTTTAAATTCCTTTGAACTTTTATTATTTTTTTTATTTTTAAAGATATTATTTACTTTTTAGAGAGGGGAAGGGAGGGAGAAAGAAAGGAAGGGAGAGAAACATCAATGTGTGGTTGCCTTCCACGTACCCCCTACTGGGAACCTGGCCTGCAACCCAGGCATGTGCCCTGACTGGGAATTAAACCAGCGACCCTTTGGTTCACAGGCCAGCACTCAACCACTTAACCACACCAGCCAGGACTGAACTTTTAAAGAATAAATGTTAAATGCAACATTTACTGATAAACACTATATCAAATGTAACCAGAAGTGTAAGATCATTGGGACATTCTTCTTCTTTTTTTTTTTTTTTTAGAAAGACATTTTGGAAGGAAGGTGAATTTTTTTTTAAAGATTTTTATTTATTTTTAGGGAGAGAAGGGGGGAGAGAGAGAGAGTGAGAAAGAGAGAATGAGAGAGAAACATCAATGTGCGGTTGCTGGGGGTTATGGCCTGCAACCCAGGAATGTACCCTGGCTGGGAATCGAACCTGGGACACTTTGGTTCCCAGCCCACGCTCAATCCACTGAGCTACGCCAGCCAGAGCTGGGACATTATTCTTAAGGCTACTCCCTGATTTGTTAAGGTGAATCAGCATTGCAAAGCCAGATTTCCAGTGTTCTTGCCTGGTTTGGTCAGTGCCATAGTAGCGTGGGCATTAGTTCTTAGAGTGGTAATGCTGTTAATGCTGATTCTGCTTGCAACAGCATACAGTATTTCTTTCTAGGGAAGCATAGTTGGTTGATAAATTAGATTTTAGTTGCATCTCATTCACTGCTTGCATTCTATGTGCTGCGTCAATACTTTAAAAGGTAAAAAAATGAAATGGTATGCTAAACTAGTGTAATATTTGGAGACCACAATACCTATGCAATGTTTAATTTCCTTGACTTAGCTTGTAAGTGGAATTAATTGAACTCGTGAGATAATATATGTGGTGATCACATACATTAAATTAGAAAATAAAGTTGAAAAACAACCATCATTTTCCTTAAAAAGTAATGTATGTATATAGGAAAAGGAAGTTTCCCCCCCACAGTTCCTGAGTTTCCTTCCCCAAAGACAGACTTGCTTTCTTACGAACTTTGGGAGTGTAGCTCTCCAGAGATACGCTCTGCATATCGCAGTGTGTTGACTCCTTCCCACTTCTCTTTCCTTAGACCCTTGACTAGTATCACTCTCTTCACACTTGGTGCACTCTGCCTTTTTTCACTCTCGTGTGTGGATTTTTATAATGGTAGCAGTATAATTTTTAATGTAATTTCTACACCGCATGTTGAGATAAGAAACGTACAATAAACTTTTAGTAACTGTTGAAAAAGAAAAAATTTTTTCAATTTGTCTTTTCTGAATGGTCAAGGGCACCACATAGATTACAGTAGTGAACAAGGGAGTGTTCGGTGTTTTTCAAAGTTAAAAATGAAAAATTTAGATATGCATTGATTAATAGTAATTTTGAGCATCTACTGTATTTAAGTGCCCCACAAATGATCTCAGATAATCTCTCAGACACTCTAAGGAAATCATTACCTCACTACAATTGAGGAAACTAAAGCTGAGGTTAAGGAGCTTGCCCAGGGTTACATATCTGAAATAATAAAACTAAGAACTGAACCTGTTTACTTCTGAAGCTTATGGGTTTTTGTTTTTTTTGGGTTTTTTGTTTTTTTTGGTACAATCTTACATAGTTGTAATTGATAGCTATCTTGATTTTTAGAAAAGATTTTACTTACTCACTTTTAGAGAGAGGGCAAGGGAGGGAGAAAAAGGAGGAGAAAAATGCATGGTGCATTGGCCTGCACCCCAGGCATGCGCCATGACTGGGAATTGAATCCACGACTTTTCGATTTGCAGGCTGGCATTCAGTCCAATGAGCCACACCAGCAAGGGCACAATCTTGATTTTTATCTTTTAGAAAACCATGAAGTTCCTTTGAGTAAGTTATATTGAAAAGTAAATGGGTAGTGTTAGATGTTTAAGAGTTTATTACCAGTCTTAGGTGGATAATTATCTTAAATTGATGCTAAATTTGAATTGAGGAGTGATTTCAGAACTTCTTGTGCTATACTTAGAAGCATTTTAAAACTTGTATTGGAAAAGTAGACACACTCTACCCTCATTGCAACCTTTTTCTTAGTTCTCAAAAGTAAGATTTCTTTATTAGTTACCTGCACAAGGACTTGCAGTACAGTGGCTATTGGTGAGTAAGCAATGTAGTTGAAAACAAAAATCCAGTTGTCAATAGTGGATAGCCCATTGACAGCTTTTAAACCCTCAGAGCAGCAGCTTATGAGATTTTTCTATTTGATGGTGACTGAGATTACTGGTCTTTTTTGCATGTTTTCTGTTTTTATTAAAGAATCAGGAATAACATTCTTCCTAGGTTTCCAGATTAGTTTCTCACTTGATAGTTAAGAAACTTTTGAAGGATTTTTCATTAATATTTGTTAACCCATAAGTGAATTTGTGTTTGTGAGAGTTGCTGATTTTGAGGATGTACTGAACCCGATGAACATGAATCAATATCTAGTTTTATCCTCTTTAAGACAAAAGCATGTCGTGTTGGCCTTTTTGCTTTTAGAATAGTTTTTATGTATATAAGTTTATACAGATTGACCTGATACCACATTACTTTTGAAAAGAAGGCATTCATCAGTATCTCATTAGTCCTACATTTTTCCACCTAAATTAACTATGGCTGAGAATACTTGTACGTATGGCACATAGTTGATAGAGAATACAGTCATATATAATTGTGTGCTTACATACAACTCATTATGCTCTTTCCTTAGGAACCCCAATGATCCCTGTACCAATGAGCATTATGGCTCCTGCTCCAACTGTAAGTATAATGTTAAGGAGGAATTAGGAGATAACAGTAGTGATAGTACCTTTAAAGCTAGAAATCTTGATAACCTTAAATTATTTTAAATGTTTAAAAGAATACTAGGAAGGGTGTGAGCATCCATTTCTATCCTTCTCTTACTTGATTAAGTACCATTTTCACTCAGCTGTGCATATGTGTGGCTGTCCCTAAAATATACTCCCTAAATAAATAGTTTTATGGTTTCTCTCTCACTTCTTTTTAATTTTATTTTAATTGTTGTTCAAGTACAGTTTTCTATCCTTTACTCCCAGCCCAGCCCACCCACCCATCCCTCCCCACTTCTCTCTTATTGTTTAGACTCATTTATTTACTAGTTCAGATTTAGGACATTGGCTTTTTAAATTATTCCCTCATCTTTTTGTCTTGGTTTTGAGAGATAAGAGAATGGTATGACATATCTGGTCTTTTTTATTAAAAAAAAAAATGTAAGAGTGATCCTAGCCGAAATACAAACTTTGAAATGAAATTTGTGTTGAATCTATTTCTATTCTTTCCTCCCACCTCCCTAATTTTTAGCCTTTCCCAAGCTATTTTTTCCTCTTTTAGTATGATACCGTAGTTTTATTGAGGCCTTTCTTCTGGGGAAGTGTTTCATCATTTCGTCTTAGGTCTTGAATAATTAGCACATTCGTTAAAGCTTCTGTAGGCTCGAAGGGTCTTAGTTAAGAATGTTAATATACTATAACACATGAATAAATACCCCTCTCACCTGTTATTTAACAAGGTATTTCTTTTAGTTCATTGGTAGAATATTAGGCTTCATTTGGAATTCCACTATGAGAGAGGGTAGGTCTCATTATCTTCAACTGTTTTTATACCTGTGGCTTTTGAAAAGGGAGGGGAATGGTGTCATTCACATTAGAAGGAAGGTGGGAAGTAAGTGGACAAATAAGAATCTGCGGGTGGGGTGGTGGAGTGCAGCTTTTCTTGCACTAGACACTATTTTTGGTCATTTTGGAAAACTTCCGTATGACAGGTATGCTTAGTCTCTTGCATCTCATCCTAGGAAAATGGCATTTGGGGTTTGAAGCAGCTCCCCCAGTTCACCACTGTTTATTCAGTGCCTAATGTGGGTGTTTTGCTAAATTCAGTTGCATGTAAAATGATGAGTAAGACTATTCCTTCCTCTGGGAAGCTGAAAGTTATAAAGGGTAAATTTTAAGTGTGAGGGAGTGCTATGGGAGTATTTGAATATTCTGCAACAGGATTAGCAGGGGTGACTGAAATTTGCTGTTATACTAGTATAGTTATAAAGAAACTTCTGGGTATATTTGATAATTTTAAATCATTTATGATGTTTTAAACAATAAAAAATTCTCTTAAAGTTTCTATCGAAGTTATTTTTGCTTTTCCAAGTTTTTAAAAGAAAGGTAATTCAACAGTAGGACTTTACTTGTCATAAATGTTTGCATTAATGACAAATGCTGTGTGCTTTAGGAGCTTTAGATTAAGTATGTAGACCTTTTAATAATGATGTGCTATATACAGGGTGAGGAAAAGTCGGCTTATAATTGTATGAGAAGCAGTTTATTCTTGTATTATTATTTATTAATTATGATATCATTGTTCATATGAACAACTGTGAACCTGCTTTTGCCCCACCCTGTTTTCACTAATTTTCATTGATGTTTTTTGCCTAATGTTACATTAAACATGATAGGAAGTTTAATTGCCAGATCAAATTTTATTGCCTTTCTTCCTTCTAGGTCTTAGTACCCACAGTGTCCATGGTTGGAAAGCATTTGGGAGCCAGAAAGGATCATCCAGGCTTAAAGGCAAAAGAAAATGATGAAAATTGTGGTCCTACTACGACAGTTTTTGTTGGCAACATTTCTGAGAAAGCCTCAGACATGCTCATAAGACAGCTCCTTGCTGTGAGTCAAACTGTTTACTTCTCATTAACATTTTTTTTTGTTGTTAATTTTAAACTTGGGAAAAAGTAGAAAGAGGACTTCGAATAATAATTTTCTCCTTTTTATTTTGAAAATTTTCAGTCTACCAAAAAAAGTTGAATAGTACAGTGAGCACTCTTGTAACATATTTTGCCACATTCACTCTGTCTATAAACATACACTGCATACTTTGAGTAATCGGAGAGTAAGTTGTGACCTGACATTTCCCCTCTGAATACTTCTTGTGTCTCCTGAGACTAAAGACACTCTCCTACATGATCACAAAATCATTATTACACTTAGGAAATTTAAGGATGATACAGTATTATTAACTAATATACACAGTTCTTTTTTAATTTTTAAATTGAATTTCATCAATAATTTCCAGAGTGGCTGTTTTTGTTTTTGATCTGTGATCCAGTCAAGGCTTATACATTGCATTTGATTGTCCCACCTCCTTAGACGGCTTGTTTAATAAAGAACAGTTCCCTGCCCTTTGTTTGGTTTGCTTGTTTTATTTTTTGTCTTTTATGACACTTAACGTTTTTGAAGAGTCCATTTTTTTTAACAATATCTCTCCCAATTTGAATTTGAGTGATTGCTTATAGTTATATTTAGAGTAAGCACTCTGCAATAATACTTCGTGGCTATTATATTGTTCTCCTTGCCACACAGCAAAAGGCATATAGTGTCTCTTGGTTTTATTTTTGGTGCTATTTAGTTACTACTTGGTTAAGGTGGTCAGCTCTCTGCTTTGGGAGGGTACCTCTTCTCCCTTTGTCATTAATAGGTAATCTCTGGGTTTATATTTGAAGATTGAGTTCTTTTTCCCAGCAACCTTTATTGACTGATTGCTTTTTAAAGTTGTTATTGCATGAAAAGTTGTTTTGACTTGGTAAAGTCATTGGTTTTCTTTTTTGTCTTAGTTTTACAAATTTTGTTCTGGTGATACATGCACATTATTAAGTGAAATAATAATGAATGATTTTATAATGAAAACAGTTCCCATACTTCAGTAATCTCCCCTTTTCTTGGAGAAGTTAGTTTTAAACCTTTTCCTTTTTTATTTTATAAGTAATGTACATTGCCATTTATTTTGTAAATTGTATGATCCTTGCATCAAAAAATGATTAGAAAATAGCCCTGGCTAGTGAAGCTCAGTGTGTTGAGCGCAGCTGTGAAACAAAGGGTTGTTGGTTCGATTCCCATTCAGGGCACGTGCCTTGGTTGCAGGCCAGGTTCCCAGTAAGGGGTGCATGTTTCTCTACCTCTTTCTCCTTCCCTTCCCCTCTCCCTAAAAATAAATAAATAAAATCTTAAAAACAAGATTAGAAAATAAAACACCCACAAAACTGAGCTTTGTCAGATCTCAATATTTTGTGATAAAGTTGGCTTCGGATTCCCCCCCAAATAAAACATTACAATCGAAAGCCCCAATTCCCATATCTTTCTTTCAAAAGGTAAATTGCCAGAGATAGTGCGCTGTCTTAAATTTAGAGTTTATAGTCTCTGTATATTTTTGCTTTAATTACATATTTATAGATTGGTTAAAATTTGCAATTCACAAGTTTTAATTCAGTATTTCTTCACAGTTTGCTTTTTTCACCTAACATGTAGCTTTATTCACTGCTATGTATTGCATTGTAGAAGCATACCATGAATTGTCCATTTTTTACTCACGGTCACACAGATTGTTTCCATTTTGTTTATGTTTTGCTATATTATTACTGGTAATATCATGTCTTCATAGGTGAACCTAAAAATATTTTATTATATATTCTCTTGGAAGTGGAGTTTCTGAGGTAGGGCATGCTTATCTTCAGCTTTACAAGATAATGCCAATTTTTCCCAGAGAGGAACATTGGGAAGACATTTAAAAAAATACCTTCTTTGACATATAATTTATATATCATAAAATTCACCCGTATGATGTATAATTCGGTGGTTTTTAGTATATTTAGAAAGTGGTACAAACACCACCACCACTAAATGGCATTTTTTAAAAGATTTTATTTATTTATTTATTTATCTGTTTATCTATCTATTTATTTCTAGAGAAGGGGGAAGGGAGATAGAAAGAGAGGGAAAGAAACATCAATGTGTGGCTGCCTCCCATGTGTGCCATTTCCCGCCCCCCCACCAGGGACTGGGCCCACAACCCAGGCACGTGCCGCGACTGGGAACTGAACTAGTGACCCTTTGGTTCTCAGGCCAGCGCTCAATCCACTGAGCCACATCATCCAGGGCTCTTTTTGTTTTTTGAAAGATATTATTTTTTAAAGAGGGAGAGGGAGAGAAACATGGATGCACATTCCAACTGGGGCCCTGACTCACAATCCAGGTATGTGTCCTCACTGGGCATTGGAGCTCTCGACCTTTTGGTTTTCCAGATGAATCCCTCTGAGCACACCAGCCAGGGCTCCAGAGCATTTTCATCACCTGAAGTAGAAACCCTGTAACCATTAACAGTCATTTCCCATTGTGTCCTCACCCCAGTCCCTAAAGCCACTATTCTACTTCCTTTCTCTATGGATTTGCCTCTTCTGGCCATTTTATATAACAGAATCAAATATGTGGCCTTTTTGTTTTCTTTCAGTTAGCATAATGTTTTCAAGGTACATCTATATTATAGTTCATATTTGTACTTCAGTCTGTTTTGTGGTCTGATGTTACATTTAGCTGCTATACCACATTTTGTTTATTCATCAGTTGATTTATAGTTGGGCTGTGTCTACTTTTTTATTGTGAATAATGGTGTATGTGTGTAGAGGTTTTTTCGTGGACATATGTATATTTTTTTCAGTTTGAGAAACCCTTTTAAAAACCTGTTCCTGATTTATATGTGCAGCCTAGTGTTTTACTTCTAGGTTTTCTTTGGATTTTTAAATTTATCTCTCCCTCCCTCCCTTCTTTCCTTCCATTGTTCTTGTAAGACTTTTCTTAAGTGTCTGGTGATCTTTGTCCATTCGTATTTAAGAGTAAGGGATTAAAGGGCCTTTGTATAAGCTGCATTTCTAGAGTGCTGGGCATCATTATAGGGTAACCTAACCAACAGCCAGTAGTTTTAAATATTAGTATGTGGATATCTTTTTTCTTTTTAAAATATATTTTATTGATTGATTTGAGAGAGAGACAGGGAGAGAGAGAGCAAGAGAAACATTTGATATGTTGTTCTACTTATTTAGGCATTCATTGGTTGATTCTTGTATGTGCCCTGACCGGGTATTGAGCCCACAGCTTTGGCATATTGGGACAACTCTAAACAACTGAGGACCCGGCCAGGGCTGTGGAGGTCTTTTCTTTAAGGCTGGTGGGTTTCTCTATAAAACTTCGAGTTTCATGCCCAGTGAGCAAATATATGATTGACTGCCTATGTGTGTTGGGTGAAGGACCGAGTTCAAGCATTTCCTTATACTTTCACTTTCTCTTCCTGTTACCCACTCTCTGTATCTGTAGATTTCTTTGTTCTGTTGAATGAGTTACTATCCATTCATTCTGCTTTTTCAAAATTTTGTTGAGTTTTGCTGCTGTTTCCTCATGCTATATTGTATTAGACCTTAAGGTTTTGTACCTTTATATTCTTTCATTTTTATTTTAGTGGTTTCCCTGAAGGGCGATGTGAAAAATTCATTCATATTCAGCTTTGACATTACATATATATTTCTTTCATGTAATAGATTTGTGGGAATTGAATTTTAAGAAACTCAGTTGCTGATATGGTCTTTTTTCTTTTCAGTTATTTTCCTAGTGAGAATATTATTGTGCTTTTTTTGCATTATAAGTTCATTTATTTTGTTATGTAGTGACAACTTTTTTTTTCCTTTTTAAGAAATGTGGCTTGGTTTTAAGCTGGAAGAGAGTACAAGGTGCATCTGGAAAACTTCAAGGTAGGTACATTTTTCCTTATTTATTGAGATCATTTTAACCTGTGTGCATAAATCACTTTCGGCATGTTTTATTCTCATTGTCCTTAATCATGGGAGTATTCTATTAGCATTTTTTGTCTTATTGGAATAGGATTAAAGGCAGTTGAGAAGATGTTGCTGAGCATTGAGACAGTGGAAAAGTATAACAAGAAGGAGATAGGAAAGAAAAAAAATTATGCAGACCAGCTGGTTTCTTCTAAGATTACAAAGCTCTTTTTTACTGAGAGCAGGAGTGATTAATCGAGATGGGACAATTAGGACTTACCCAGAAAGTAGAAGAAAGACGATGAGATGGCCTGGTAGTCTTGAAAGCATATTGTTCTTTTCATGCTTGTTGATAGAAACACCTGCTTGATAGGCTTTCTTTAAACACCTTTTATTATGGAAAAATTCATATATGTTAGAATAGGAAGATCAACTCCCATGTATTCATCACTTGGTTTTAACATTTATCATCAACTCTTGGGCAATTGTGTTTAACCTATACTCCACCCATTTCTTCCTTATATTATTTTTAAGCAGACTTATGCATTAGATTATTTTGTCTGTAAATATTTTAGTGTGTGTCTCTAAAAGATAAGGGCTCTTTAAGAAACATTAAAATACTATTATAAGACCTAAAAAAATTAACTTTTTATTTCCCCTGGTGTCCTAGGTTTTTTTTGTTTTGTTTTGTTTTGTTTTTTAAACTATTTTTCTTCATATCATTAAGTCAATATTGACAGACCCAACATTGAGTCAATACCCAGTCAATGTTCAGATGTCCATTTCCCTCAAATATCAGGTTTTTTAATAGTTTAATTCGGGAACTGGGTAATAAGATATACACATTACAGTTGGATGACTTTTTTTTTTTAAGATGGAATGTCAGTTTTATTTTTTTTCCAGGTTTTATTTATTTATTTTTAGAGAGAGGGGAAGGGAAAGAGAAAAGAGAGGAAGAGAAATATCAATGTGTGGTTGCTTTTTGCACGTCCCCTATTGGGGACCTAGCCCACAACCCAGGCATGTGCCCTGACTGGGAATCCAGCTGGACACCCTTTGGTTTGCAGGCCAGCACCCAGTCCACTGAGCCACACCAGTGAGGGCGGATGACATATTTTAACTATCTCTTTTCCCTTGAAATATTTGTTGGAGAAACTGAGTCATTTGCCCACTAGTGTTTCTTTAGTGTGGATTTGCTGGTTGTCGATCTAGTAGAATAATATGCCATGCATCTTATCCTCTGTATTTTATGTAAACTGGTTAGTAGTTGTATCTTGAGACTTGATCAGACTTGAGTTTATGTTATTTCTTTGATGCTTTTATTTGTAAGAATTCTCTAAAAGTAATCTTCCATAAAGAGATATGTAGGGTATCTTTTTTTTTTATGGTAGCAGTTGTTGATTGTCAATGCTTCAGTGGATTTATTGATTGGGGTTTGCAAAATATGATAGTCTTGAAGAATTCTATCATTCCTTCATTTGAAAAACAAATATTCTTTACTTATTAGTAGAATACTTCTATAAGGATAAATTTTCCCCTTCATCTACTCTTTGCTTACTTTAAGGGTATAATTTATATTGAAAACCAGGACACATGCTTTGGATCTTCATTTTATTTAGTAAAAGCTTGTATCTTCAGCATCCTCTAGCAGTGACTTTTCTTTTAAAGAACTATTTTGAACTTACAGATTGAAGCATAATGAATTTATTATTTTACTTAATAGGGATTAATTGCCATTATTATTGTGGGTTAAGCTTAAGCTCTGATCAGTTAGTTTCCTCTGCAATTTTGGATTTCCATTGGTTTTGGTACAAGCCTGCCTTTGTTATCTGGCATGACAAGACATTCTGAGCTCACTCAAGTAGATTTTCTGCCTTGGACTTGAGATTAGCCATTTCTCTAAGGAGCTCTGGTTCCTTTTAGTAGGAAACTGCTTTCAACATCACAGTCTAGGAATTAAGTGTACTCAACTGTAAGAGTGGTTTGGTCTTTGCTTTTACATCTTTCCAGTACACATTAATTCGAATTTTGGACTAAGAGGTTTTTATTTATTCTTTTCTGTCATATGTCTGTATTTCCTTTCTTCTACACTGAGAATCCTGATTTTCAAGGACACCTGGGATAATAGACTACTTAATAATTACTGGCTTGCTTCACCTCACATTTCACACGCAGTAATTTCAGGCTAATACCAATGCTGTCATCAAAAATACAGTTACTGAAATTTTCGTTTTTATTGACAGATCTTTTTTTTTTTTTTTAAGATTTTATTTATTTTTTAGAGAGAGGAGAAGGGAGGGAGAGAGAGGGAGAGAAACACTGATTGGTTGCTCCTCACACGCCTCCAGCCGGGGACTTGGCCCTCAACGTGGGCATGTGTCCTGACTGGAAACCAAACAGCGACCCTTCGGTTCATAGGCTGGTGCCAACCCACTGAGCCACACCAGCCAGGGCTATTGACAGATCTTTTTGTCCTTAAGATATGTCACACTAAAAATGTATGGTCAAATGTCCAATTTCAAATTCACTTAGAATAGTTTTTCTCTGTTTGGTTATGTCATTAACTGTGTACATATTTGTATTTATTTGTTTAATTTAACTTTCAGTGTTTAGGTTACTTTTTAATTCTGTTTTATTATCTCTGACTTAAAGGCATGGTAATAATAGTGAGACTAGCCTAGTTACTAAAATGAAACAGATGTAGAAAAATTAGATGAGTAACTAGGATAAGAGATCATTACTTTTATGTAATGAAGTTTACAGTGAAGTTTAGCTTCTCAGAAAAGTGCTTTATTTACATTGGAACAGCCTGTTCTCCTTATTTGTAGGTGTTAGTCTGTATGGAATGAATTCGTGAAGTAATTAATAGTCTCAATCATCAAATTTGTTCATTTTATTAACTTTTTTATCAGCACTTCTAATACGTAGCAGTTTGCCTGATTAGAATTTTTTTCCTTTCCCCTCTTTTGTCTTCTCGCTTTTGGTTGAGGATGTAAAAGTGAAACCCCTGTCAAAGGTAATTGAAGGAAAGGGAGGAGTGAAATAACATGAATAATCCTTACATAGTATTACAATCCTTGGTCTCTATTGAGTTTAATTTTCCATACATTTTTTTGTCTTTCATAATTATATTGACATTTTATGAATTCTTTACATTTACTGCTAGCCTTTGGATTCTGTGAGTACAAGGAGCCTGAATCTACCCTCCGGGCACTCAGGTTATTGCATGACCTGCAGATTGGAGAGAAGAAGCTGCTTGTTAAAGTTGATGCAAAGACAAAGGCGCAACTAGATGAATGGAAAGCAAAGAAGAAAGCTTCTAATGGGGTATGTTTTCCATAGTGTTATCTTTTCTAGGTGAAATGTGCTCTTTTAATGTAAATACTTAATATAAATGAATCTAATATGGGGCTTTACAAGATCATCATGCTTGTGACTAACATGCAGAAGGGTGTTTTTAGAGTTTATAGTTATTTTAAGTCTTTTATCTACCCACTGTGGGTGGATGACTGTTGGTTTGCTTGTTCCAGGTTGGGATGAAGGTAGTAAGGGAGGCTGGACAAGGTTAACTTGCCAGAGAAAACATTGGTACAGACTATTCCAAACAGAGCTAATTCATTAAGGCAGCTTTGTAAGTAAGTACAAAATATATTTCAATCTACACAATTTTTATTAGTTGCCCTCTCCTTTAGAAGTACACGAGTTCTAAAATATTTAAAATAAGTATCAGTATTATTTTCCTCAGATTGGTGGCTGTATAAAGCGAAGCTAAAGTAAAGGAATTTTTGTATGTTGTGTTGTATGTATTATTACTTCTTCTCAACAAAGCAAAAAATACCTAAAATCTGAGCTTATATGTCTTTGTTATCCCTTTCTAGTTCCTTTTAGCACCTCAAGTTGAACAGATCCCAAATAGATTTATTATTATCTTTCTGTCTCCACAAAAACAAAACAGCCTTTTGCTTTTAAGTTTTATTATCATTCAAAATAGAATAGGTTTTTAGGTTCCCCTCCCTTTACAACAAATTGTACTTTGTTAAAAAACTCATAAAATAAAGCTATAAAGGAGAAATTATGTATCACTCATAATCCTATCACCATTAGTAATAACCACTGTAGACATTTTTGTTGCATATTCTTCTAGACAGTTTTCTGTATGGATGAAGGTAGTTTTGGTAGGAGTAGTTGTATTTGTCCTTTCATAAACACAGGATTGAATTCTAAGTATTGTTTTGTAAATAGCTTTTTTCTTACCTTTCCTTAGACTTTTAATAATATTTTAACTCATTTCTCTGCATTTAGTTTTATCTCATCTGACTGTTACAGTATTGCCTATATTTCAGAAAAGGAACTATAGTTATGCGAATCCCCTGCTCATCCATCCTTAATGGTTTTGAGTTTCTTAACAGTTTAAAGTCCATTTTCTTAACATAGCACTTATGGCCTGCCTCAGTCTACCTTTGTAGTGTACCCCGTCAGTCACCCTCCATTTGGTCACGTGTCCACACAAACTTGGTTTCTGCTGACATCTCATGTCCTTTTTGCCCATGCATGCTCCCTGTTGAAATTCTGTTCATATAGTTAGTATAACTAAAATGTTACTCAACTCGTGGAGACTTCATCAGTCCTACCCCTTGATTCCTCTCAGGCAGAATTAAATTCTTGTTTTTATTTATAGATTATAGAGAGGCCAAGGGAGGGAAGGAAACATCAGTATGTGGTTGCCTCTCATTTACCCCCCTACTGGGGACCTAGCCTGCAACCCAGTCATGTGCCCTGACTGGGAACCGAACTGGTGACCCTTTGGTTCACAGGCTGGCACTCATTCCATTGAGCCACACCAGCCAGGGCATATTCTCTCTTATATCAAGTAGGTTTTTACTGTTGTTCATGGCAGTCTGCTTTGTAGTATATAATATTGTATCTCTTTCTCACAGCCCTTTATACCCTTTTCATTCCCGTATCCTTCTCCCCATTTTTTGATTATGAGGTAGGACAAGAAGTTCACAGTGTGTGTCCCCTATATCTTGTACTTCCACAGAACCTAGGAAAAAGTCTTTCCATAGCAAGAATGGAATGCATATTTATTGAATGACAATTATAGTATATTGCTGTCCTGATAATCTTACTGTTCTTAGCTAGCTTTATAAGGAAATAATAAAACACAGCTTCTCTGGAGTGTAAATTGTATTTCAGATTAGCGTGTTACCTGTCACATCACTAAAATCTTTAAGAAAAAAAAAACTATGCCACAAGAGTTTTCAGATTTTCCTTGCTGTGATAATTGATTTCTTATTTATTTCCACTAATGAATTAATTGATTCATTGTTTTTGCTGTGTTTATTCAGATGCTTGTGAAGTGGTTTAATTTGTAGTATTTGCAGGTAATGTGCTCTGAATATGAAGTAAAGCCCTTCACTGTATATTTATATGAATAAGGAGATGCACAATTTGTGACTCTAGCAAGTGGAACCACAACTTAAATCTGCTTGTATCTTTCTTCAAGGATAGAACTGAAGCCACCTCCAAAAGAAACAATTATTTCAGATAAAATGAAATAAAAAAAATTAACAGATATTACTCCTGGGTACAGTTGTCAATGGTGCCCAGGTACATGACGTCACAAGACAAACATGGCATTATTTTGCTGAAATGTCAGTTTTCCACAACAATTTTGATTTTCAAAAAGTCAAGGGACTATCAGATAAACTTTAAAAAGTAACTTAGGCAAGTATAACTATATTGTGAAGTATAGAGTGCAGATTTGTCATTTTTCAGGATAAAATATGAGAGGTTACTTGTTTTTTCTCCTTTATTGTTGATTTGTTGAAGAGATTTAGAGAGCAGTGGCTTAAGATGGATGATATGAAAATTGAGACATTAAGAAATTTGTATGTTACTTTATTCAGGCATTTTTCTGATTCTAAACAGAAGAGAAAACATAGTTACAGAGTTCCCTTTGACCAAAAAAGAAACACAAACTTGTCTAGAAAGAGAGACTTTTTTCTGATCCAGAGTTTTAAGAGGAATTATGTGTCTCGTCTATTACCTTGACTGGAAGTTTTCATTGAGATTTTTCAGAATTTGTAGAAGTAACATTTTGACCTTTAGTAAAAATATTTAATTTATGGTAGCCATGCTGATCTAGTCCACCTCCTGTTGCTTTCTGGCTGTTCAGCAGTAGAGGTAGAGCTAGCTGCTTGATTGTCACAGGGGGTGGTTGTTAATCACGCATTCAAGAATGAATTCTTACAAGTGCTGGAAGTACAGATAATCTCTGGAAGGAGCCACTTACATTACATTTTAATTGGTGATAGTTGCTATAAGTAGGAATATCTTCACATCTTTGCCTGCAGATTAGTCTGGCTGAATCTACTTTTCATCAAAAGAAAGAGCTCTGCATTTGCTTAAGTTCCCAAAGAAGTTCTTGTTCTAAATGCCAGAGGAGCCTAGAAGACCTGTTTTCCAACTTTATAACTAGTAGCTTTACTATTGAAGCTATTAAATTTTCCTCTCAAAGGAGCCAAATTAAGTGGGCCACATAAATATCTCAGATATTTAATGGGTTTCTGTGATTCTGTTGTACTGCTAAACCCTTCATCTTTTGCTGTGCAGTATTAATTGAATGCACTTTTTGTGTCTGAAGTGGAAGGAGAAACCTGAAATCAGGAAATTGTTTATGGTTGAGGACCCAGAGGTAGAGCAACTTGAAACCAAAAATAACTGTTCTTTCTATGATATATCTGGTTATTTTTGTTTTCTTACATTTACAATTAGTTAAGAGATTTGGGCTGAATAGCTTTCCTTCTAAAAATGTACGTTTAAATAAAAGGTTTTATTTATGTATTTATTTATTTATAGAGAGAGGGAGAGAAACATCAGTGTGTGGTTGCCTCTCAGGTGGCCCCCACTGGGACCTGGCCTGCAACCCAGGCATGTGCCCTGACTGGGAATGGAACCGGTGACACTTTGGTTCACAGCCCCGAGCTCAATCCACTGAGCTACACCAGCCAGGGCTTTTAAAAAATATTTTATTTATTTATTTTTAGAGAGAGGGGAAGGGGTTAGAAAGAGAGGGAAACATCAATGTGTGGTTGCCTCTTGAACACCCCCTACTGGGAACCTGGCCCACAACCCAGGCATGTGCCCTGACTGGGAATCAAACCAGCAACGTTTGGATTCACAGGCTGGTGCTAAATCCACTGAGCCGCACCAGCCAGGGCCATTGAAAGGAATTTAGAATATAGAGGAAAGCTAAAGACAGACTTGGATGCTCTTCCATAAAGTATATTTTCATAATAAAGAACTTAGGTCTCCACAGTTGAGGGTTGGGTGAAATAGCCATGTGTGTTTCAAAACCTTCCATTTCAGTGAAAAGTTTACTGGAGGGTATACTCTTTAATTTCAACCTGTGGAGAAGAAGAGTTTCACTGGTAGGATTTTAGTGAAAGTCGCAGAAAGACCTTACTGTGATAGATGATTGATCTAAAGTAAGAAGGGAACACATCACCAGAATTATAGTTACAATATTTTTTAAAAACTATTTTAGTTGTTTACTTACAGTTCTTGTGTAAAGCATCTTGTCTTTATTTAAGATGCCAGGTAGAAAAGGTTGGCAACAAGAAGATTGGATGAAGAGGCAGGTTTGAGAAAGAAACTCTTAACAGTGGTTAGTTTTATAATATTGCACAACTTACATTAAAGTTATTTATATCACAACTTTCTCTTCTTCATTGTTAAATGCTTAAGGGCAAGGTTATTTCTTTTGAATTTTGAATTGCTTGCCATTTAGCATAGTATTCTGCATATGATAGGCTCTTTGTTGAGTAAATTCATTTAAGAAATAAATGCTTGTTGAGTAAGTATTCGTTGGAGATAGCTTTCAGAATGCTGATGGTTAAGAAATAACTGTTAGATTATATTAAGAAGCCACAGGGTTATTTTTGTCTTTCTTACACTGACAATTAAAGTCAACCTTGAGTAGAGTTGTATGCATTGTGACTAGGAGCCAGCGTTTGTGCAGAAGAGCGTGGTTCATGTTTGTGTATCTGAAAGTGTGCACTGTATATGTTTACCAGGTAAACTGATATGTACTTTGGGGCATGCATGTGTATACAGTTTTAAATTAGAAAAGTTTTTGTGCACACAAGTTTTTGTGCACACAAGTATGTGCACAAAAACTTTTCTAATTTAAAACTGTATACACATGGAATTGAGAGTTTCAGGTACACTGATACGTACTTTGGGGCATGCATGTGTATACAGTTTTAAATTAAGAAAGTTTTTGTGCACACAAGTTTTTGTGCACACAAGTATGTGCACAAAAACTTTTCTAATTTAAAACTGTATACACATGGAATTGAGAGTAACCAACTGGAAAATTATCCAGTGTTCTGAGGTCATTCTCTAAATTTTGTGGTCTAAACTGGATTAACTCCTTAATCAGGGGACTTGAAATAAAACTTAGAAACAAGAATAGTAGTACATTAGAAGCCAGTAATTTTTTTTTCCATATTGACACAAGTAACAGTCTAGACTTCTTTTTTAAATTAATGAAGTTTTATAGTCAGTTGCTTACTTGTGAGAAACATTACAATGTGAATTTTGTGTGTGCTTTTTAAAAAGGTTTTTATTTATTTTTAAAGGGGAAGGGAGGGAGAAAGAGAAAGAAATATCAATGTGTGGCTGCCTCCCCTGTCCCCCCTACTAGGGACCTGGCCTGCAACCCAGGCATGTGCCCTGACTGGGAGGGACTCCAACTGGTGACCCTTTGGTTTGCAGGCCGACACTCAACCCACTTAGCCACACCAGCCAGGGAGAATTTTGGGGTTTTGTTATGTTACATATGCAAGTCATGGGGGAGAAAGATTTGTGCAGTAATCAGTTGATTCTTACTTAGTGTATATGATTTTTATAGGTGATATTCCCACACTATAGAAATTATAAAAAGCAGAGGGGAAAAAAGAAGCCATTGTCTCAGCCCCTGACCTACCTGATGCTTGCATTTTATTGTATAAAATTTTCCAGTGTTTTTTGGTTCAGTTCACCTGCGCATGCTTTTAGTTTAAGTAGTAGCTAGCGTATACATAATATTATACTTTGCTTTTTTCATGTAATTAAATTTTCAACTGTTAAGTTATTTAGGAAACATTCTTTGTGCAACTATTGAGCAAGACAGTCTGAAAGATTGGGAAAGCTTCGCAGATGTTTAACGCAGTATGCTAGTCATGTGATTTAAATTTCTATGGCTAGTTAAGGATCAGAGTATTAGCTATCAAGGGAAGAAAGGACAAGAAAGTGATAAAGTACCAACATCAAAGGAAGAAACACTAAATGCTGTTTAAATTCTAACTGGAGGACTATGAAAGAGCAGCACAGGATGAAGCACTCCACCTTAGTGTATTTTATTATCACCATTCTTTGTCAGACCAAGCTAACTGAACAGTAGGAGGTCCAGCTTGAAAGAAAATGTTTGTTTTTTATACCCATTTCTTTTGAATAAACTTAGAGAAATATATAAAACTAAAACAAAAGTTTAGTTTTATAAAGTTAAGAGCAGAACCAAATCTACATTTAGTTAGGACTACAGGAATGTTTTAGAGAAGACATTTTGTTTATTTTGTATACTAACTTGTTTTAGAATGATTTTCATTTTCTTGGTTGATTTCTTCCTTCCTCCCCCTCCAACTTCTGAATTTGCCTTGTTTTTGTTTTGTTTTGTTTTAAAGAATGCCAGGCCAGAAACTGTCACTAATGATGATGAAGAAGCCTTGGATGAAGAAACCAAGAGAAGAGATCAGATGATCAAAGGGGCCATTGAAGTTCTAATACGCGAATACTCCAGCGAGCTCAATGCCCCATCGCAAGAATCTGACTCTCACCCAAGGAAGAAGAAGAAGGAAAAGAAAGAGGACGTATGTGTTACTGATTTCTGACAACAGTCATTTCTACAGTTTACTTTTTATGGTGTCACTCATGTGCTTTCATTTCACTTCAATTTCTGAGGGAAAAAACAGAATGACTAGTATTTATAATAATATACTGTTCAACCTCATTTGACCAATTAAGTTTACTTTTTTAACCAAAACATTTGTTTTCCATGTTTGAAATGTACTGGCATGGAAGCTTCTGCTTTGCTTTGGATTCAGATTCAGTAAGGTGAAACAAACGTTGAGTGATGAGGTGTAGGGACTGATATTAAGGGTTAAAGTGAAATGTTTTTGTTTTTGTTTGGCTATGAAGGAGCTGGCCATGTTTTGCCTTACTCTCCCTCATTATCACTCTGTCACTGCTCCGAGCAGGATGCTAGTCTCATTCACTTGAGGATTTTTACCCATTTTATAAATTTTTAGCCACCTCTCCTTATAAACTATGTCTCATATCCTCCGTGCACAATAATGCTGTTTAAATTCTAACTGGAGGACTATGAAAGAGCAGCACAGGATGAAGCACTCCACCTTAGTGTATTTTATTATCACCATTCTTTGTCAGACCAAGCTAACTGAACAGTAGGGGGTCCAGCTTGAAAGAAAATGTTTGTTTTTTATACCCATTTCTTTTGAATAAACTTAGAGAAATTATGGGGAGTGGGTTTTTTTTTTAAGATTTTATTTATTTTTATAGAGAGGGGAAGAGAAGGGAGAGGGAGAGAAACCTCAACTAGTTGCCTTTTGCATGAATCTCTGCTGGGGCCCTGGCCTGCAACCCAGGCATGTGCTCTGACTGGGAATGGAACTGGTGACCTTTCGGTTTAAGGGATAACAGACATTCAGCTCACTGAGCCATAATAGTTAGGACAAGAGTGATCTTTGAAAATGTTAGAATTATGCTATATTCATGGATTGCCTATGCCAAGAAAAAGTACTGTGAAACATACTGGATTTAATATCAAGGTTCATATTATTTTGGATTTTATTGCCGTATTAGGCCATCTTCAATGCTCTTTGTGGCCACATACATTTTTATTACTTGGCTTGTTCTTTCTCATGTGGTCGTAAATACCTGCCTGGTGAAATGCCAAAAATTGGGAATAGTAATTGGAAGAGTTAGTCAGGTACAGGCTAATTGAGGCCTGTGGAGTGTTCTCCCTTCCTCAGTAATGGAAAAGGAGAAAATAACTAGACAATGATGTTGGATATGAGTTTGGAAGAGAGGATCAAAGAAATCCTGCTCTATGGCAGAAATTATAGACACATTTTCTTGGTATGATTGTTTCCAAATCTGAATCAAAGAAAGAGCCCTGCTAGTATGAGACCATCCTCACTTCATTGCTTAGGGGAGTTGGAGGGAGAGGAGGTGATGGAAAAGGTTATAGAGTGAGTGAAATCCGTTCTTTATTTTCCAATAATTTGAAATCCAGAAAATGTCACAGATTCTGAATTGTTTATAATATAAACTTACAGAGCACAGTTTTGCAGAGTAATGTGAACTCTTACTGCTTTGTTTGTTTGTTTTTAAAAACTCTTCCTGGATTTTTTCGCAGATTTTCCGCAGATTTCCAGTGGCACCTCTGATCCCTTATCCACTCATCACTAAGGTTTGTTCATGTTGTAGGCTTTTACAATAACTGTGTTTACTGCTAATTGCCAGATTTGTGATTCTTGTTTATATGATTTTCCCTATTTAACTTTGTTAGATTCGTTACACTTATTTGTAACAAATTAGTAACACTTATTTGTTACTATATTCTTTTAATTTATTTACCTCTATCTTTAGTAAGACCTGTACAGATATCTAACCTTTATTTTCATTAGACTGATGTTTATGCATTCCCTCTTGTCCCCTTTGTGTTTTAGGAGGATATAAATGCTATAGAAATGGAAGAAGACAAAAGAGACCTGATATCCCGAGAGATCAGCAAATTCAGAGACACACACAAGGTAGTATTCTTGTTTTTTCCCTTGATACCAATCTAGACTTTTTACAGAATCCAAAGCAAACAGACAAAAAAAAATCAACCTTACATTAGGATATACTTTTAAATGCTTTTTATAGGTTTAATTGGTATTTAGATAGAAAAAAAACAGAAGACCAATACCATATTAAAGTGGACCATGACTTACTGTACTTAGTTTTTTCAGTTACTTACTACTCTGCAGTCATCTCACTTTAATATGAGTGAAATCTGATTTTATTTTTAGATTTCAACATAAACATCAAGGTCAGATTTAAACTAGATTCAAGGGGGCAGGATAACATACACTGTAGTGTATTTCTGGGGGCAGTTATTTAACTTAATCTTAGGAAAACCATTTCTTTAGAGCTGAGGTTAAAATTTAAGATTTATATTTGCATAGATTTAGTTGAGAGGGGGAGATTTAAAAAGTAGGTCAGTGGTTACCAGACTTACCAAATTTTAGATGCATGGAAGAACTGTAAATGCCCATAAAGCTAATCTATTCATTGACCCCCCACCATTATGATAGAGATCATATGGTGACTAATGCAAGATGAAACACTCAGCTTGGAAAGTAACAAGGAATAGGATGTAAGTATGAGCTTCTGTTTTTTATTATATTTATGGATGCCCCCTCAGAAAAATATGCAAAGGGGTAACTGGCTTGGAAATGGGTATTTGTGCATAGTAAATCCAACTCACGCGTTTCGCCTATTGAAAGCTTCTCTCAACGACAGTGCCTCTGTGAATGTTCACTGATGTTGAAGGTGATGCTTATGGACAGTGAAATGCAAACACTGCATGAAATATATTTTAATGTTACAGCTAAGATATTACTGGTTCTTCCTCATAAGACTGAGTGACCTTTAATTCAGTGAAATGTTGTGCCTATATTTTCTTTTATTTAATCTTAGTTTTTCTTACTGCTTTCAAAATTCCAAGTTGACAATTAATGCCATTGAATCAATGCTGCGAAACACTTATTTTCCAGGCCCAGATCTAGCTGACACACACAGTGCTTTTTCAAGAATTAAATATGTCTAAAAGCACAAATACAGTTCTGCCGAATCGATTTTTAGACTTAAAAGGGTAGTCCATGGGAAGTCAGTTTAGAGGAGTACTTTTGGTTAGGTTTAATATTGAAATCCAATGTCTGAGTAACCTTGAAAATAGTATACAGTTATGTGTGTGGTTTACTCCCTTTTTGTTATTTGTTTAAACCCTGTCATGTCATTGGTAAAAAAGTATGGTGAAGTTGTGTTCTTAATTAATTCAAGATACCTGCTTCAGAGTTTTGAGAAGCTGTTAGGCATTTGCCTAAGATTTAATTCACTACAGGGGGAATGTTTTGAATTTCCAAAACGTGCTTTAACAAAGTCAAAATGGAAAAGAAAAAATGTTTATTTTACTGGGTGGTATGGTTAAAGGAAATGTTTAAAACTTGAGTAACAAAAAATGAGCTCAGTGAACCTTTGCATGTTTTGGTATGAGTTTATTAAATAACCGCAGACTGTCAGGGTATCAGCGTGGCAGGGGGCGTCCATTTACAGCACGGACGAGTCTGAAGAGAGAATAAGGTAAGATTTACGATTTTTTCCTATCCTTCTCTCTTCATTGTTTCGTTACTTTCTTACATCAGTTTAGTCTCCATTTCCTCTTTCTTCAGTCTTTGTCTTAAAATATATATGTGTGTGTGTTTGTATCTATTTATTGCAGATATAATCTTTTAGAAATGTATTTAGTATGAACCAGATTCACTCACCTTTTCATTTACTTAGAACAAAACCTTTGAATTGAGTTTGAAACAAATTATTTACATAAGTGAAACTATACACTTAAGAAATTAAGTAGTGCAGTGACTAAGCAAGAGTTAAAAAATTGAGGAATTCTACAAAAGAAATTATTGGAACAGCTAAAATAATCTGTAAGTATTTATCTCAGGAATAAATTTCTTTATAAGTGTATGACACTGAGGTAAGTTTTATGTAGTCTAGCCTCATTGTAAAATTTAAATTTTTATAATTTTATAGAACTGTTTCAGAAATTAGAATTTGACCCTCTAAAGAGCTTACAGTTTCTGTCTTCTTTCTACCATTTTCTTTTTCTCTTTTCCTTTGTAATTTCAATGTATTCAGTTTTAGCTTTGCCTACATTCTACTTTGATAAAGACTGGCACAGCAGCTGAATATATTGATTTCTCACGCATTAGCCTTTCTTTCATACTCCTCTCTCAGTTCTCTGGTCCATGAGCAAGAGAAAAAGAGTGTAACAGGTAAGATTGCTTTTTAAAGTTGTTTTAAATGCTTTACATGACTGAGAAAAGAAAAAAAATGCACATTTATTGCTAGTTTATTTCAGTGACTCTGATCGTGGAACCAGAGGGATAAATATGTTTTGTTTTTGTTTTGTTTTCCTGTTTGGGGTATTTTCTTTTTCTTTCTGAGATTGTATAGAAATCGTGTGATACACTGGTAATCTTGTCAGGGTGCAAACTTGGTCTTACTTTGTTATTTGGTTTGTTTGTGAACCATGTACTTGCTCTTCCTCCCAGAAACATAGCTTGTAGGCAAGGTTAATCCAGTGTTGGCGATCCATGTCCTAGCACAGCATCTGTAAGTTCATATGCAATTGTTCCTTCCAAGGATGGATTTATCACTGTCAATATATTTTTATTGTCTTATAGGCATAAGGGGCGTAAATATGTTGCTTTTATGGTTAAGTTAAATAAAACTTATTACAATAATGTACATTTTTTTGCTTGAAGTGAGTGATTTTCAAACTTTTGCATTTGGTGGGCTATCCATCTTGTAATGATGGGAGTAAATGTTTCAACACAGATAGTAAAGCAGATCTTGGCTGAATTCACCTTGCCTTTTGGAGGGTGGGCACACCAGAGGGTAGATTATTTAGTTGGGTTACAGTGGCCTCTTTTCCCACCTCTTCTTTAAAACTGTAACTAGTAGCCTTTAGGTAATGGGAAGTCTGGGGCTGAAATTAGTATCAGTAGTCCTGGTGATTTACAGAAATTTATAATGGGAAGAATTACATTTTAGCCAAGCGATTGTATTACCAGAAATTATTGTGAACCAACACATTTGTCATGGTCATTTTAGTTATTACGTAATCGTTGAGTGGCCAGCCACACTTGACACAATCTCCCAGCATCCAAGATTGGAGATACCTGGTCTCGGTAGAGTGTATGGTTTTGCACGAAATCTAATTAGTCTTGTGATACTTTAGTTTAATTTGTCAAGTAAAACCACAAGTATTTGATCATAAAGTACCAGTGGGTTTTTTTTTTGTTGTTGTTGCTGCTGTTTTTTGTTGCCCCTCCCCCCCAATGTTGGGCAGTGCGCCGGGGAAATTCTGAATATGGGAGCTACAGAGTTAACTCTAAAAGTACTTTTATTGGTTTCTAGAAACTGGAAGAAGAGAAAGGCAAAAAAGAAAAAGAAAGACAGGAAATTGAGAAAGAACGGAGAGAAAGAGAGAGGGAGCGTGAAAGGGAACGAGAAAGGCGAGAACGGGAACGAGAAAGGGAAAGAGAACGTGAACGAGAAAAGGAGAAGGAACGGGAGCGGGAACGAGAACGGGATAGGGACCGTGACCGGACAAAGGAGAGAGATCGAGACCGCGATCGAGAAAGAGACCGTGACCGTGATCGGGAACGGAGTTCAGATCGCAATAAGGATCGGAGTCGATCAAGGTAAGGCTTCGTAGAAGTTACTGTGTTCCTGATAGCTTTAATCGAACTGCAGGTTAGCATTCTTAGGACTATTTATATACATGTGATGAGAGAACTTAGGCACAGAGCATGCCCGGCTTGCTATATTGCACATGTAAGAAACACTGGTGAGAGTAACAATTTTCATCTTTAAAATTAGTTTCTGCGTTAAGCCAGTTTTTACACACACTCAGAACACACACCACTGTTCACCCAGTTCTATGGGCAGGCAGGATTCTCTGTTGTCTTCCTGGGCCAGTGGCCTTTTTTTCCCTAGTTAGTGTCTCACTGAGGTCCTGTATACTGGGAATTCAGCTCTAGCACCCCAGCGCTCCGCCTCCGGTGTCCTTTATTGGGTCCTATAGTCCTCTGGACTCCTGAAACTCACCTCCCAGACTTTAATGTATTCTTTATGACTCCTAATTACACTGTTTTGTTGTATTTAGAATTTTTTCTTAATTATATTGATTTCAATTGATGAATCCCAAATTCTTTAGGAATGAGGAAGTAAAAAGGAAAGACAATGGAAAAGGGAGAAATGGGGGGGGGGGAGAAGAAAAGCACATCTTTTTTCTCAAGCTAGTTTTCAAACATTTTTTGAAAAGTGTGGGAGGGAGGGGGAACTGGATTGGGAGTAAAAAGGAGAAAACTGTATATGAACAATGATTAATAAAAAGAAAAAAAAAAGAAAAGTTAAATATTCTTTATTTGATATTACACATAAATGACACTAAAATGCCTTTAAGTAAAAGGCAACAGATTAGATACAGGAGATTTTAATTAAATTGGCATAGTTAGGACCAAAGAAGATAAAATGGACACTGCCGGCTTATCTTCAGCCCTTGCCTTTTAACAGGTTAATGAACACAATTTGAAACACAAGTTCAAAGAAACAGTGAAGCAACAATATTTTCTCAGTATTTAAACATGTTAATATAACCAGTTGCATAAATCTAAATATAAAACCAATCTTCTATAGGTTTTGAGATGGCATTCGCCATCTGTGTCAGAAGTTGAACATTATGAATCAAGTCCAATCATATTTTTAAAAGGGGAGAATAGTGATAGCCCTTGCTGAGCCAGAATTGCCATCACAGTTCTAAAAGCTGATCACACTCATTTAACCACAAGCCAATTTTATTTAAATCAGGACTGAGCAAAAGAAATGTTCTATCAGCCATCACGATCTAAATTCTGGTGTATGAGATCATTTTAAGTACAGTACACGTAAAGCTACAAGACACTTGCAATAAGTCAGTGGCCAACTATTACTCAGTAGTAGCTTTTTAAAGATAAGCTGTCAAATCTGCCCTTCTGTACGCTGCTTAATGCCAGCAAAGATCATTTTTGTTCTAGGAGTGTACTTGTTGGTATTCTTCAAATACTCTATCAGTGTAACCTCTCCTGAGGTGATGCCTTTGTTCTTGTTGGCGTCCCTCTAAGAAATCCAGGGGCCTAATCTGTCTTTCAGGCAAATAGACCGTGGAGATTAGACCTAGTCTTGTGTTCTCCTCTGTCTTCTGCAGTATGGCACTGGGTACGCTTCTGAACAAAAATCTTGCCCTTCTCAACATCACTCATTTTTAATTCTCTCTTTTGTTACACACAGTGCAGAGGGGTTCCCACTTGCAAGCTGGATGTCCCGCTCTCTATCTCAGATAAACATTTTTGTGTTGCAGATTTTCCATCTTACTGTAGCTGAGGGGAGGTCCAATTTAGGCCATTTTACCAGTTGCTGAAACTGGAAGTTCAGTGCTCTTACTATTTAGTGGGCATTCAAATTCTTTTCCTTCCTCCCCTGGAATAACTAGTATCCTTTTGAATAACCATCATTGAGATTTCGACCTATATAAAGTCAATGTTTTTGTATTTCTACTATAGATATGAATCTATAGATAGTGTATTATATTGTATGTAGACATGTATATTTGTATTTAATTAGACCCATGGCACCATACCATACACTGCAATTCAGTTTTATCATTCCAAATTAAACATTTGAGAACTTTTTATTGCTCCTAAATATGAATTTAATTTATCTGTGTAAGATGCCAAAATGCTCTTTTCTCCACACCCTTCCAACATCTTTCTTCCTTGACCACTAGTGAAACAGACTATCTTTTAACATGTTCATTAGTCCTTTTTATGTCTTATACCCAGTGTCTTTGTTTGTGTTCTGAGATACCAATATGCATTAACATTGAATTCAGAATTTGGGGCTGGAAATATATTCTATGTCTCTTTGACAAATACAGAGGATTTTACAGTTGTGCAGAGATCAAATGCTGAATTCTGGCTTGTGAGTTTGTATATTTCATATAATATATGTTCTCTCTTCCTTGGTTTTAAAGGAAAACAGAAAGGAGACTGACAGATTTTTAAATTTTTATCTTTTTTTTGTGTAGAGAAAAGAGCAGAGATCGTGAAAGGGAACGGGAGCGGGAACGCGAGAGAGAGAGAGAACGGGAACGAGAAAGAGAACGCGAGAGAGAGAGAGAACGTGAACGTGAGCGTGAGAGAGAGAGAGAGAAAGACAAGAAGAGGGACCGAGAGGAGGACGAAGAAGATGCATATGAACGAAGAAAACTTGAGAGAAAACTCAGAGAGAAAGAAGCTGCTTACCAAGAGGTAAATTGAGGAAATGCTTTTATTTGTAAAGCTTGGTACTTAGTAGCTTAGTCAAAAATTGAACCCTTTGTATACATTTTTAAGATTCTGAAATTTCATTTTTAGCGTCTCAAGAATTGGGAAATCAGAGAACGGAAGAAAACTCGGGAATATGAGAAAGAGGCTGAAAGAGAAGAAGAAAGAAGAAGAGAAATGGTAATCTTCTAGTTATAAATCAGTGATTTTCAGATATAAATGAGATCAAATCTTTACTCTTAACTAAAAGTAACTTTATAATTAAAGTGTATGAGCTCCCAGTGTAATTTTATTTTCATATATTTTAAGTAACCTTGAGAAACTTTCAGTACACCAAAATCTTTTTTCCTCCTATTTTTTATATTTTTGCTATCTGTAAACAAAATTACATTTTGACATACTTTTAAAGTAGATCTGTCATAGAGTATTACATAAAATGAGAGTTTATAGAACATTCTCTGATTAAGAATCTGCAACACCTTTGAATTTGAAGAGGCTTTGATATTCTGTATTGGGTGGTACATTTGGATGGAGGAGAGCGTCATGAGAAGACCTCTAGTTTCATAAATCAAAACGTTGTCTTCTGTATATAACACTTACGGATTATACTTCTTCCTCAGAATGCTATTTATTCTTTTGACTATATGATAGTCATAAAAAATACATCTTGTTTTTCACATTTGCATTGCTTGATATGTAAGAGTGAAGCAATTGGTTTAGGTTGTTACTAAAATGACAAAAGTATATTTTATCATAGTATTTGCTTTAGTAGTATGTTCCATGTGTTCTGTCTTTGCCAGAATTTCATGAAAGTTTCTTTATCTCCAGTTTGGAGATTATTCTTCCCAAAACTTCACTGAAGTTAGGAATCTTCTTCAAATAGCTTTTGAACATGAGACATAGAGGGAATTTTTGTAAGTAACCAAAAGGGTGCATGCAGCAACTAGATAGATAGTGTGGGTGTTCTGGATCGTACACCGCTAACGTTACTGAATTATTTAAAGTACTTTTTATTTCCGTGGATTGTAGCTCTCGTTCTAGAATTTCTTTTTCATCCCTAGGTTAGAAAGTAGGAAGAGAATAATATAGTAAGAGACATAATTATTTAAAGAAATGTTTGCCATGAAGAACATTGTGAAATAAATTTGAAGTGATTCTGCTTCCTATAAGCAAATCTGAAACCTATCTTTCTAGAGAAAAATTTCCTATTATTTTTTGTTTGGGGACTTAAAAAAAATAGCGTTTATTTGCTCGTTGTAAAAATGTTCAAGTAACAGAAGTCTGATGTAAAAAGTGGCAGTTTCTGCTCTTCAGGAGTGGTAACTTACATTTGTTTTAGTGTTTGCCTTTATCAGCCTTCCTGTGTTTTATTTAGGTATTTGTATTGTTATGGCTACCTGGTAGTCTGCGGGTAGTATTGTCAGAGAGATAAGGCATGTGCTGTAGCAAGTGTGAGAGTGTTTAAGGCATGGTGAAGGTGTATTCACAGTCTTTTGGGAGCACAGAGAGACTCGGGGAGGAGTGGGTCATAGAGGGGATTAGATTAGGAAAGTTTTAAAGAGAGGTAATACGAACTGGATGAAGTGTGTTAAAAATTTAGTGTAGTCAGAAACCTGCTGTTATCTGCTTTGTATGTAGATTTTATTGTTGTCCATATAGTATAGATGCAGATTAGGTATTTATACATATGTAATTGTTAGATATAGCTGCAATTAAATACAATATTTGTACTAAAATTCCAAAAACAGGAGTAAGAGGTTTATGTATTTTCATGGTGTGTATACTCAAAGTGAGACAGGCATACCTTTAGGTTGATGCATGAATGTGATTTAAAATTTTAATCCTGCATTTCACAAAAAACTACTTTGCAGCATCATTTACCTGCAAGTGAAACAGTTTAAAATATTTTTTTGTTCAGTTAACATAACATACTCAGTAAGATAACTTTCAGTTTTGTTTCTTGGTATGCTCAGGTTTCATTAGTTAGAAAATAATGCCTGTAGTTTGAAGATTATATTCAGAGAGGAAATTTATTATAGCATACTATATGTGGTTTTATTTTACAGATACGTCCTAAGTCTGACTTGTCTTATGATTAAAAGACAAAAAAATACTCTTATGCACATTTAATAAATGAAGTATATGAGAATTATAAAGTTCAAGTGGTATGGATAAGAAAAATCTGTTCCCAAGAAAGGGGGAGGGTGTAACCTAAATGACTTTTATGTTAATCTTGCACACTTTGTCCTTCATTTCCTCAAAGGCAAAAGAAGCTAAACGACTGAAAGAATTCTTAGAAGATTATGATGATGATAGAGATGATCCCAAATATTACAGGTAAAGAATCCTTGTTTTATGAACTCGTATTTTCAGCATTTTTTAGCTGTATTTTCCCTTGTCTAAGGAGTACAAATTCACAAGTTCTGCAGAATAAAAAAGAAACCAAAATCTTCACATTCTATCGTATAATCACCCCCATAGCTGATACGCTGTTGAGGGGAGGATGGTTGGGCAGTGGGGGGAAAGAGCACTTAGCAGAGGATCCACAATTATATGTATTTTTTTGGTGTGGGGGAAGTCTGTAATAGTATTTCATTTATTTTAAAGATGTCCAGTTTTTATAGCAAGTTATAACTGACCTTTATAACTGCCTAAGGTGGTCTAGAAATTGATGTCTTCAAGGATTTCATCAGTGCCACAAAGCAATCCGGACACCCTTATATCCCCTCCCCCACCCACTTGATATATTACTGTGAAGTGAGTGTTGGTGAAACCTACCTTCTTCCCTCATCTCTTTGTTCCCATGGCATTTCTAAATTACTTTGATGCCAGCACTTAAGTCACTACTATAAAATTGTTGGCTTTGCTCTGCTCTCTCTACTCCAAACTAATGTCCCTGAAGATGCGGACAATATTTTAATTTATAAAAAATCTACCCTGACTAGTGTAGCTCAGTGGATTGAACGTGGGCAGTGAACCAAAGGGTCGCCAGTTCAATTCCCAGTCAGGGCACATGCCCGGGTTGTGGGCCAGGTCACCAGTAGGGTGCATGAGAGGCAACCACACATTGATGTTTCTCTCTATCTCCTCTTCCTCTGTCTAAAAATGAATAAATAAAATCTTTTAAAAAATAAAAAACCTCATATGCCTCGTATGATCCAGCCATATAGTAAAGGCATTTAATGTGTAATTAAGTTTCATACACTAGAGCCAAACAATGGAAATAACAGAGTTAGCAACTTACTGAAAAAATGTCAAAGATCTGATTTTGTAGAAAATCCAAAGAATGTAAACTTACTGAATCATGAAATAGCAGTACATAGTTCAGCGTTCTGAGATATAATAAATTGCTAGTTAGAACCTCTTTTTTTTAGTGATTCTGCACTATTTTCTACGACTCTTTTCCACAAGGGAAAGAGTTTATTTTACTTGAAGATATAGAGTTATTCTTAGTGTCACAACTTCTTGTGTTAATTTTTAACAATTTGGCATCCAAGAGCACAAGTTACATATTGGGGTTTCCCTGTGGGGTAGGCACAAAACGAGAGCTTTCTTTCTTTCTGGAAGTTACTCGTCTGTTTTAGATAGTTTTTTAGAATGACTTAATAATAAGGCATGGTATTTAGTGATAATACAATGCTCACTTATTAAACAGTAATGCATAGAGATCATGATGTCTTGGGTGTTCTGCATATACAGAACATTAAGAATTTTCAGTCTGTTAGCATACAGCTTTTAGTATTGAAAGAAAGTGATTTTGGAGACCTCATGTGCAGTTGTTGGTGATCTGAGTATTGAAGGTGGCCTGTTATGATTTTCTTTTGCAGAGGAAGTGCTCTTCAGAAAAGGTTGCGTGATAGGGAAAAGGAAATGGAAGCAGATGAACGGGATAGGAAAAGAGAGAAGGAAGAGCTAGAGGAAATCAGGCAGCGACTTCTGGCAGAAGGACATCCAGATCCAGATGCAGAGCTTCAGAGGGTGAGTTACTATCGCATACATAACAGTATTCTTTTAGGATTATCAGGTCATTTATAAATTTTGTTTTATTAAGCTCATTGGAGTGACATTGCTCTCATGTCATCTTAAGGTGACCGTGATGTAGTTTAGTTTATAACAGCGATGCACTTTTATGCTTCGTGAATCATGCTGTTTGGGGGAGGTTATTAGTACTTTTTATTATGCAGTTGGTTTATTTATAAGTTTAATTATTCTAACCATTTTCCAGATGTTTTATTCCTTTATTTTTTTAATATTACTTAAGTTAAATGAATGTCTTTCAATGAGATTTTGCTAGAAACCTCTTTCTACAGTGTGTTTTTGTGGTTGGAGTTTCCTCTCTCACCGCCATCCTAAATTATTTTCTTTCCAAAGTAAAGATTTTTTTAAGTAAAACTTGCCATTTAAAAGGAAAAGACTGTTATAGGACATGACATACCCCATGCTTATTAGGAATAGAGAGTGTCACTTTTAGAGTTTTTAGCGCTGGGTGTATCATGAATCTAGTAATGTTCTAAACTTTTCATATCAACTTTAAAAATTTGGTAATGTGCTGTTTCTTAACAGAAACCATGTCTTCTAACATGCCCCTTTTATTTAAGTGTAGTTTACTTTTTAAATGTTACCACACAGGTATATGTATACCCCACTCATACATAAGTTTTATAGGTGAAATTACAATTTACATGCCATTTTCTGATGTGTATTTAAATGCGGTGTAATCTTTCACCCAGAATTTTACTATAGTGCTTGTCTTTTTTCATACTTTAATAAATATTTATTTTTAGAGAGAGGGGAAGGGAAAGAGAAAGAGAGGGAGAAAAACGTTGATGTGTGAGAGATACATCAGTTGGTTGCCTCTCACACACTCCCAACTGGGGATCCTGCCTGCAACTCAGGCATGTGCTCTGACTGGGAATCGAACTGGCAGCCCTTTGATTCACAGGCCGGTACTCAATCCACTGAGCCACACCAGCCAGGGCTCTTTTTTTTTTTTTATATACTTTCCTATTAGGGTATATTATTGGTCTTCTAAATTCTTACCATTAAAAAAAAAAGGCTTTACCATTATAATATTTAGGTTGGGATATTTTTTTAATTCTCTACCAGTGGATTTGAAATTTTATGTAGTTTAGAATATAGTTTTTTTGTTTGTTTTATGCACAGAAAAAATACTGATCTATTTAACTTTTTATAATGGTGTTGTTATTTTTTATTATCTTTCATAATTTCAGGGGAACATTCATTTTGTTATAGGCCTTAGACTCCTAAGTTCCCCCCACCCTCTTAATGTCCTTCTGTTCATGAATACAGTAGTGACTGCCACCCTTAGCATCAGCTAGGAGGAAGAAATGATAGCGTATGACCAGCTGAGGTTTTGAGTTGCCTCTTGTGTATTATGTGCACTGTTCTAAAATAAAACTTCTGGTTATAATTTCTTTAATAAAAATGCAAAAACATCCTTTTTCATTTTGAATCAGCCAACCATTATGTATTTACCTTTGTTAATCTGAAGCGTTTGTACAAGCCACTGAAGAAGGGTAACATGTAAAATATTTTGAAAATTTTGCAGAGTTTGTAACACTTTACAGATCTACTCAGCTTTCTGATTATAGAAGCAGTGTACCATTATTCCTAATGAAAAAGAAAAAAAGATTCTGTGACAATAAAATAAAACAAAAAGCCAGTTGAATTAAGTATAGCTCTGGTCTGCTTGAGTTAATCTGATTATTTTTGGTTTTAGATGGAACAAGAGGCTGAGAGGCGCAGACAACCACAAATAAAGCAAGAACCAGAATCGGAGGAGGAGGAAGAAGAAAAGCAAGAAAAAGAAGAAAAACGAGAGGAACCCGTGGAAGAGGAAGAAGAGCCTGAGCAGAAGCCCTGTCTCAAACCAACTCTGAGGCCCATCAGTTCCGCCCCATCTGTTTCCTCTGCCAGTGGCAATGCAACCCCCAACACTCCTGGGGATGAGTCTCCCTGTGGTATTATAATTCCTCACGAAAACTCGCCAGACCAACAACAACCGGAGGAGCATAGGCCAAAAATAGGACTAAGTCTTAAACTGGGTATGTTAGCATTTCCTTCCTTTCCTTCTTTTTCCCCTGCAAACACCTAAATTTTGCCTTAAGGAAAAAATGAATGTGCTGCTTGGTAGGTAGATAGAAAAATATTCAAAAATGCCTTTCTAGCTCACCATTGTTTTCATAGTTCTACTAGTGCTCCTATATCTGCAGCTGCCTCGAGTTCTGAGAAGAAGTGAAAAGTTAAATTTTCTAGCACTTGTGAGTAGTGAGTTATTTTTTATAGTTGGGATCTTCATCTGAGATTTGTGGAAGTATATATTGCGCTGCTTTTGAGGGGATGATGGGTTGTAAAATGTAACATTTGAAAAGGAAGTCGTCATGCTAATACAGTGTTTTTACTATAGGTGCTTCCAATAGTCCTGGTCAACCTAATTCTGTGAAGAGAAAGAAACTCCCTGTAGATAGTGTCTTTAACAAATTCGAGGATGAAGACAGTGATGATGTTCCCCGAAAAAGGAAACTGGTTCCTTTGGATTATGGTGAAGATGATAAAAATGCTGCCAAAGGCACTGTAAACACTGAAGAAAAGCGCAAGCACATTAAGAGTCTCATTGAGAAAATCCCTACAGCCAAACCTGAGCTCTTTGCTTATCCCCTGGATTGGTCTATTGTGGATTCTGTGAGTAGCAAATTGTAATTTGTCATTTTATAGGAAGTAGTTTTGAATATAGCATACAAACTCAGGTGGTTCTATTAATGACAAGTAGGGATGATTATGTGGCTGGAACCTTGACACTGAGAATTGAGTAGATTATTGGGGAATTGGTGGTGGTACTTGAAGTCTTTATCAATTAGAAGCAAATATATCTTGATATATACCTGTCTTAGTTGTGAATAACTATATTTTAATATTATGAAAACTCACAAGGCTATAGGCTTTTTTGTAAGTATAATAAAAAAGTCACTTCCAAAAATTTAGTGTCCATACTTTATTTTGCAGATATTGATGGAACGACGAATTAGACCGTGGATTAATAAGAAAATTATAGAATACATAGGTGAAGAAGAAGCTACGTTAGTTGATTTTGTTTGTTCTAAGGTTAGTCGTTTTCTTCCTTCACTACCAACATTTGTTTTATACTTTGAAATATTAAGATACTTTCTAAAATGAAGTATCTTGCAGATACTTGTGATAGTTTAGTTTCAATTAAGAGATTCATGGCTACTTAAATTAATCGCTCCACCCTATTTCAGATCCTTACACCACATGCTTTCATTTCAGAGGGTCAAAGAGGATAGAATTGCTGGCTGCTGGAAGTTTTGCTGTCTCCCTGCCCCTCAGAATGCCTTGCCCCTCCGTTTTTGTCTTAATGTTTAGAAAGATGCTGTAGTACAGCTGAGGAGGTTTTGTGGAGACAGCTGATAGCTTATCTCATCAATTTGTTAGTCATCCATTCATCCATCCTTTGGTGGAAAAGCAAAATAGTTTCCTTCATAGCATAATATTTACTGGTTGATTACTCTGTGATGGGCTTTGTTCTCAGCAGGTACTGTGTTAAACATTTTATATAACCTTATTGTCTTAACCCCCCTAACAACCTTAGAAAGTGTAAGTTAACTAGCATTATCCCCATGTGACAGATATTATAGTATATGGAAATATAGTACCATATTTCTGTAAAGGAGTAACTAATTACATTTAAAGAAATACTTTTCTTTCTCCTTATTTTAACATTAGAAATAGATTTAGATTATCCTTTGCACTTACAATTATTGTAGCATTAAAACTTGTAAGCTTGGATTTGAATTAGAAGACAGATGCTATAGATATTAAGATCTCAGGTTATGGTGTCAAGTATCCATTGAAGAGAGAGGGGTTTGGGGAATTAAGAAATTTATAGAAAGGTTCTTCAGCCATAAGAAATTTCCACACTAGTTTGAGGGTACCTTAACATTGCTAGACTATGTTGGTATTTGTTTGTTTTCAAAGTGACATTTACTTGTTTTTTGTAGGTTATGGCTCATAGTTCACCTCAGAGCATTTTAGATGATGTTGCCATGGTAAGTCAGAAATTCATTGGTATTCATATTTTAATTACTAGCTATATGAACAAGCTAACTGCTGAATATGATTGATCTTCTGTGTTGTTTCCAGAGTCTTTATAGGCCTGAATTAAAATTTGATATGTATTAAAAGAGGATAAAGACAACAACAGCAAGATACAATTAGACATCACTAAAGTTAGGGTTTCCTTTTGGACCAGTCTCTCCCCTCTTCCATGTTTCATGTTTGTATGTAAGATTTCTTGGACTTACTAATACATTTAGAGAACATTTGTTAAGTGCTTCCTGGGTATAACAGTGTACTAGAAGCATAATAATGTGGAACATCTGCCCTTGAACAATCAGGACAGGTATACAAATAATGATACCCTAATATACTTGCTGTAATGGAGATATGTAAAAAGGGACAGAGGAGATAGAGCATCTGATGATGTTGAGCGTTTGGGGAAAGCATCACAGGAATTACCATCTAAATTGAGACTTGAAGATTGTCTAACTGTGCTGTCACTTGGACTGGTAGTGTTGGATTGAAAGTGGTCAAACATCACATTCCCAATTGCATTTAATTTGGATATTACAGTAGAGTCCGTAGTTGCATTTATCTAACTTGTGGTTTTGTGAGAAAAGGAAGAGGAATATTGATGGTAGTGGTGAGAGAGTGATTGAATAGATTATGAACCCCAAGCTAGGAGGAGAAGGAAATACTTTTGGACCAGAGCTGGTGGTTTGAAGGAGCAGTGGTCCAATGAAGTTATAGTGAGAGAGTAGAATGTTTAAGAATACAAGTGGTGAATCAGTCCAGATGATGGCAAGGTACTAGATGTGGTAATGGGATAGAGTGTCTGGAGTAGAGGGATATTGTTTTTCACAATGACTTCAATGAATTGTTTGTTGTTGTTGTTGTTTAATTTTTATTTTAATTGTTGTTCAAGTAGTTTTCTGTCTTTTACTCCCATTCCCATCCCTCAAACTTTTTATTTTAAAGATTTTATTTATTTACTTTTACATAGAGGGGAAGGGAGAGAAACATCAATGTGTGGTTGCCTCTCACATGCCCCCCACTGGGGACCTGGCCTGCAACCCAGGCAAGTGCCCTGACTGGGAATCGAACAAGCATCCCGTTGGTTCTCAGGCCCGTGCTCAATCCACCAAGCCACACCAGCCAGGGCTGAACTTTTTAAAAAAATTATTTTATTGATTTTTTTTTTTTTTAGGGAGAGAGAGAGAGCAAGATAGAAACATCCATTTGTTCTACTTATTTATGCATTCATTTGTTGATTCTTATATATGCCCTGACTGGGGATTGAACCTGCAACCTTGGTGTATGGGGACAACACTTCAACCAACTGTGCTACCCCTCCAGGGCTGACCTGAACAAATTTTAAGCCTGGGTTATACACCTAGAAATTGAAATTAGTGCTTGTTGGGACAAGAATTGGAGAGAAATATGGGAACTAGCTGCCAGATTGTTCCTTTAATGAGAGTGAAAAATGGCATTTGCTAGATAGCTGTTGTTGGGCTGAAAGGGTACTGTCGTGCAGTGTCACAAACCTCAGTGGAGAGATACTGTTTGCAAGGGTGGTAACAGTGAAGATTCAGCAGCTTCCCCTCGCCCGTGGAGACTAAAGCTTTGAAAATGAGGAACTTTCTGAGAAGGCCATAGAACTGTCAGGGTCTTTAGGAGATAAGTCAGGTTTTCAGTTAAATTAAGGAGATGTACACATTAATGAAAGAAGTTGAGTATAATATGGCTAGTATTAAGTGTAATAGGGGTCCAAAGGGCAGAATGGGAAGGCAGTAATGAGAAGAGTCCAGGAGGAAGAAGAAACATGAACATGATATAAGATGACAGTTGACTGGGGGAACTTACATTTTGAGCTGCAGAGTTGTCAGGGTGGGGCATTGTGAGGTCCCTAACCAAAAGGAGCTCTAAGGTTGAGCTGTTTGTGTCCAGGCACTAGATGAAGATGTCTGAAGCCAGATAACATGTTTTCTGTCTCCCAGCCAGCTCAGTGCAGCTGTTGTTGGATTTCCAGATAAAGCATTTGCGAGAAGTTTGCTAACTCTATAATGCTGAGCCTTAGATGACAGGAGACAATCCCTGGGGGGTAGAATCTGAATTTTTATGACCTCTCAGCCTCTTTGAAAGGTTTTACTTGGGGTAGAGAGAGACTTTCTTCCCCACTTAGGCCTGAATTAGGCAATTAAGGAAAAAATCAGGGTTGTAGTTTTTGGTCTTGTTAGAGTTGTAATCACTGTCAGTGCCATGTGTCAGTGTTAATTCACTTTGGTCTGTTGAAATGTTTTTGATATTTGGAGCGTTGTTAGATTCTTTACTGCTTAATCACTTACGTAGTTTTGAGTGTTTTCTGGCTCCTTGTTGATCACAGTGGGACGGAGGAAATAGCTGAGCTGGTGCTGTCACCCCATTTTGGCAAAAGCTCACGGACCCTCAAAATACTTCTTATAAATGAGATTGAGTTTTTAGCTCAAGCAGTATTTTTGCTTTTAATTAAAAATAGGGCTTTTTCAAACTATGCCTTTCTTCATTTTACATAAATTAATGCAATTTGGTTGCATTTTGTGCCTCTATATGTATCTCCAAGGTGTGATTTCCATATTAGACTTGTAGCATAGTTCTCTCGAACTGCTTGCTGGTCAAATCTGGCTCATGAAAGGCTGATTAAAAGTTCATTATTTGTCATCACTGAGAAATTTAGGGAAATTGTTTGTTTGTTTGTTTGTTTGTTTATAGAGGGGATGGGAAGGAGAAAGAGAGGAAGAGAAACTTCAATATGTGGTTGCCTCTCACGCACCCCCTACTGGGGGTACAACTTGAGTTGCAACCCAGGCATGTGTCTTGACTGGGAATCAAAACTGTAACCCTTTGGTTTGCAGGCCAGTGCTCAATCCACTGAGTCACATCAGCCAGGGTGGTATTAGGCACTCTTCAAAGCACTTTGTACATACTAAATTTTAAAATGAACCAGTTTTATGTAGCCACTATTTTCTTTGTTTTACATAACCCAACAACGACATGTGACTAGTAAGAGGTAGAAGTGGCATTTGAACCGAAGTAGTCTGGCTAGCGATCCAGTTTGCTTAACTCCTAACTTCAGCTGATAACATTAGACCACAAATCTTCATGGCAGTGATACCCTGGAGCTTATCATAGATGCCTCCTATAGAAGGAAGCATGATATTCCATATTACCTCACTATAGCCTTGGTGTAGAGGGCTGGCTATGTGTGTGGGATAAGGGCAAGGGTGATGGCAAGGACATGATACCCCTAAGTCATATGTAGATAGGAAGATAATTTGATTTACTCATTTGTCAAAGGGATAGGACCTTATATTTATTCAGTAGTCTTGTGCCTCTCTACAGTGACAACATTGGTCACTTACTCTGTTTACTGTATCCCAGACACTGTATTAAATGCTTTTCATATATTCTCATTTATATTTAATTCAGTGTCGTATACATAAAGACTCCATAAATACTAAGTTTGTAAAATTGTTTTGGGGCAAATGCGCAATACTCTCTATTACTATGTAGTTGATACTTCTGTCTAAATTACTGTGTTCTTTATAACAAACATTTGCTTTCCTTAGGAAATAGTTACTCAAAACATGTATATAAATGTAGTATTTGTAAAAATAAAAGAATAAAAGTTGCATCAAGCCCTGGCCAGGTTGCTCAGTTGGTTGGAGTGTTGTCCCATGCACTGAAAGGTAGTGGGTTTGATCCCTGCTCAGGGTACGTACCTCGGTAGCAGGTGTGATCCCCGGTTGGTGCAGTGTCAGCATTCAGTAAGTCATAGAATTTTGCTGAGTGCATTTCTTTGTAATTTACATGTACTTCATAATACATTTCTCACACTAGACAGATTTCCTTCATTTTATTGGAAGTAAATGTTTGTCAGCAGATAACCCTTTCTATACCAGTCACCATTGTTATGAGATGCTGATTGCTTATCTAACCCAAGTTACGGATTTTCCTTTTTCTCTTTTAGGTACTTGATGAAGAAGCAGAAGTTTTTATAGTCAAAATGTGGAGGTTATTGATATATGAAACAGAAGCCAAGAAAATTGGTCTTGTGAAGTAAAACTCTTTTTACATTTAGAGCTCCATTTCAGATATCTTCTTTCCCATCCTTCAAAGGACTTTGAAATTTATTATTTTTTTTGTCTTCAAAGACATTTGTGAGACCTGTAATTTTTTTTTTAATGTAGAGAATGTGAATTTTTTTTCTTCCCAATTTGTTGATGCTCTGTGTATTCCCTTGGTTGTAAAGATATCTGAATCCTACCTTGGTTCTCTTTATACTCACCAGGTACAAATTACTGGTATGTTTTATAAGCCACAGCTGCTGTACACAGCCTATCTGATATAATCTTGTTCTGCTGATTTGTTCCTTGTAAATATTAAAATGACTCCCCAATTCTTTTGCAGAATTGCACTTAATATTGAATTGTACTGTATAGGAACCAACATGAACAATTTTAATTGGAAGAATACCAGTCACACCTATTACCCTTTCCCCTTGATCTGAATTGGCAAGCTTTCATGAAGGCATGAAATTTAAAATTACAGTGCGAAAATTAACAGACCATCCATTCCTACTGTATCTTTGTATGAATGTGTTTGTGTGAATGTACATATAAAAGTCTTTCCCCTAATTTGCTTTGGAGGGCTCCCTTAAACATTTCCTAATGGAAAAACATAATGGTAAAGGAAACACAGTGTCACGCCAATCCAGATGTCTGGGAGAGTGAGGTTATTAGTCTCCCAGAGCATGGTATTCTCTTCTGGCCAGCTACAGTCTTTTGAACAGAATGGGGTTTTCCTGTTGATAGCTGCCTGCTTCAGGCTCTTTTTTAAGGGAGTGTGAATCAGTAGTTTCTCCTCACCCCCTAATTTCATTGTTCAGAAATGAGGCAGATACTTCGATTCTGGAGAGTTTCATTTAATGCATTTTGCACTGATTGGTCCTTAGTTTAATTTGGGTGTACCCCTTTGTCTAAAAAAAATTCAAAATATAAATGAACAACTTTAAAAACAAAAGGTAAAGAAAGTTAAGCAATTTTACAAACTAGGAAAATTGACAAAATACAATTAGATTTCAGCATGACATTTTATAAAACTTATTTTTAAGGATAAAGTAAGTCATTTAAGGCAGTCACCACTAATTTTTTGTTTCTGTTTTTGTTCTGTAAAGGGTTTATAGCTTGTGTGTGTTTGCAAGCACATACCTTGCTTGCCTCTGCTCATCGAAGTTTAAAAATGCATTGATGGTGTCAGAGACACACATGGGACTTGCTTTATTGTAGATGAGAACTTCACCAGGGGGCAGAACTACCTGAAAATGTAACAAGTTTTAAACAGTTCTCAACACAAAGTAGGTGCAGCTATTCCCATGTCTGAGTATTTATTTAAAAGAAAAATAAAGATTGGGAATAGAAATAGGGGGCATAACTGAACTTGAGTTAATAGTTTTTTTTACATCTTAAGAGGACATTTGAAAACACTGTTCTTAACATTGAACCATGATACGGTTCCATTATGTAAATATTTCAAATATTAAAAATGTATATATTTGATCGCGGGAACTCATTCTTTCAGAGTCTTATTAAATAAATGGCATATTGTAATTGTGTGGCATACTAGAAACTTGAAAATATGGGCTGAGTTGATTTCTCTTGAGTATTAGTAACTGAAAGTCAGAGAGGGTATTTACCTTATTTTGGAGTGATCTACATGTCTATGGAGATACCTCCTTGTAGTGTTTCAGTATTTTAAATTCTGGTTTATTAAAGGAAATTTCAGAAATATGCTTCTTGCCACTTAACAGATTCATTTACTAGCCTTTTTTCGGGATGACCCTCAGCCAAACACCTTGCTCAAGCTTTATTATTCCTATCTTCTCTTACCATATTACTAATTCTAAGGCATCTTATTAGGTTATTTTTATGTAGTCAACATTGGCATGACAGTTTATTCAGGTAGATTTAATTTCCCTTGCTCTTGCTCTTTCACTGTGTTTATCTTAAAGGGCCCATATCTGAAACTCTTGGGGACACATACTACTTAATACTTCTAGAGAGATTTGCCTCAGAATTCAAGTTCATACATTAACATTTCTGCAGCAGAGCGGGAATGATCATGGTCACTGGGTTAAAGACCATTGTGTAAGGAGCTTCATGTCCGTTCACGTCAGGTTTTGCCACCAAAGCTTAAATTTTAAGGTTTTTAGAGTTTCTTGTTTTTCAGATTTATATATAAAGAATTGGACATGGATAAACTGGAGTATTGTGTCTGGGAGAATACACACAACATTTCTACTGAATTGCTTGAGCTATTTCTGGGTTGTCTTTACCATTTGCCCATAGTTTAATTTCAGTTTGGAAATCTTGGTTAATCTGTATTGCCCATTCAAGTTATAAAATTATATGAAAGTTCAGCAGTTAGAATACCAATATGCTCTTTTCTCATTTGACCTTGTAAATAAAATAATTTAAAATCTGTGTATCTGTTCATAGGAGGAAAGATAAGTTATGTGAAGGTCTTTTCCCCCCCAAACTTTAAGGTGCATCTGAATTACCTGGAGGAATCTTGTTAAAATGCAGACTCCAATTTAGTTGGACTAATGTGGGGCTTGAGGTTGATGATACCAGTGCTAACTGATCAAGGACTGTGCTTCGATGAGCATTTTATGAGTATTTTATCCTAACAGACTATGTAAATGCAGCTTAATTTTCTTTTTAAGTAAATTTAAAGAGAAAACCATTTTTCAGGCAAATAAACATACCTATTCTATATGTTCATGAATATAAACTAATCTCTTCCCAAAATATCGGAGAACAACTCTAATATTAGAGGCTTTATTCCATGCCAGTACCAGAACATTTCCTCCCTAAAGAACTTTGTTATTACTCTGAAGCTTGTCATAGTGCTTTCTGATAAACTTCATGTATAGTAGAGGCTGATGATTACTTTGCGGAGAGTGCTATTTCAGGTACTCATCAAGCATAAATACTGGATAATGGTGGACAGTGAGAAAACTGAGCTTGAGAGTCAAATTGGACTAAACACGTGTATCTTTTCTCCTTTCATATGGAGTAAAGTTTTTGTAAATAAATGTAAGCAGGTATACTAATTTGTATATGAGGCTTATTTACCCACCCTTTCTTCTTTTTAGATTGTATTTATTATTTTTAGAGGGGAAGGGAGGGAAAAAGAGAGGGAGAGAAACATCAATATGCAAGAGATACATCAGTCAGTTGCCTCTTGCACACCCCCAGCTGGAGACCCACCCAGCCTCCAACCCAGGGATGAGCACTGACTAGGAATCGAACTGTCAACTTTAGGGTTCAGAGGCTGGCACTCAATCCCCTGAGCCCACACTAGTCAGGGCTCTAGACAGGGCCCCAGCTCTTTCTAATGAGTTCTGTGAATGTTTCTACTATCCAAAAAACTGAAAGATTCTGTCAAAATGGTTTCAAATTTTTCCAGTCATATTTTAGCTACCTCCTAACAGGATGAAATTAAGAAGTAGTTTTTGCTCAGCAAAAGATGGTGAAATTGATTTGTGAATGCTATTGGATATATGAAGGCTATGGAAGGAATCCCAAATAGGCAAAGAAACAGTCTAGGTGTTAAGAATACTGGGAAATTCACATACGTGATTCAAACTCAGGATCTGTTATATTCATACTGTAGGCCAAAGTGAACTTAAAATTTTTGATAAATTGATAGGTTTTTTAAAATGTGGATTTGTAGAATTATTGAAATACTTGCTTACTTGCATTTGAATGCTTGTATTTTCATCCATGACCTTTCATTTTATTATATGAAGGCCAAATCAGGAATGGCAATCCAAAATGTCCAGGAATGAAAGATAATTTCTATAAGCAAAAACGAATAAAAATTCTTCTCAAGCCATGTTTGAATTAAATGACACTCTTGTCTGCCACATCACGTATTAGTTGGGTGATGACTCGTGCACAGAGTGGTGGCCAACTGATGAGCAATCGTGTGCCAGATACTTAAGCTCCAGGATTACAAAAATAATTCTTGCGGTTTGCATTTACCATTTAGAAAGAATGGTTCTTAAATTGGAGCCCAAGAATCTTAGGCATTTAAAATGCAGTTTCTCATGTTCTCTTCATCCACCGGAATTTTTGATCCAATTACGGGCCCCGATATTTACCATTTTAATTAGCATTCTCTAGATTGTGGTGCGGTTGATTCACATTGCGAAACATTATACAGAAGGTTCTCCAGAGAAGTGAAAGACGTTAAGTTTAAGATGCCATAGCTTGTAGGCCGGGAGAAGCACACACTGGGCCCAGTTCACTAGAAACTTGGATCCAGCTCTAGAGCTGTCTTCCCACACCCCACAACCTCCAGACTAGTGCGCGCACTCCCAGGTCCGAGCCCTGCTGGAGCGCAGGGCTTCCCCCGGTATCCGCACGCTCCACCGGAAGCTCCACCCCTTCCCTCGGCCCCGGCTTGCCCTCTCGTTCCACTCCTTTGCCTGCGGGCGGGTCCCCAACGTCGCCAGGGCCGGAAGTGACGACACCGGTAAGGCTTTTGGGCGGGGCCTGGGCCGGGGAGCTCCAGAGCCAGAGATTTCACATCGGAAATAAAACAGCCGCTGCTCACGAAAGAACCTCGGGTGCGAGCGGGCGGCGGCGGCGGCGGCGGCGGCGGCGGCGGCGGCGAGGAAGGAGTAGGTGCGTGATGGGGGAGTCCGGGGAGAGAGGAAGGCCCCCCTCATCCAGTGTCCACACGGGCGGCCGCGGACCTGGGCAGCCCTTTGTGGCCGCCTGGGCCGCGGAGCCGGTGTCCTCAGGATGAAGAGCGGGGCGCGGCCGGGCGGGGTCGCAGGAACCCCTCTAGGGAATTAGAGGGGCTGCTTGTTTCTCGGGTTACGGGCGCGGCGTGCGGTCAAATTGAAAAGAGTACCTTTCGGAGTCTTGGTCCGGAGGTGCTGGTTTCCCGAAGATGTCTCAGGGCGCAGGTGCTTTGGGCCGGGATTGACCGTCTTGAGTGTAGCAGCAGGAGGAGGAGGAGGAAGCGCGTACCGCCGAGCCTGGTTGAGCAACTGGTGAAACTCCACGCTTCATGCTGAGTGTGTCCTTGTCCAGGGAAGGTGAATGGCACTCGGGGCTAAGTTCCTTCTGTCTCACATTCGTGGCGGAAAACAGGGTCTGATGCTTTTGCCTTGATCGGCGCTGTCACAGGCGTGTATATGTCCGATGCTTTGCATGTGCCTTAGATACTTGCTTTTTTCTTCTCGCTCAGATTCTTTTTCTCTTATAGGAAAGTAACAATAATAAATTTTAAAGCATTACTTGCCTGCTTTGAACAACATGAATAAAGTATTCAAGGTTTACTATGGGGTACGAGAATAGTGTGCAAATAACTACGTACATGGTAGAGCACACTGTAAAGGTCACAACATTCGTTGAAGTTTGAGGCAGGTAGAGATAACATCTGCTTAAGAGAATCTTGTTATTTGAATTGCCTTTTGCAGTGGGAAGGTTTTCACTCTTGGGGTTGAAGTGGGGAGGAGAGTGTAACCAGAGAGTGTACTACAAACTGGGGGCCTCTGGATCTTACATTTCCGGGGATCCAGGCTGAGCATTAAATGACTGTTATGAAGGAAGATAGAACAGAAAAGTAGATTGGAGCCTGTTGCCTTTGGCTAATTTCAGTCACCTGCAAAAGCCATTTCAGTTCTTAACTCACTTGCAGCGTTCAACCAACTTAAGCCCCACCCCACCACTTTTAATAACAACTCTTTAACAATGAAAAAGGGAGCCGGTTGAGTGAGTGGATTCTTCCCCCTCCCTCCCGTCTCCCTGCAATTAATAGATGGTAGAAGTAGCATCTATTATGTGCTTTTTCATTCTTCTACACCTGGTTCTTGGGTAGACAGTTCCCACATTGCTGGATATACTTTCCTCTGAACGGATTTTAAGTTAAGGGCTGCTGCTAATCCTAGACTTTTGCATGAATTTCCATTTGTGGAGAACGGGAGGATTGGAGTTGGTCTCTGAGAATTTTAGCAGGGAAGATACAACATTTGTCTGTTGCCATAGCTTATGTGGTTCTCTTCCTCTCCCAAATCCAGATTCCCTTTGCTCATTCTCTGTTTATCAAATTTAGGGAAAGACTTCCTTCAGATATATTCTGAAAAACCTTTCAAAGACCTCTAATACTGTTTCTCCCTCTTGTGCTAGATGCCAGGCAGATTTGGAAGGTGATTTGAAAGTGTGGCACTGTTGTGGCCAGAGCTTTGCTTTGGGCACTTTAATGTGGTAGTTGGGGCTAGAATGGACAAGAGACTTGAGGTGACTTTGCATAATCAGATAAGATATAATGAGTGTTTGATCTTTGATGGTGGCATAGGCTTAGGAAGAGGAAAAACATGAATTGGGCATGGCAGCCAATTGAGAAGCAGGGAATAAAGTGTAAAGCTGACCAGGAGACTTTAAGTTTGGAGAATGAGGGAGGCATTTGCAAAAATAAGGAAGTTTGAGCAAAGAACTATTCTAGAGAAGAAGACGAGGAAGTGTTTTGGAAATACTACGAAGTGCCAACGGGTAAAGATGTCCTTTGGACAGGCGGAGCTGTAAACATGAGAGTCACTTAAGAAGACTGGCCAGTTGATACTGAAGCAGTGGAGGAGACACTTAAGCAAAGGAAGGAAGGGCACAGGGGACCCAGGCCAACCACATATGGAGCAGGTGGAAGAAGAATGAGAAGTTAACCACTTAAGGAGAATGAAGTGTCAGGAGGAAAACGTCTACAGTGCATTGTCACAACCGCTGAGGAAGGGAGGAGGGAAGGTCCAGGAAGGAAAAGGTTGTCATGGATTTTTAATATTAGGCCTAGTGTAGCAGAAAGAACTGAAAATTTAGAGCATTGCCATCCAATAAAAACATAATGTAAGCTACAAATGTTAATTTTAAATTTTCTAATAAATTTTTTAAAGGTAGAAAGAAATAGGTAAAATTAATTCAAATAACATTTATATAATTCAGTACATCTCAAGTATTTTTATTTCAACATGTAATTAACATAAAAAGGTACTTGTCTGTCTTCCTCTCTAGATAGTAAGCTCTTTAAGTAAAAGCATTAGCTGATTCAGTAGCGTCCTCAGTACCTATTGCAGTGTCTGGGTATGTAGAAGAAACCCAATAAATGCTGATAAAAGGGTATAATGTTTGGTTTTCACAGTGCCTAGTACAGCTTCTTAAGAGAGAATGCAAGCATTGCTGGATATATAACCAACAATTGACAAATGAATTAGATGTGAGTAGTCATTTTTTTTTCATTAAAGATAAGATGTATTCTCACCATTTCCACAGTGAATTTGAGGCAATGACTCAGGGTAATCATATTTTTCTTCTTTTTTTTCTTTTTATATTTTATTGATTATGCTATTATAGCTGTCCCATTACTTCCCCTCCACCCTGCACACCCTCCCCCGCCCATATTACCCCCGTCTAGTTCATGTCCATGTGTCATAAGTTCTTTAGCTTCTACATTTCCCATACCATTCTTGCCCTCCTCCTGTCTATTTTCTACCTACCATCTATGCTACTTATTCTCCGTACCTTTTCCCCCTCTCTCCTCCTCCCACTCCCCTGTTGCTAACCCTCCATGTGATCTCCATTTCTGTGGTTCTCTTCCTGTTCTAGTTGTTTGCTTAGTTTCCTTTGGTTTTGCTTTAGGTGTGGTTGTTCATAATTGTGAGCTTGCTGTCCTTTTACTATACATGTTTTTTTTTAGTCTTTTCTTAGATAAGTTCCTTTAACATTTCATATAATAAGGGCTTGGTGATGATGAACTCCTTTAACTTGACCTTATCTGAGAAGCACTTTATCTGCCCTTCCATTCTAAATGAAAATTTTGCTGGATAGAGCAATCTTGGATGCAGGTCCTTGTCTTTCATGACTTGGAATACTTCCTTCCAGTCCCTTCTTGCCTGCAAGATCTCTTTTGAGAAATCAGCTCACAGTCTGATGGGAACTCCTTTATAGGTTACTGTCTCCTTATCTCATGCTACTTCTAGGATTCTCTCCTTCATTTTTATCTTGGCTAATGGAATTACAATGTGCCTTGGCGTGTTCCTCCTTGGGTCCAACTTCTTTGGGACTCTCTGAGCTTCCTGGAAGTCTATTTCCTTTGCCAAATTGGGGAAGTTCTCCTTTATTATTTGTTCAAATACATTTTCAATTTCTTGCTCTTCCACTTCTCCTTTGGGTACCCCTATAATTCCAATGTTGAAACATTTAAAGATGTTCTGGAGGTTCCTAAGCCTCTCCTCATTTTTTTGAATTCTTATTTCTTCATTCTTTTCTGTTTGGTTGTTTCTTCCTTCTGGTCCACTCCATTGATGGGAGACCCAGTTTTCTTTCCATCACTATTGGTTCCCTGTGCATTTTTCTTCATTTCACTTATTGTAGCCTTCATTTTTTCCATCTAATTTGTGACCAAAATCAACCAATTCTGTGAGCTTCCTGATCACCAGTGTTTTGAACTGTGCATCTGATAGGTTGGCTATCTCTTGGTTGCTTAAAAGGATGGGTTCTGGGGCTTTCATTTGTTCTTCTGTTTGAGCCATCTCTCTCTCTCTCTTTTTTTTTTTGGTCTGTTTGTGCCTGTTATGTATGAGGGGTGGAGCCTTAGGTGTTCACCAAGGCAGGGCAACTCAGTGGCTGGGTTGTGATGCTATATGTGGGGATGGGGTCCGAGAGGGAACAATGGTGCTTTCTCCGCCCTCTGCAGATTTCAGTACCTTCCACCGCTTCCCCCAAGCAAACTGGGCCTTTCTGCTGCTGATACCCTGTGGGCTTGTGTGCCCCGTGGGTCTTTGCAACAACCTCTCCTATGAGGCTGGGAGTCTCTCCCTGTGCCTCAACCTCCACAGGTGTTTTCAATCAGTGCCCCAAGGCTCTATTTCCCAGCTCTGGTACCCTGGGACTGCCTGGTCAGCCAGCCGCCTTGCACACAGTGCCTTGCTTCACAATCGCCGCCTTGCAGAGTTTGCCAGTTGCCACCCTTAGGCCGGGGTTTGCCAGCCGCTGCTTGCGCGCCAAGGGTCTGCCCGCTGCGGTCTTAGGCGCCCGGTCCCAACGCTCTTTGTGCCGCTGGACTCCTCTCCGCCCAGCTTCCCGACTCCGCCCCTCCTACTGGTCTGGATGAACGTGTCTGTTTTAACTCCTTGGTTGTCTGACTTCCATACAGTTCAATCTTCTGTCAGTTCTGGTTGTTATCTTGTTTCTAAATTGTTGCTGTCCCTCTCTTGGTTGTGTGAGGAGGCACAGTGTGTCTACCTATGCCTCCATTTTGGCCGGAAGTTCATATTTTTCTTGCAGAGTTATTGAAATTAAATTTTGGGGGGATGGGAGATTCTTTATAATTATATAAATATTGATCATATAGTTCCATATCCATAATTCTGAAATCCAAAAGCTCCTGAAAAAACTGAAAGGCTTTTCATGATTCATTTTACAGCAAAAATCTAACCTGAATCTATGTAAATTAAGACTACTTACATGTTTCACTACATATTTATTAATGTGTTTGTGTTCTAAGACCCAGAGGGGGCATATAAAACATACAGTATTTGCATCATATTACTTTTATAAAATCCTGGGGGGGGGTGGTAATTCTACACACATTTAGTCCTAAGGGTTTCACATAAAGGATTCTGGATTTGTGAGTCTTCGTTAATTTTCATCCTTGTCGGAGTCCACACAACCATTATTATTTAAAAACAACCGGATAACTATATAACAGACTTCCCAGAAACTCAGTGCCTTGGAGCAGGCAAGTCTCTGCCTCCAGGTGTGGGTCTGTGGATCAGCTAGGGCACTTTGCTTTGCATGTCTTATCTTGGGGCCAGGGCTGAAGGGACTGCCACAATCTGCTAAGATCTCATTGACCCAAGCAAGTCATAGGATTGTGCCCAAAGGCACAGGTGGGTAGTACACTACATTCACCTTGAGGCCAAAGCAGCTCACAGAGCCAAGCCAACATCGCAGGAAAGGGGAAGTATGTTTCTCTCTTGGGGATGCGGAAGGAGGGAGTGAATATTCCCCGAATAATAGTCTAATCTACCACAGATGGTTCACAGAAGTAGAGTGGGATGGAAGGACGGGGAAAAATCAACAAATAGGCTGTATTACTATCCTTGCTCTTTTTAGAGTCTGCCACTTTCACAACGTCTCTTGTAGGGCTGGGGCAATTATTTGCTCCTGGTTTCTTAAAATTCAGAGGAGTCTTTCCAAGATATATTCCTACAATTTTAAATTAATTTTAAATCATTCTTATGAATTTTGGAGATTGGTTACATTTCTTGTTGGATGTGAGCTTTTAAAAACAAACAGAGACTCTCCCAGCCCATCCATATAATCAGAACGTGTGCTGGCTGTCCAGGAAGAAGCTGTCAAAATAACATTAAGGCTGACTAAATACTTTTGTGGGATAAAAATAAATTATAAGCTCATTTGACACTTGAACATTTCTTAGCATTACAATACAAAGATGCTTTTAAAAAATATTTTTGGTGGTTTTCTAAGTGAAGGAGAAACCAGTCCAATGGCTAGAGTCATTGAAACAAGCCACAAGCCCTTTGCTCTTCAGAAGATCATGATAAAAAGTCTCCATGAAAATGTTTGTTTCTGTGAAGTGCAAATTATATTTATATGTATCTCTGAGAGTGAAGAAAAAATGGTATTGATAATTAAGTAAACATGCTATAATAGTGTGAAGCTTAGTTGTTACCTGGGATGTAGTAAAAGACAGAAATGTACTTATTTTTAAAATTTGTATTTATTGATTTCCTTTAGAGAGAGAGGAAGGGCGGGAGGGGGAGAGAGAGGGAGAAACATTGATTTGTTGTTCCACTTATTTTTGTGTTCATTGGTTGCTTCTTGTATGTGTCGTGACTGTGTTTGAGCCCACAACCTTGGGGTATTGGGACAGTGCTTTAACTAACTGATCACCTGGCCAGGGCAGAAATGTACGTGTCTGTTGGTGCTTCCTTAAATGGTATTTTTAATACGTTTATTTTGTGATTTTAAACATTGCTCCTGTGATACTTTTTTAAGTGCCGACAGAAGGTTCTCTGGTTAGGCTTTTCTTCCTATTCAGTATGTCTGCGCTTCAGGATTATTTGTATTCTCTCATTTTTAGTTTCTTTGTATATAATAGGAATTGTAGTTGCACATCAGAAAAGGATTTCTTTTTCCTTTATCTGATTGAGCAAGTGTCTTGAGGGAAAGGATAATGGATGACAGTGAATCCAAGTGTTGTTTGTCAGTCTCAGAAAATCTTTAGCTCGTGGCCAGAGAGCGAAAACACCAAAATCTACTTATCTTTCTTCCCACTCCCTCAGCAATCCAGGTCCCATGAAAGGTTCTCACTCCCCAACAATTATCCTTTTTTGTTCTCGGGGCACTGCTAAGAATGTTATAGAGTCCAGTAGTGTCTTTTGCCATGCTGCCTAAACAGTGGGGTCATTGGCCTTCTCCACGGAGTCATCAGTTGTTTTCAGCTGTTACTGGACCAGAGTCAAATCTGGCACGGCCTGCTCCTTTCTTCGTCCAGACAATGTGTGTTTGTTCACCAGGCCTGACCGAAGACCCAGTTTAACCCTGTTGCCTGGCTCCTCTTCCTACTAGGCTCCATATAAAGAGGAGCTCTTCCAGGGAAGGTTGCCCTGTAGCATTTTGATTTTCAAAGCATCCGTGGAAGCCTGAGCTTTCTCTGGCTGAACTGGAAAAGACCTGGACTGGGCATAGAAGACCTGGTTCTGGAACTGGTGTTACTTGCTCCATAATTGTACACTGGCAAATTCTTTTACCTTTCCTGAGCCTTAGTTTTTCACATGTAAATGCAGTGGATGTGCCTTTGAACTAGTATTGGGATATGCTAAAGTGACTCCTGTATTGTTTATGCTTGCAAGATTTGTCTGAGAAAGCTCTAGTGTGATGATCAGTTTGTGTGGTTTGTTCTGATAGCTGAACAGCTCCTATAACATAAGGCTAATATGGAAACTACTTAATATTAAAATGACCATATTCTTATTATAGTTTATCTTACTGTTTTTCTTTCAGTAAATACTAGGACTGTATTTTAGGAATACTTTGGCACTTCAGTTTTTTATTTATAGTTACACCAGTTACTGAAACATAAGATCTCATTTACTGCTACTTTTTCTTAAAGATCTCATTTACTTCTAAGTGCTAGTTTTATCGTTAATACTCACTGTGTATTAATGCTCATGGTTGTAAACTCCTAAAGGGGTGGGGGAAGAGTTTTATGTAGAGGCAACCTAGTGTAACTCGTGAGCCTTGCTCACTGGATATGACCTTGGGCAAGTAAGTATACTTCTGTGTGCCATGTTATTTTCATCTGTGGAATGGGTAGAGTGAACATAATTAATTAAATCTTCTCAGTCACTGTCTCTGAGTTTTGATGTAAGTAGCTAGCCAATGAACTACATGTAATGAATGGATAATCACTTTTCCTCTCATTTTTATCTGTAAATGTAATGCACTTTATTTATTTTTGCCTGCATTGCTCTTTCTTGTCCTTTGCTTCTTTCATTTGGTTAACACCATCTTATTTACTTGTTTTGTTTGCGAAGGATCATATCAGAATATTAATGACAGGTTTCTAAGGGTTTTTCTGTGATAGAGCCATACTTTAAATGATCTGGTATAGTCTTCAGAGAAGTCAGTGGAGGTCATCAGAATGCATTCTGTGGCATTTCTGGGTTAGCTGAGGTGGCGGGTGCGGTGCTAAATGTTTTGTGGAAAGAAGAGAATGATGTATGCTGTTTGCTGATCATTCATGCTACCTTAATGTTAAAATTTTAATTAGTCAACTTTTAAAAATCTAGAAGCGTAGATCAGAACATTTACTATGAATACTTAGAAAATATAACTGTTCTATTGGAATCTACCTCTCTTTGGGGTAAACTAGCATACATGCTGCCAAGTCTTAATTTTACCCACTTTAAAAGACAGGGCCATCAGTATGAGTAGCCCTAAATATAGGCTTACTCCCATAAAAATCCATTTAAAATTTTAATTGAAGTATTTAGAAATGTGCACACAGATCATGGGTGTATACAGCTCAGTGCATTCACACAGACTGAAACCTTGTGTAACTGGTACTGAGATCAAGAATCAAAACATTACCAATCTACTCCAAAGCTTCCCATGTACCCCTTTCTGGTGAATAGCCCTCATAAAAGTAACTATTGTCTCTTTCTGTTTTACTTTATTTTTAAAAAATTTACAATTAATTATGTCTTATTTAGTTAATATTAATTTGCAATCCCCTGACCCCATGCCAGCTAACTGTGGTCCAAAATCGGAGGGGAGGAGAAAGGTAGGCATGGTGTAGATGAAAGCATGTAAGATGTAAGTGAGAGCATACCTTTGTAAAATTTTGTTATGATTTGAGTGAGCCAAATACAGGTCACCAAGGGTTAATTTGAACTTGATAGCTATACTAGAGGAAAAAGTTACTTTAATGTGCTTTTTATGAAAAGTTGTAATAAAAAAGTAGAGAATTTAGAGGGTAGAAGATCCTGAAAAGGGAAAATGAAACAGGATGTTGACAAAATGCTTTCATGTAAATAAGTACATGGTAGTGTTTTAGATACTGTGTATGAATTAGAATACTGCTTAGGTGTGCAAAAAAATTGTTTCCCTTTTGTATTTCTGAAGACTATGAAAAGGAAAGTTGAAGTCATAAAGAGTTGGCTGACGGAGATTAAGGTAGACAGGCAAGTGGGAATGTGGCCCCCAGGAAGGCGAACTCTGGCAGGCGGAGTGATATATGATATGTAAAAAGGGCTATGCTTGGATGCAAAGAGGGACCTGCAGCTGGGAGTCAGGAACCTTCGATTTTTGTCCTGGTCTGACCAGTTGGGTGATTCTTAGCCACGTCACTGAACTTGGGTTTCCTTCTGTTTTTTAACAATATGTATGTTACCCGTTCACCCTGCCTTCAGGAATTGTGGTAAGGATAAAATGAGATGATAAAAAGACTTGCAGAATTAAAAGCACTAAGCAGATATTTGAATGGAGATATTAAAAGTTAAGTTGGATGGTCAGCATAGAAAAAGAGATGTTGATGAGAACATTCTTTAAGATTATTCAGTTCCCTTTGCTCCGAATCTGAAATCGTTAAGTATCTTTGTGATTGAAAATATTTGGTTTCTCAAATAGGTCTACTCATTACCGAAGAGGTGTCTTGAATTGATAAAAGTTTGTCAGTTGAAGGTCATGACAAAGTAATAAATTCGTGTTTTACAGATTGGCCTTACAAGTATTTGATTGGTGTGCATGAATTTACTAGGGTTTGATCAACTCTGAGTGACATTGTAAAATCCTATTTCAGACCTAATCCGGGAAGGAGTCTGCAAGTGACAGCTGGCGAGGTCCTTAGAAAGCTTGGCCTGGAGGAGAACACATGAAAGAAAGGTTTGTTTCTGCTGAATGCAATTTATGAAAGTGTTTAAAAATAAAAGTACAATGGAATGCATAAAGGATTGTTTTTTTTTTCCTTCTTTTCAGGACCCCAAGAGACTTTGTTTTCTGTGAAAAGGTGTTTCTGTACAGTTGCTCCAATGACAGAGTTACCTGCACCCTTGTCCTACTTCCAGAATGCACAGATGTCCGAGGACAACCACTTAAGCAGTACTGTACGTAGCCAGGTACGGTGTCAGCCTTTGTAACTGCCTTTGCCAGACTGTGGATTCAGTGATCACGCTCCCTCACCTCCAAAAGAGGCTGAGGAGGCAAAGTACTTTCTCAACTTTACCAGTTCACATATTTTCTGAACTTCACCTGAGGGCAAGCATTGTACCATTTGGTGCTGGGGACACAAGGCTAAGAGACATGGGTGGTGTTCAGTTCATCTCTGGCGCAGATGTCACCTGCTCCATTGAAGCCTCTCCAACTTCCTCAGCTGTTCATTATTTTACCAATCTTGCTCTTACTCTTCTATAGGCTGAGTACATTTCCTTTACTCTTATTTTTTCAGCATCTAGCATAATTCCTGACAGTGCCCAGTAAACATTCATTGACAGAATGCACAATAATAAATGCAAGGCTAAGTGTAGAAGTCCTAAGCGAGTTCAAAGAAGAGAATCAAGAATGGGTTGTAATCAGCGGCATGGGACACAGAGACTCACTGGCTACACACGGAGACATCAAATCTTCCTGCGACTGCTAGCTGATCATTCCAGGTTGAATTTGGTTTCCACAGAGAGTCTGTGAGATGGTTGGGCAGTTGGTAGAATTTTTAGAGGTAGAGCCAGAATGGGGGAAAACACAGGGTCAGCTATAAGCTCTGCAGGGTGCATGAGGGCTGGAGCACCAGACTTCCTCTACCCTTTCAACCAGGGGGCAGATCCCTCCGTGGAAGATACCAGGAAATAGGTTCTGGATCAGTAAGAAGAATTTTCTCATAGTTACTTTAAGAGGGAAGGGACCCCCGCACACACACGCACTAAAAAATGGAATTTTCTTCTAGAGGGTGGGTCCCTTGTAATACAGGCTTCCCCTGCTAAGTGAGTGTTCTGGGAACCCATCTGTGTCAGTGTACCAGCTGACATTGTTGTGAGAGGCTGTGTTCAGCTTCAGTGAATTTATTTTGAAGACTCAGTACATTTGTCCATTTCATGATGAGTGATTTACAAGCACACCTGCCCACACCTGCCCACACCGTGCTGAGTGTTCAGCAGTTTTTGACCAAAACTAGTATGAACCCAGTGCCCCACCCTCCCTATTCACCTGCTCTCACCCCAAGCAACTTTTATTTGTTTCCCTGGATGAAAAAAAGTCCTCAAAGGGAAACATTTTGCTGATGTGGAAGAGGTGAAACAAAAAAATGGTAGAAGCTCTAAAAGGCATCAAAATCGATGAGTTAAAAAACTATTGTCTCGATAGGTATATTGATTGCATCAGTTGGGAAGTACTTTGAAGGTGACTGCAGTTTAAACATGTAAGAATAAATACACAATTTTTAATAAATACTGTTTTTTTTAGGGGGGTCCCTCCTACAGTATGTCTGAAAGAGCATTGACTGCTTTGTGGGCTGGCGGGTGCTTGTCACTTAAAGCAGTCACAAAGGCTGGAAGACTACCAGCCAAATCTACAGAGGGTCGGTCCATTGAATGAGCAGTGAACTAGAGCACTTCTCCACACTCTGAAGATTTGGAATTCCAGCTGAGGCTCAAATGGGAGGATGGCTTTACAAAGTAGACTTTGGAGGATGCGTAGGATTAGAATAGAGCGAGCTGGGGGAGGTCATTGCTGAGAGATGAAATAACACTAGTAGAGGAGGAATTTTCTTCGAATATAAATTGACCACATCCAGAGATCACGCCAGCAGAGGCAGATCACACTGTATTGCTAGAACATGTTTAATCAAGTGAAATCAAGATGAATTGAATATCACAGGAAGCCCTGACAGGGAACACAAACTACACGTGCAGTGTGTACCTGGACAGCTGTGTGGGGGCAAGGAGAGGGACTTCGCACCTTGCCCTAGGTACTGGGTTCCTAAAGAGGTGCGACGGACCGACTGACTGTGTGGCGGCACCTTTGTTCCTCTGATGTGCGCCAGCAACTTCATTTGCTCTTTTTTGCTGTTCCCCAGGAAAAGCTTTTTGAGAAGCTAAGATGGGGCTGGATCGTGACATTCTGTGGATACAGGATGTGAATGTTTGGATGCTGCAGACTGTACTCATTTGTAAACTTCAGATGAGGGAGAGGGAGAGTGGGAACAGCAGAAGTCAAGTCTCTTGGCACCTTTGCCTTACCCAGAGGAGCTCCTGTTTTATCTGTTTTACATATTCCTTGGACAAAAGTTTCCATAACTTAAAAGTTTTGGAAAAAACTCAGTTATATGTCACTCATTTGACACAAACCCTCCAAGGGCATCTCATCTCAGAATAAGATCTGGTCCTGAGGTCTTAACCCTCCCCCCACCCCCAACCCCTCCCTCTCTCTTACCCTCTTACCACCCTCTCTCTCACTCACTGCCTCCTCAGCTCTGCCTCTGAGCCCTGGGTTATTCTCCCACTCTTCTCAGATGGCTCCCCTTACTTTCTTCAGGTCACCTCATGAGTCACCTTATCAGTGAGGCCTTCCCCTGCTCGACTCCCCCTCCCTGTCACCTGGCACTCTACCCTTATGCTGCTTTTGGGGATGTGGCTCTGAGCAGTATTTCCAGCATACTGTTAACTTGAGGATTTTGTTTTCCTAACCCCCACCCCAAGGTGCTTGAGGTGGGGTACGTGATCTTTGCTTAGGCCTGTCTCCGCAGCTTCGAGAGCAGTGCATGGCACTCAGTGAGCTCTCCATACTAATGTAGTAGTATTTATATCCCTCAAGTTCGCGTTTTGTGGGCTTTTATGGTATTATTTTTCTGCCTTTCTTTACACGTTAGTGGCATAAACAAAATATCCCCTTGAAATAAAGGGTGCGCTAGAGGAGGTGCAGTGGACACAGGGTTGTTACTGATAACTCCATGTGTTCACGGTTTAGTTTTAGCGAGTCTTCAGCTAATGTTTTCAGTGGTGCCTTCCAGGTCTGTTAGGTCACCACAGGCTGGATTATAAGGCCTGATTTATTTGTTTCGTTTCGACTCTGCTGTCAATAATGTGAGGTCAGATAAGTTTTCGATTTGGTTATCTCCTTAAAAATGCCTTCTGTAACTTACAAAGACCTTCTGTATACATTCACATACTTTCCAGTTATCATGGGGTAGGTATTATTCCCATTTACAGTTTACAGTTTAAATTCTTCTCCAAGATCATAGAAAATTAAATGACAGACCTGGAACTTCAAACTGTTTTATAACTTAAGACATGTTCTAGTGTTTTTTTGGTTTTATGGTTTTTGTGCTTCAGATTGTCTTTACCTCCGAAAAATGTAATACTGAAAGGGTACATTGTATGAAAAAAATCCTGAGGAAGAAAAATACAAGTCTATTCATTTTTGCACTGATGTAATTTTTTTAAAGCCAAAGAAAGAGGAAAGGAATCTTAGTTTTTTAGCTATAAAGAAGCCATTGTATAAGTATATGCTTTGGTTGTTTATGGGAAAATGGGGGTAGACTCAAATTTAAATTGGACATAGATGACTGTTTTTATGGATTAACTGAATGAAGCTCTTTTATTTCTCCTTTTGGATAGTGGATTTGCTAAATATAAAAAGATTATCTGGCCTTTTTTCTATACTTTGTGATCTATCATGGTCCTTTGGTTTACTTTTACTATGCCTATTACAATAATTTGTAAGATTCTATTTTTCTGATGCAAAATTTTTATGGGTAGAGCTCTTTTTCTAGACTTGTCATAATTCTTTTCCAGAAGTCAGTTTCCATTTCATTTCTATTGACATTACAGGAATATAGTACAACTACAGGAAATTGAAAATATAAACTTCAGAATAGTGAGAATGTATGTTTTGATTTGGTATAGACTCACATCATTTATGTGGATTAGCTGAGAACTTTTTGTTTTCTTAAGATGCAAAAAGGTGAATTTTATTTAAGTCTAAAATTCATTTACATTGTATATTAGAGCAGTGATTTTCAAACCTTAGTGTGTGTTGGACTCCCCTGGAAGAATTGTTAATACCAATTCTCTGGCCCCAAACCCAGCGTTCCTGATACTGTAGATATGGGATGGGGCCAGAGAATTTGCATTTCTGACCAATTCCCAGATCTTGCCAATGCTTGTGATGCAGGGACCATAGATTAAGAGCCACTATATTGAGTAAAGAAATAAAAGGAGTGACATCAGAGAAAAACTATGAGATATAGAAACTGAATACTCAATATTTTTATTCATATTAGTTTATTCTGACCTGAACTTTCTAGTCCTTAAGGAAATTAATTGTCAATACCTATTTGATTAAGAATGGAGAAAATCATTTATTTGTTAACTAAAAAGAAGCCTTCAAGTAATCCAAATAATGATCAATAATGATTCTCTATATGAAGAAATTGTTGAAGAACATATATAAATCCATTATCTTCAGTTGCTAAATCAACAACATTAAAATGGCCTTGCCCTGGCCAGTGTGGCTCATTTGGTTGGATCATCATCTAGTAAGCCAAAAGGTCTCAGTTTGATTCCCAGTTAGGGCACGTGCCTAGGTTGCAGATTTGGTCCCCGGTTGGGGGGTGGGGGATGCAAGAGGCAATCGATTGATGTCTCTCTCTCACAACAATGTTTCTCTCTCTCTTCCTCCATTCCTCTGTCTCTGAAATCAATAAGCATTTCCTTGGTGAGGATTAAAAAAAGATATGTCTGGTCTTTATAAATGAAGTCATCTGTAGTATATCTTCTAAATTCAAAACTTTAAATGCAAAGAACTTGATTAAGTTGTTAGTAAATCATAGATTGACAGAACTAACTCATTTTCTAGATGATGGTGGGTCATTTTCTTCAAGTATGAGAAATCCTGTACAGTTAAACAGAGAGCAAGCCTATAATCTGTTTAAAGTGGTGTTTAAGTACTTGGGACCTTGAGGGGGGAAAAAAATGAAAGGAGTGATCTAAATTTAAACTAAATTGGGTTCACGGGTCCAGTCAGCCTTTAACAGTGTTATTGTACTGTTTATAGTAGTGAACTTGTTTTCCTGGTTATGTCAGTGAGGTAAGAAGAAAAATAACTTAAAATCATGGTGACTTCCAGAGGAAAATGCCTGCTTTGTATGAGAGTAAAGTCAGAAATCTTTGGCACCCATCCTACTAGTTCGTTGAGGGGGGAAAAAAACCCCTTCTAGGTTCAAGCCTAATACAACAGTGCCATAAATGTGAAATATTATCTCTAGCCAGTTAATGTTCACCGTTCAGGGCAGTGACAGTCTTCCTTGACGGTGGGGCAATGGTGAAAGCTCCAGCGTCGGGGAATCGGGAAGCGTGGGCAGGTGCTGGGTGGGGTTTGGTGTGCTGTTGGAAACATATTGCCTGTGATTAATAGTTTCAAGTTTTCCACATAACTTGCCAGTTCTTCAATTAAGCTACTCTTCTAGTTTTGTATACAGTGCATGCTTAGGAGCCTCGCATTTCTAATACCCTTTAAGTGTTACAGGATTGCAACTTTTTCTCATAAATTTATAAAAAAGTACTCATTTTAAGCCTTGGCTGGTATGGCTCAGTGGATTGAGCCTGGGCTGGGATCCAGAAGTTTGCTGGCTTAATTCCCAGTCAGGGCGCATGCCTGGGTGGTGGGCCAGGCCCCCAGTGGGGGCCACATGAGATGCAACCACACATTGATGTCTCTCTCCCTCTCTTCCTCCCTCCCTTCCCCTCTCTCTAAAAATAAATAAAATCTTTTTTTTAAAGGACTCATTTTAAGTAAGTAAATACTATGAGGATTGTTAATGTATCAACATAATGGACTACATGATAACTTTTAGACATGATGTCCTATTATATGGGAATGTATACGTGAAGTAATAGATGCACCATTTGTGAGCATTCATTGTAACTATGTACGTTATAACTGCTGAAAAACATTGCAATTTGGGATGTTGAAAGAATAAGTTGTTTCCTTATAAAATCACTTAAATTCATATTCAACAATATAAAATTATAAACTTAAGTGTGGCAAAAACTGCCGTGTACAAAGTCGTAAAACCAATGGGCAAAGGCTTATAATGTATAATGACAGGTGTATCTTAATATACAGAGAAGTCAAAAGGAGCATGAGTAACCCGGTAACAACATTACCAAAGGATACAAGTAATATAGATGGCAGAAGAAGAAGAAATAAAAATGGTAATGAATATATGAAAAGACTAGTTGATCAACCTTACTAATAATCAGATAAAGAAATGAAAACTTTTAATTTTCCTCCCATCAGTGAGGAAGGATTGACATCCATGGCTTATTAGATGTGGGGAAAATAAGACATCTCATGTGCTTTTCATGGGAGTTGAATTCGTATTTGGAGTCAATTGAGTCTGCAAATACACATGCCTCTTGGAGATAATTTGGAAATTAAATCTAAAAATGCACATATCTTTGACCTAGCATTTATTTTGTTTTATTTATTTATTTTTAGAGAGGGGAAGGGAGGGAGAAAGAGAAATATCAATGTGTGGCTGCCTCTCATGTGGCCCCCACTGGGGACCTGGCCCACAACCCAGGCATGTGCCCTGGCTGGGAATCAAACCAGTGACCCTTTGGTTTGCAGCCCACACTTAATCCACTGAGCAACACCAGCCAGGACTGACCTAGCATTTTTACTTGTAGAATTTTGTCATATAGAAACATTAGCATAAGAGTGCCAAGAAGTATAGGCAAGAATATTTATTGAAGGGTTATTTGTAATAGTGAGACTTTAGAGATAACCTCCATTTTATGTTACTTATAGTTTATCCAGTCAGTAATTTAAGGCAGGGATCCCCAACCAATGGTCCCGGAGAGGTAGCTGTTCTTGGCCTGTTAGGAATGGGCCACAAGCAAAGCTGGCTTGAGCTCTGCCTCTTATCTCCCCTGCCCCCATCCACAGCGGGCGAGCTAGCCAGCGAAGCTCACCTGAACTCATCAGTCCCCCACCCTATTCCACGGTGGGGTGAGTAAAGCTCATCACCTCCTGAGTTCCTTACCACCCTCCACCCCGCCGTCTTCCATGAAACCCCTCAGTGGTGCTAAAAAGGTTGAGGACTGCTGATTTAAGGTAATGGCTAATAGTAGGATCTAATGACCAGACTGTCTGAATTAGAATCTCTGCTCTAGGACTTCTTAGCTCTCTGATCTTTGGCAAATTATTCTGCCTCTCTAAGCTTCAGTTTCTTTATCTGTTAGAAGAAGTTTACAATATTAATAAATTCAGAATCTTTAGGATTAAATGAGATAACTCATCTCAAGAGCATAAGCATGGTGCTTAGCACATACATGGTCAATAAATCTCAGTATAATTATCATTAGTATTATACTGCTATTATAATATTTAAGTTTGAGGTACATGTATATTAATTACTGGCATCTGATATATTTAGTAACAAAAGGAAACTGCAGAACAAGGCTTTGAAAAATCTAAAGGTTCATCAAATTGCTCACTATATTCATATTGGGCAGAGAACATTTTCTTTGTTATAAATAAAAGTTTATAACTTAAAAAATTTCAGAAACTTTATGATGTTTCTTTTGTTTACAGAAATAAAACTTTGAAAAGGCAGGCAGAAAACAGGTTAAAAAACAAACAGGCAGGTACTACACTGTATGAAAAATAACCTCTACAATTTTTGCTACTTGAGAAATACTCTCCCTGCTTGAGGGTCCACACACCTTGGGTGGTTGGACCTGCACTTACATCGTGTTCTGAAGTAAATGGAAGGGAGAAAATTAAAACGAAGCCTCTGACTTAGTGGTGCCGGAGCTCTGCGGAACCCGGCTTCATAGGAACTCACTTTTCACATACCACTTCCTGTAGGACCCCGCCCTCTGTGAACTTACAACATTTATATAGTGAGTAATCCTTCCCTCTGCCACTGAAATGAAATCGTTTATAATGGCTACACAACTTTTTTCTGAACCTTAGAAGTAGCCTTTAATGGTACAACTGTGGAGGCACCAAAAAGATCAGTGGTCGGGCCAGGAGAGGGGGAGGGGAGGCGTAAGTAGGCAGAGAACAGAGGATCTTCAGGACAGGGAAACTATTCTGTATGGTACTATGATAAATACATGTTATCCTGCATTTTTCAAAACCTGCAGAAGGTACAACACCAATAGTGAACCCATGGGGCTTCATCATACACTTCTGACAGTATTTTTTTAACTTTTCCCATAATAAAAAGTATTTTAAAATAGCCTTAAAGATAATGCTAAGTTATCATTCTGTCAATCCCTTTTATCAATTTTATTTTTTGTGGATTTAAAAAAATTTGAGCCCTGGCTGGCGTAGCTCAGTGGATTGAGCGCGGGCTGCAAACCAAAGTGTCGCAGGTTCGATTCCCAGCCAGGGTACATGCCTGGGTTGCAGGCCGTAACCCCCAGCAACCTCACATTGATGTTTCTCTCTCTCTCTCTCTCTATCTCCCTCCCTTCCCTCTCTAAAAATAAATAAATAAAATCTTAAAAAAAAATTTGATCACTTCTCGGCCTTTTGGCTAAGACCAAGTGTAGTATCTGTTCTTATTAGTTTAAAAAATATTTTGGTGATGTATCTAAGAAATTGTTGCCTAACTTAGGTTCTCAAAATTTTTTTCCTACATTTTCTTCTTAAAACTTTATAGTTTAAGATTTTGCATTTAGGTCTGTTTAGTGAGTATAATTTTTTGCATATGGTATGAGATGTGGATCGAAGTTCATTTTTCTTCATTTGGATATCCAGTTGTTTCATCGCCATTGTTGAAAAGGCTGTACTTTCTCCAATGCATTGCCTTTGCACCTTTGGCAAATTCAGTTGTTCATGTGTGTGCCAGTCTGTTCCTGGGCTCTCTGTTGTGTTCTATTGGTTTATTCCTCTGTCTTTGCATTAATACTATATTTCGTCATTACTATAACTGTATAACAAGCCTTGAAATCAAGTCATGTTAGTCTTGCAACTTTCAAAGTTGTTTTGGATATCTTAGTACTTTGTATTTCCATATGAATTTTACAAACATTTCTACAAAAAATGTCTGCTAATTTTTAAAAAAGATTTTATTTTTTGAGAGAGAGGAAAGGAGAGAGATAAAAGAAAGAGAGAAACATCATTGTGTGGTTGTCCCCTGCACTCCTCTCCACTGGGGACCTGGCCCACAACCCAGGCATGTGCCTTGACTGGGAATCGAACTGGCAACCCTTTGGTTTATGGGCCGGCACTCAATCATTGAGCCACACCAGCCAGGGCAAAAGTCTGCTAGTTTGGATTGAGGTTACATTGAATCTGTAGGTCATTTGGGGGGTGGATGAGGTGGAGTGGTAAAATTGAAGCCTTAATAACACTGAGTCTTTCAATCCATGATCATATATTTCCACATTTATTTGGGTCTTCTTTAAAAAAATTTTTTAAATTGTGGTAAATAATATATAACATTTAAAATTTACCATCTTAACCATGTTTAAGTGTGCAGTTCGATAGTTTTAACTATATTCACATTGTGGTGCAACAGATCTTGAGAACTTTTTCAACTTGCAAAACTGACACTGTGTACCCACTGCACAGCTTCCCATTTTCCCTTCCTCCATGGACCCTTACAACCAGTTAGACTTTCTGTGGTTTTTTACAACATGTTATTTGGGCTGGACTACTTTAGATACTTTATATAAGTAGAATCACACAGTATTTGTCTTTTTGGTGACTTGAGTATTGCACTTAGTATACTACCTTAAGATTCCTTAGTGTTGTAGTACGTAACAAGATTTCCTTCTCTTTTAAGGCTGAATAATATTCCATTGTTCATGTATACCACATTTGCTTTATCCGTTTGTTGATGGACATTTGAGTTGCTTCTTCCCCCGGCTCTTGTGAATAATAACGCTGCAGTGATCACAGGAATGCAGATTCCTTCAAGACACTGATTTCAGTTCTTTTAGATACATACCAGAAGTGGGGGTGCAGGATCATATGATAATTCTTTTTTTAGTGTTTTGAGGAATGCCATGCTATTTTTTTTTTATAGCAGCCACACCATGTTGTAGTCGTAACAACAGTATGCGAGGGTTCCAATTTTTCTGTGTCCTTGCTAATGCATATTGTTTTTTCAGTGTTTGATAGTAGCCATCGTTACGGGCAGAAGATGGTATCTCATTGTAGTTTGAGTTGTGTTTCTGTAATGATTAGTAATGTTGAGCTCTTTTCATGTACTTTTTGGCCATTTGTATGTATTCTTTAGAGAAATGTCTACATTAAGTCGTTTGCTCATTTTTAAGATTTTATTTATTTTTTAGTGAGAAGGGGAAGGGAGGAGAAAAAGAGGGAGAGAAACATCAATGTGCAAGAGATACATCGGTCGGTTGCCACTCTCATTCCACCAACTGAGGGCCTGGTCCCAGCCAGGGAATGTGCCCTGACTGGGAATCGACTGGGCCACATCAGCCAGGGCCCTTTGCTCATTTTAAAATTAGGATTTGTTTTTTTAAAAAATATATATATATTAGATTTTTATTTATTCATTTTTAGAGAGGGAAGGGAGGGAGAAAGAGAGAGAGAGAAACATCAATGTGTGGTTGCTGGGTGCCGTGGCCTGCAACCAAGGCATGTGCCCTGACTGGGAATTGAACCTGTGATGCTTTGGTTCGCAGCCTGTGCTCAATCCACTGAGCTATGCCAGCCAGGAAAATTAGGTTGGTTTTTTGTTGTTGAATTGTAGAAGTTCTTTCTGTATTCTGGATATTAACCCCTTATTAGGTACATGATATGCAAATATTTTTTCTCCCATTCCATGGTTGACTTTTCACTCTGTTGATTGTTTCTTTGATGCACAGAGGTTTCAAAGTTTGATGGTGTCTCATATGTCTGTTTTTACTTTTGTTCTTTAATTTTCCTAGCAGTATTTTGTAGTTTTCAATGTATGGGTTTATTTGGGATTCCCCAAGATTATGCTTATGTTCAATGATTAGCTAGAAGAATTCACAAAACTCAGGAAAGCTGTTATACTCACTGTTCCAGTTGATTACAGTGGAAGCATACAAATTAAAATTAGCAACAGAAAAAGGCACACAGATCAGGGGCCAGGCACAAGCTTCTAGTTGTCCTCTCCCAGTGGAGTCATGGGAACAGTGCTTAATTCTCCCAGGAACAATGTGTGACAACATGCACAGAGTACTGCCAACCAGGGAAGTGCACTTGAGCCTTGGAGTCCAGGGGTTTTACTGGGGGTTGGTCATGTAGACATGGCTGACCGCAGCTCTGTGCCCCTCCCAAAGTCAAGCAGATACAGTGTAGTCCAAGACCCCCACCACAGACCACATTGTTAACAATGGGGCCCAAGGCCTTGTGGAAACAGAAACACTTTTAACAGACAGGATATTCCAAGGGCTTAGAGGTTACCTCCCAGGAACAAGGCCAGATCTTGTCATGTGCGGGGTTTGGACCCTCTTGACCTACTGACTTAATCCTTTGTTATACAGTGAGCTTTTCGCACCTTCTCATCCTTCAGGTCTCAGCTCAAGTGTCACTTCCTCGGAAAGATATCCCATGTATTCTTTATTACATCACCCTGCTCTAGTACTGTCCCACTTCGTAATTATCTTGTTTACTATCTGCCTCCCTCTGCTTGAAATCAGTTCATGGGAGCGAAAACCTCATCTGTCTTGTTGACTGCTGTACTGTTGGCACCTAGTGCACAGCTGGCATTCACTGATTCTTAATAACTATAGAATTATATCTAGAAACAAAAAAAGTACCATCAGCCAAATAGAAAAATGGCAAAGGAATGAATACTGAGTTCACAGAAAATATGCTCCTTTTGCCTAATAATAAGAGAAATAGATGTTAAAATTACATGGAGATCCCATGTTTCACCTATCAGATTCATAAAAATTCAAGCATTTCATAGCTTGTTGTTTTGACAGGGCTTGTTAAAATAGGCACTCTTCTGTGTTGCTGAATTGTTAAACTAGTACAACCCATAGGGAGGGTGATTTGGCAATATATGTCAATATCTCAACTGCATGTGTACTTTGACCCAGTAATTTTCCTTCAGGGAATTTATCCTACAAATATGTCCCCACACATGTATAACTTAATAGGGGGCATTCCAACTGCAGCAGTGTTTGTAATGGCAAGAAGTTCAAAGCAAGTTAAATGTCAGCCATTAGGGGATTGGCCTAATTAATGGAATATCATACTCTGGCTATATGGCTGATAAAAAAAATTTTTTTTAAGAAGAAGGATAGGCTTTGTGTACTAATGCATTTAAAAAATCTTTAAGATACACAGTTAAGCAAAGGAAGCAAAGTGCAGGACGGTGCATCTGTTTTGCAAAGGGGAATGAGAATACGTATTTGTAATTGCTTGTATGTCCATGAAGAAATGGATAGAAGTGGCAGAGAACAGGGACAGTGGTAACCTGGAAGATTAAAAGCTAAGTAGATAGTTAAATGAGAGCCTTTTTACCATTCACTTTTTTAATGCTCAGATTTTAGAACCATGTGCATGTTTTACCTGTTTAAATAAATAAATAAATAAATTGTGCCCTGGCCAGTGTGACTCGCTTGTTTGGAGCCTCATCCCATGGACCAAAGGGTCGTTCGATTCCTGGTCAGGGCACAAGCCTAGGTTGCAGGTTCGGTTCCCAGTCAGGGTTCATGCCCGAGGCCACCAGTCGATGCTTCTCTCTCACATCAATATTTCTTTTCCCCTCTCTCTCCCTCCCTTCCCCTCTCTCTAAAGTCAGTGGGCCTGTCCTTAAGTGAAGATAAATAAGTAGATGAATAAGTTGTACTTTTAAAAAAGACATTAAAACATAGTTTTAAAAATAGTATCCACCCCTGGCTTGTGTGGCTCAGTGGATTGAGGACCAGCCTGCAAGCTGAAGGATCACAGGTTCAATTCCCAGCCAGGGTCTATGCCTGGGTTGCAGGCCAATGTTTAAAAAAAAAAACCCAACTATCCAAAGTACTATAAAGAGAAAGTGTGTGTGTGTGTGTGTGTGTGTGTGTGTGTGTGAGAGAGAGAGAGAGAGAGAGAGAGAGAGAGAGAGAGAGAGAAACAGTGCTTTAGTTTCCCACGCTGGCTTCAGGGGTGGGACAGGGTGGGGTCAGCTAATGTTCCTTACAAACCAGAACAGCCAGTTGAGTAATATCATTGAGCATATTATGATTGCGTCTTTCATGCTAGACTTACTCATTTAAATCTTTTGTGTAGCCTGATGGGTCAGCTGTATGCCATAGAAAGAATACAAATTTTGAAGTAAGAAACTTGCATTTGACTCTTGCCTCTGCTGTTTTGTGGTGTGAGGTTTTGGACAAGTTCCTACCAACACCTCTCAACGTTTGAAAAGAATGATTGAGCCCTGGCTGGTGTAGCTCAGTGGATTGAGCACGGGCTGCGAACCAAAGTGTCGTAGGTTCGACTCCCAGTCAGGGTACATGCCTGGGTTGCAGGCCATGACCCCCAGCAACCGCACATTGATGTCTCTCTCTCTCTCTCCCTCCCTCCCTTCCCTCTCTAAAAAAATAAATAAATAAAATCTTAAAAAAAAAAGAATGATTGGGATACATGCCAGTGCTTTGTAAGTTGGCAAATACCGTATAAAGAGAGTTATTATTACTTGTATTTTAGTTTGCTTTGAGCATGAATTGGCGCATCAAGTTGGTCATAATTGTGTGGCTGAATATTAGTCACAAACATAACAACCTCAGCACAAGGCGTAGAAAATCAAAGTGTGACTTCCCTCCACTCGCCTGCCCCGCTGCTGTCTGTTACACCATGTCTCTGCCTCCAGATCCCCCCTTCCTCTTAACAACTTCTTTCCTCCTGAACTTGGGCCACTCCAGTGGCTTGTATTCAGCAAAAATTATCTTTTCTGGTAAGTGGTGTATATATTTCTACCTTATGCGCTTTGGAATTATTTCCTTTCTGTTCCTCATAGAGTTTGAGTCTTCATAAATATTTTCTCCATGAATTTAGAGAGTGACTTTCTGACCTTCAGGGCGAGGTAAAGGGCTCCAGTGCCCTTATAAAGATGAGGCCTACTCTTTTCTTTCCCTCCGTTGTCCCCTGTGCTGTTCCATCACTTACCATCTCCCTGTCTTGTAATGTCAGTCTCTTCCTGAACCCTAACTCTGTATTCTGACCCGACAAGTATGTGAAGTCTCTGTCATCCCTAAAATAATTATTTCAATTTTAAATCTTTTCTGTTGTCATATTTTTTTCCACCGAAGAATTATTGCCTTTAATTTCTCAAGTCTTATTCATTCCTCAGTCTGTTGTGATTTATGATCTGACTTCCCTCTTTCCCCTTTTACTTGTATGAAGAGGTTGGTGGACTTCCCTCTGCCAAATTCAGTGGCTTTTTGGCTCTTGTTCTGCCTGACCGTTGATGACACCTTTTTGAAATGTACTCTGCCTTTGGCTTGATATACATTGATTGCTGGATTTTCTTCCCTCTTCCCCTAGTCTCTTTTGCTGGTTTTTCCCCTATCACCTGTTGCTTAAGCTTAGAGGTTACTCATACTTCTTCCTTGTTTGTCATCTATCATCTCAGTAGTTTTCCTTCTACAGTTGGTGTATTGCATTCATGACCAACAAGTTCAGACTGTTCCTATTTTCCATCTATACTCTCTCTCTCTTGAGATTTCATCCACTTCCATAGCTATACAAGCTAATGACTTCCCCCAACTCTCTTCTGCACTTGAAATTCTTGTTAGCTGCCTTTGGACTTTCTTGCCTGGTTGCAGGTACTTTGCATTTTCCTGTCTCCCAAACTAACACCTCTCTCCTCTCCCCCAGCGTGCTCATCTCCTGTGTTCCCAATCTCTCTCATCTCCTGTGTCCCAATCTCTATCAGCGTCAGCACCACCTTCCTAGTCTCTCATGCTGGAAACCTCCAGAGTCATCCTCACCTCCTTCCTGACCATTCACAAAGCCCTGTCACTTCGGCTTCTGAATATGCCTCATACATCTCCTGTTTTCTATCTCCACTCCGTGAAGTTTCTCACAAATGAAAGATAATCTGGTGTGCCTCTTCCTCAGACTTGACATTTTTTAATGACTTTCTGTTGCCTACAGAACAAAGTCTAAAGCCCTTTGTTCTCTCGGCAATAGGAAGATCCTTTACAACCTGTTGCTAACCTTCTTCCTTTCCACCAGCCCTGACAGCCCTGTCCCCCAGCCCCCTCCGCCATAGTCACAGGTTTGCTCCGCGTCACTTGCACGTGTCTGTGCCACAGGTCATGTTGTCTCTGCCTGGAGCCCGTTTACCTTACCATCACTCTGGAAGGTTCTGCTCAAGAATCATATCTTTTATGTTGCCGGTCTCTACTACACAAAATTGTAGTCCTGTAGCACTTTGTTGATGTCTCTAATATATTTATTCTATTTTAAAACTAACTTATAAACTGCTTTTTAAAAATTTTTATTTATTTATTTTTAGAGAAAAGGGGAAGGGAGGGAGAAAGAGAAGGAGAGATACGTAGATGTGTGAGAGAGACATTGATCAGTTGCCTTACACATGTGTCCCAACCAGGGATTGGCCTGCAACCCAGGCATGTGCCCTGACCGGGAATCGAACCAGTGACCTTTTGCTTTGTTGGATGACACTCAAGCAACTGAGCCACACCAGTCAGGATTAACTTAAGAACTTCTTAAGGACACATCTACATTGTATTATTTTCTGTATTGCTACAGAAGAGTACCTGGAATATAGAATTTTGATAATTACCTGTGGGGTGAATACATTCAAAATAAAAGAGAACTCAGCTCACAGCCTGCAGAGCTCTCATCTCGTCTTGTGAACCAAAAATTGAGGTGTGAAGAACTTGATTTCTGTGGTCAGGCACACCTGGGTTCACACCCACTCAGTAACACAAGCTGTTGCCGTTTCCTTACCTGTAAAGTGGTGATGATGGGGTGGCTGTGAGAATTAAATGTAAAATGCGTTGTCAGTCCTTGGTACACTATAACAACTTTTTTTAAAAAGATTGATTTATTTACTTTTAGAGAAAGGGTAAGGGAGGGAGAAAGAGGGAGAGAAACATCAGTGTGTGGTTGCCTCTCACGCACCCCAGGCACGTGCCCTGACTGGGAATCCAACTGGCGACCCTTTGGTTTGCAGGCCGGCACTCAATCCACTGAGCCACCCCAGCCAGGGCCATTGTAATAACTTTAAGCTATTATTAGGTGTGTAATGTATTTTTAATGAATAATAGTAATACTCTATAGTAATATTATGAGTTACATCTGTAGCCAAAAACGAGGTACAAGAATGGCCTGTTCTCATATGATCTTTCTAAGAGAACCCTTTCTTAACCACGCTGGTGACATCTTCCCAGCATCAGTGACTGTCAGCCTGTTCTGTTGCCAGTGAGGAGGAAGAAGAGTACCTGTTACCCTTCCCGTTATCTGTTATCGTTATTGTTGTTGTTTGTGCTCTTGGGATTCATTTTACCCTTTCCAGACACTGAGTTTAGATGGGAACAGTGATACCAAGAAGGAAGTTGAGTTTGAAGAATAGGAAAGAAGAAACTCAGGATAAGGATAAAGGTAATAATGTGGCATTTGGATTAAGAGTCTGAGGAAAGTAGAGTCTAAGAAGGGTTCTCCTTCCGTCCCATCACTGACCAAGTGTTACTGTCTGCTGACTGCGTACAGGGCACAGTGGGGATGAGGCAGGGATATCATAATCATTTAAGGCCTAGTTCTCACTGTAAAGATTTTTTAAAATTGAATACTTGAGATCATTGTAGATTTAAGTGCAATTGTAAGAAATAATTACAGAAAGATCCCTTGTACATCACTGTAGGATTTTGTCTTGTTAGTAATGAAAGGAAGATAGTTCGATGTGTAACTGGTATAAAACCACAGGTAGAAAGCACTTCACAACTTTGGAAAAGCTCAGATTACTCTGCTTAAAGCTGCAGCAGATCCAGTTTTCGGGCAAGTGTCAGTTTTAAGCCCAACCTCAAAGGATGAGTGTAATTGTATTAGGTCGGGGATGGCAGGAGAGACCCAGGGGAAAGGGAGGGTCTGCGTTCCTACAGTGAATTTGGTAAATAATCTAGACTTCGTATCTGCACACATATTATAAATTGGTTCTTTCCTACCTCCAGATTTTAGAACTCAAGTAATGATGAGTCTATTGTTAACCCCAGATTGTTACATTTTATGTTTTTGATATAGAATGCCTTGATTCTACTAAGAATCTGACTTACTGACAAGGTTTTTCTTCTTGTGCTTGTAGAATGACGGTAAAGACCGGCATGAGCACGGCAGCGAAAGGCGGAGGCGGGGCAACCCTGAGCCGTTGTCTAATGGAGGACCCCAGGGTAACGCACTGCAGGTGGTGGAACAAGATGAAGAAGAAGATGAGGAGCTGACACTGAAATATGGCGCCAAACATGTGATCATGCTCTTTGTCCCCGTGACTCTCTGTATGGTGGTAGTGGTGGCTACCATCAAATCAGTCAGCTTTTATACCCGGAATGATGGGCAGTTGTATGTATGAGTGTTTTGTTTTATTATTCTCAAGGCCAGTGTAGCTTTCCTTTTACAGCATGTCATCATTACCTTGAAGGCCTCTTCACTGAAGGGCCAGGAAGGCTACAGAGTTCTTCTAGCCAGAGCAGTTGAGAGAGTGAGGGGTTATGTATTACTTGATGCTTTGAGTACAGAGAATGAAAGCTGTAGAATTGTATTTCTTGTGTGGTGTCACTAAGATAGGGCTGATTTGTTTGTAACTGAGCAGGTAAAAGCCTTGAATAGTAACCTTTCCCATCTCAGAGCCTTTAGGCCTGTTGTTCTTTGCCTGGAATGTTCTTTTCTTTTCTAATTTAGGTGGACTAATTCCTATCATCCTTCTCATCTTGACTTAAATGTTAAGGCCAAAGATAACTTCTCTGATCCTCCTAACAAAATTAGGTACTTTCTGGTGTTCTTTCTCACAGCAACTTGTTCTTTTTCACTTGTAACAATATGCAAATGTATATTAATTCACCTTATTTGCTTAATACCTGGTTTCCTTCTGTGCTGCATGTCTTATCAGGGCACTTTGTTTCCAGGACGAGGTATGTAACAAATGCTCAGTGAAAAGAGTTGTTAAATGAAAGGATGAAGATTAATGTAAGCTGCACTAGACTCTTGGGGAACTGTCATGTAGATTTTCTGGTGCTGTTGTTGTCAGCCCTTTGCCACCAAGAAAAATGCCCTGATTCATGTGTCACCCAGTTCTGTCTTTAGGACTCTAGCAGGGCTCAAGCAAATTTTAAATGGACTTTAGAATTTGAAAGTGGCAAGTGGCTGAAACACTGCATGGGGTTCTGAAAGCCAAGCTATTAATCTTTGGGAGAAAGATTGAGACAGTGAGTGACAGACAGACAGTGGCGATAATAGCCAAAAGGGATTGAGGGATATTCTCTGTGTAAGTTAGAGCTAGTTTGGCTACATATTGTAGAACAGGGGTTAGCAAGCCATAGCCCACAGGCCAGATCTGCCTGTCACCTATTTCTGTAAATAAAGCTTTACTGTAATGCAGTCATGTCCATTCTGTTATATATTGTCTCTGCCGCCTTTATGCAGCACTGGCAGAATTGACTGGTTGCAACAGAGAGCATATCGCCCACAAAACTTAAAATATTTACTCTCTAGTTCTTTACAGAAAGTTTGCTGACCCCCATCATTAAAATCAAAACAACTGATTTAAATGATATGGATGTTTAATCTCTCACCCACAGAGTAGTACATGGGTAGTCAGTCCAGATTGGTAGAGTGGCTTCACATTCATCAAGGACTTGGGCTCCTCCTTCTTCCTTAGCTTCTATATCCCAGGTTATTGTGGGTGCTGAAGCCCCAGCCTTTGTTGAGGCAGCAGGAAACAGGAAGGGGTAGGGGACGAAAGGACATAAGACATACCTCTCAGCAGAGTTAACTCCTCTTTTTGGAGTTTACCCAATACATTTGCTTTAAGTACAGAGAATGAAAGCTATAGAATGTATTTCTTGTGTGGTGTCACTAAGATAGGGCTGATTTGTTTGTAATTGAGCAGGTAAAAGCCTTGAATAGTAACCTTTCCCATCTCAGAGCCTTTAGGCCTGTTGTTCTTTGCCTGGAATGTTCTTTTCTTTTCTAATTTAGGTGGACTAATTCCTATCATCCTTCTCATCTTGACTTAAATGTTAAGGCCAAAGATAACTTCTCTGATCCTCCTAACAAAATTAGGTACTTTCTGGTGTTCTTTCTCATAGCAACTTGTTCTTTTTCACTTGTAACAATATGCAAATGTATATTAATTCACCTTATTTACTTAATACCTGGTTTCCTTCTGTGCTGCATGTCTTATCAGGGCACTTTGTTTCCAGGACGAGGTATGTAACAAATGCTCAGTGAAAAGAATTGTTAAATAAAGGATGGAGATTAATGTAAGCTGCACTAGACTCTTGGGGAACTGTCATGTAGATTCTCTGGTGCTGTTGTTGTCAGCCCTTTGCCACCAAGAAAAATGCCCTGATTCATGTGTCACCCAGTTCTGTCTTTAGGACTCTAGCAGGGCTCAAGCAAATTTTAAATGGACTTTAGAATTTGAAAGTGGCAAGTGGCTGAAACACTGCATGGGGTTCTGAAAGCTAAGCTATTAATCTTTGGGAGAAAGATTGAGACAGTGAGTGACAGACAGACAGTGGCGATAATAGCCAAAAGGGATTGAGGGATATTCTCTGTGTAAGTTAGAGCTAGTTTGGCTACATATTGTAGAACAGGGGTTAGCAAGCCATAGCCCACAGGCCAGATCTGCCTGTCACCTATTTCTGTAAATAAAGCTTTACTGTAATGCAGTCATGTCCATTCTGTTATATATTGTCTCTGCCGCCTTTATGCAGCACTGGCAGAATTGACTGGTTGCAACAGAGAGCATATCGCCCACAAAACTTAAAATATTTACTCTCTAGTTCTTTACAGAAAGTTTGCTGACCCCATCATTAAAATCAAAACAACTGATTTAAATGATATGGATGTTTAATCTCTCACCCACAGAGTAGTACAGGGGTAGTCAGTCCAGATTGGTAGAGTGGCTTCACATTCATCAAGGACTTGGGCTCCTCCTTCTTCCTTAGCTTCTATATCCCAGGTTATTGTGGGTGCTGAAGCCCCAGCCTTTGTTGAGACAGCAGGAAGCAGGAAGGAGTAGGGGATGAAAGGACATAAGACATACCTCTCAGTAGAATTAACTCTTAGGAGTTTTACCCAGTACATTTGCTTATATGTAACTTGTTAGCCGTTGCTTAAGTCTAGTGGCCACACCTGACTGTAATGGAGTTAGAAACTAAGTGTTGGCCGGAACATTGGCACCGAGAATAAAAGTATTTTATGCTAATGAGAAATAAGGGGAGGGTAGATGGGTGACATTATCTCTAGACAACACCAGTTGCAGTCACCCTGAAGTTGAAAGAGAATAATTATAAACCATATTACCATCCTCTGACAATCTCAGCCTAGGTAGTTTGCATTGTAGATTCTAGTTCTTTCGTAAATCACTAATAATCTGTGCAGAAAGAATATTCAGTGAGGTAATTATTTCAGTATATAGTATCCACTAGATGGAGCCATTTGTCTGGCTCACAACTCTCCATATTTTAGAATTGTACTCTTATTTTGAAGCACTTATTGTAGACATCTAATAGCTGTTTTCTTGGGTTAAAAATTATTGGCTGGAGTAATGAGATGGACAGAAGTGACATAAGATATTAGTTGAATCAAGGAAAGAAAACTTGTGTTGGAGAGAGTATGTGGTTTGGGGTATACATCCAATTAGCACTTACCCGGGGCTTTTGCATTTTGTTTCATTATAGGATTTATACTCCGTTCACAGAAGACACCGAGACTGTGGGCCAGAGAGCCCTGCACTCGATCCTGAATGCTGCCATCATGATCAGTGTCATTGTTGTCATGACCATTCTCCTGGTGGCTCTGTACAAATATAGGTGCTACAAGGTGAGCGGGCATGAGGGACAGAGCTTTACTTTCCACTGTGTTCTTCTCGTTAAGATTTTATTTATTTATTTTTAGAGAGGGGGAAGGAGGGAGAAAGAGGCAGAGAAACATCACTGTGCTCTTGCACACCCCCAGCCAGAGACCTGGCCTGCAACCCAGGCACGTGCCCTGACTGGGAATCGAACCAGGAGCCTTTCAGTTTGTGGGACAGTGCTCAACCTACTGAGCCACACCAGCCAGGGCTCCACTTTGTTCTCTTTATGATTGGGTTTTTCTGTCATATACCTTACTTGGTATAGGGAAAAAAAGTTTTATATTCCAGAACTAAGTTAATTTTTAGTTTTCTCCCCTCATTGTGGAATATTTGAAAAATACAAAAAGGCCTAAATGGAAAACAAATGTTTTCATATCACAATCTAAATGGTTTTAACATTTTAATTTGTGGTATATATGAGACATTCGAAAGAAATACATCCTAAGACCTTTGGGATTCCATCATTCACAAATAGTGTTATGGGATTCATATTTTCATACTTGAGCAGAAAACAATAAAGCCACCTTCAGGTGCTGGTTTAAGTTCATTGGTGATTAGCTCCATTTCTGCTTCTAAATTGGTGATCATCCATTTCCTCACCGCATCTCCTACAGTAGCGCTAATTCTTCCCTTGGGAAACACAGCAGGGGAGGTTGTGCAGGAAAGACCCAGCTTCTGCTCCCTGCTGCTCCCTAGCTCACTCTCTAGCTAAGTGGTTTACTGCTCAATTTCAGCCACCTGGCACATATTTCAGATTTGCCTCAAAAAAAAAAAAAAGACCATTTATTGTAAGTCATAAACCTTTAGGGTAATTCTCAAGTAAATAAATATTAACTTTCCAAATATCAAAGTCTGTCTATTTTCTTATGGTATTTATTTCTCTGTGTGTGTACATATATGTATATGTATATGTGTACAAAATGTGTGTGTGTGTGTGTATGTGTTTTAAGATTTTATTTCTTTTTAGAGAGAGGGGAAGGGAGGGAGAAAGACAGGGAGAGAAACATCAATCAGCTGCCTCTTGCACACGCCCAACCAGTCACCTGGCTCGCAACTAGGCATGTGCCCTGACAGGAATAGAACCCATGATCTTTCAGTTTGTGATATGACACCCAACCCAATGAGCCACACCAGTCAGGGTTGTTGTTTTTTTTTTTTTTACATGGATGATATAAAATACAATTAGTATGTGTCCTGTCTTCACTTTTACTTTTGCATAAACATTTTTCCGTATTATAAATACTTAGAAAATATGTCTGATCACTATATAATATTTACCTCAGTGAGTGCATTGTAATGTATTTTCCTCATTTAAGGTGTTTGCAGTTTTTCAGTATTCTAAAAAAATGTCTTTATGCATAGAGCTTTTTCAGTTTTTCAAATTGTTTTCTTAGGGTAAAATTCCAGACACAGAATTTTTGGGCAAATTATCTTCATATCTTGGTATGCAAAATTTCCTTTTCTAAATCATACTATTAATTTGTACTTAATACTAGTAGTGAATGAGACTCTCTTGCCTTATCCCACCTTCACTAGCATTGAATTTTTTTAAAAATCTGTGCTGATTTTTATAGGTTAAGCAAAATGCCCTGATTTGTGTTTAGTTGATTACTAATAAGCTCAAATACCTTTTCAGTGTTCATAAACTCTAAAACTATGCAGGTTAACCTTGTTTGTTGAACGTTTGAGTGGGTGGAAGTGTTAACCACCCGCAGCCTGACATTAGCGTATGGAGAAGACTGAAGAGGAAATGTGCGTGTGGTGATGACAGGTAGTCATCAACACCTAGCAATGCAGAGAGCGAATGATGTAAACCCATGTAAGAAACGTTCTGCTCCCGCTGTTTACATGCACTCGTATCTTAAATACTTTCCTTGATCCTGTTTTCACCATATAGATTGTCTGCATATAAGCGTTTACCCGCCAGTTTCATTTCTCTGATTGATTGGACTCTCTTTGTTACCTTTATCTGGATTATGTGCTACTTTCACATTTTATTGGGAGTGTGTTTAGGGCCATGTCCCCACCTGCACATCTTGGAGATGGGACTGCAAGTTCATAACAGCTTGAAGAGGTTGCTTTCCTGAGCTGCTTCCTTTCTGTGATCTCCCTGCTACTTTCTGGTTCTTTTGGATTTCCCTTTTTCAGAAAGGTGGACTTTATTTTCCCAGTGTCAGGGCCAAGAAAGGTGAGGACAGAAATACAGCAAGGGCCACTTGCCTTATTACTCTTAGGAAACTACAGCTTCTCCAGTCTGATGGGAAGCTTCCCCTCCCTCTTAAGTTTAAGACTCCTGCTGCCCTCTTTGTCACCACCCCAGGATGATTTGGGGGCTGAGTATGAAAGAATGGAGAAAATGAAAAAAAAAACCAGAAACTGAGATTTTGCCTTCTTGGTGTGTGGAGACCTCTTTCCCTCTTCCTCTCGCCAGAACTAGAGGGCTTCTGCACTTGGTCTCACTGCCTTGCTAAGTAATACCCACTCGGGTTGCGTTGCATCCTGGTGGAGGAGGGTAGTACTAGAGTGAAAGTAGTGACACTAAAATTCACTGTCTACTAGTAAATTCTATTAAAATTCCCTGGTACTTCTAATTCCCCAGCACAACTACCTCTCTTTACTTTTCAGAGTCCTCGTTAGTAGCATGCATTCTATCTAGCCTTTATAGTTGCATATGGTGGGTGAAATGGGCTTTCACTCCTTTTTACCTAGAACCTATCTTGTTATATAAGGTCTGTCCAGAAGGTATCCAGCTATGTAATATGAAAAATAAGAGACTTTTATTGAAGAAGATGTAAGAAGCATTGTACACAGGACAATAACACCTCAGTCCCCTTCAGATTAGGCACCTTGGGATCTCACACAGTTCTCTCAATCACTGTCAGTTGTATTTTCCTGAATCTTATTGACTGTGTGAAATCTCTTCCTTTTCAATGGTGATTTTAGTTTTGGGAAATGCCAGAAATTGCAGGGCACTAAATCCGAGCAGTAAGGGGACTGAGTCACCTAGGTGATTTGATATTTCACCAAAAAACTCTGCATAAGACGTGATGCATGAGTAGGCACATTGTCCTGATGAAGCTGCCATCACCCAGTTGCCCATAGCTGTGGCCTTCTGAATCATCTGAATAGCTTTCAGGGAGGAATGTTCAAACTTAATGCAAAATTTGATGCAGATTTGTTGCTCTACCTGCTCATTTTGAATATGATGGCCACATAGTACATGTGCTCACTCAACAGCATCTACTGCCCCCACTGACTAGTACTGTGACATCACTGTTTACTCATGCACACACATCCATGCAGTTGGCTGCCAGGTTACATCAATGTGGTACACACTGTTCTCCACACTGTTCTTATATTAATAACAGTATTGGTAAATTTTATGTTTCTTTTAGCTGTGTTTCATTTGTATATTTATTTTTTAAATTTTATTTATTTTAGCCCTGGCTGGCGTAGCTCAGTGGATTGAGCATGGGCTGCGAACCAAAGTGTCGCAGGTTTGATTCCCGGTCAAGGTACATGCCTGGGTTGCAGGCCACGATCCCCAGCAACCACACATTGATGTCTCTCTCTCTCTCTCTCTTTCTCCCCCTTTAAAAATAAATAAATAAAATATTTTTAAAAATTTTATTTATTTTTAGAGAGTAGAAGGGAAGGAGAAAAGGAGAGAGTCAGTGTGTGGTTACCTCTTACACGTGCCCGCAACCCAGGCATGTGCCCTGACTGGGAATCGAACAGGCAACCCTTTGGTTCGCAGGCCAGCACTCAATCCAGTGAGCCACACCAGCCAGGGCAAGTTTTGCTTCATTTTAGACCATCTAAAAGGTTCATATTCAGCCAAATTTGTACATTTATTCATTCATTTGTGTTGTTTTGATTTGCTTTTTAATGTTCAAGTCTTAGCAAGCACAGCCATTTCTAAAGTTGTTTGACTGGTTTTGATTCCCAGTATAAAATAAAAGGAACTTTTGAGTCAGAAATTCAGAAACTTGCCAGAACCTATTTGGAAATAAGTCCTTATGATTTGTTATATCAGTGGTTGGTTGTGCAATGTCTGTAAGAAGCACAAGAAGCTAAAAAACCAAACCTTAAAAAGTAGCAGCCAATTATAAATGAGTCAAGGTGCTCTGGCTAGAAATAAATGGTAAAGATTTATTTAAGGGTCTTGCAGTTTGCACACCAGAAACATGACTAGGCAATACCCAGAATGTTCCAAAGAAGAAAGAAAAGCTAAGGGTTCTTATAGTAAAAAGTACATTCTTGAGAAGAATCAATTCTGCATTCTTAGCTTCTGGATTCATCTGAGATTGCAAGTCCCTGGATTAGTGATTTTCAATGAGTGTACCACAAGAATTTTTAAAACATCCAATACCTGACTTTTTAGTCAGGGACAGTGACCTCTTTTTCCTTAGACTGTCAAAAAAAAAATGACAACAGCCAACATAACAGTAGCCATCCAGTGTAAATGAATCTAAATTACATCTATTTTTTGTAAGATTGGCAAAAAATACATTTTTTGGTGTGCCACAGAATTTTAGTAATTAGTTTGTGCCATGAGATGAAAAAGGTTAAAAAATCGCTGCTCTAGAAGACCCGTGGTCTGGATAATGGACGTCAGGTGATCTGGTTCCATGAACATTCTTTCCTTAGTCCTTCGGGGATAATCAGAGGGTTATTCAAGGGTTTGATGTATATCCAGGCATTGATGCAAAACTAGAAAGTTCGAAAGTGTAAGTTCCCCGGCTAATTAAAACAAGAATAGAATCATTTCCTCATGCCTCAACCTACTTGATTTTAGTAATTTAGCAGCTTCACTGTGGTGACTCCATTTTGTTTCTTCACTTCAAAAGGTAGAACACAGAAAAGGCAGTTAATTAATACTTACCATTTGTTGTGTTCCTGGCCTGGATAGTGCAGGGTTTAGAGCAAACACTTGCTCTTCTGCACCAAAGCAGGGTTCTTTCCTTTCAGAGCCCGTAGCACAGGAAATCTGACTAGGGGCTTTTTGCAGGATGAGAAAGACCTGTTTTACACTCTCACGTTCTGGAAAAGGGGGAGATGCTATTTAGTCATCATTCGAAGAGGCTTTGAGTTCAGATAGTAATTCAGAAAAGAATGAAATAAATGACCAATCTAAATAGTAAAACTGTTTTACAACCATTATTACAGGCAAAGGACTAATATTTTTATAATATGTAGATTACTTATAAATCATTAAGAAAATTATGAACATCTTATGAGAAATTTTAAAAATTTCAAGCAGGAAATCTAGATGGTTAGTAGCAAGAACCATATATATATATTTCCTCATTAGGAAAAAATGCATATTAAAATAACAAATTAACATTTCACCTACTGACTTGGTAAAGATTAATCCAGTCTTTTTATTTTTGTGAAGTCACTAAACCAGTACATATCAATAATCAATGATTAGAAAAAGTTTGTAGACTTTGAGTCAGTAATTTTGCTTTCATGATTTATTCCAAAGAAAGAACTAGAAATAGGGAAAAATATTTTCATGCTAGGATATTCATCCTAGCATAAATTATAATTGGAAAGAAAAAGAAACACCACAAATTTATGCATAAGAAAAGTTAAGTTTGGGGATTCATCTATATAAGTAGAATATTAGTGTCATTTAAAAATCATTTTCATGCCCTGACTGGTGTGGCTTAGTGAGTTGGTCATTGTTCTGTAAACCAAAAGGTTATTGGTTCGATTCCCAGTCAGGACACATGCCTGGGTTGCAGGCCAGGTTCCCAGTTAGGGGTGTGTCAGAAGCAGCCAGTCTGTGTTTCTTTCACATTGATGTTCTCTCCTTCTCTTTCTCCCTCCCTTCCCCTCTCTCTAAAAATAAAATCTTAAAAAAAAATTGTAAAAATAATTTTCAAAAAATATTTTGTGGCAGAATATATGTGTAACAAAAAGTAAGTGTGAAAGAGCAGAATGTAAAGCTGTATTATTACTTGATTCTAATTTTGTTAAAAGGTCTTCACACATGCCTACACATGCAAACAGAAAATATGCCTGAATAAAAAATATTAATATTAACTTTGGTTATCATTGGCCAGTGGGAATTGTTTTTTCCTTTTAGTATTTCTATATTTTCTAAATGTTATATGCATATGTTACCTTTACATTTCAGAAAAATGCTGTGTTTTAAAATAAACACCTCTATGTTCCCTTGCTGGAAAAAGAAAAAGTAAAAAGCAATTCTGAAGAAAGATGAGAATTTCTACTTTTTAATGTTTGTTTTAACCCTTCCTTAATGTGGAGCTTAGTATGGAATACCAATATACATCTTCCACTTTTTAAAGCTTTTCTGTCCCATAATATCACATACACTTTTTAGTTTTGTAACTTGGATTATTTCTAAAGCTGAGACTTGTGAGAATGGTTGGGCAGGATGCAAGTGGGCAGATTTCTTTCTGCCCACATTTTATTGTTTTGCAGAGGAAATAGAGTAAAGGCTCCCTTTAGAATATTTTGCTAAAGTTGAAGTATTTAGAGGACAATGGACAGGTGTCTTCAGGTTACTTTGATATGTAGGAAACACGGGAAGAAATGTTACAAAGCAAGTATAGTGAAATGTGAATGTAGACTGTAGGTGGTATATCAGTATTCACTGTAAAAATCTTTAAACTTTGTAGTGTTCAAAAATTTTTATGAGAAAGTATTTGTGGGAGAACACTAGAAATTAACCTTGATCAAGTATTAAGGAAAGAGAGGCAGCAAACATTTTAAAGAAGTCTTTTTTTCCCCCAGAGGAATTCATGATCACAGATCAATTACCTTGAGTGATCAAAACAGGACCACCAGAGAAAATTAACATAAATTCTAGTCACATCTAGACTTTGGTGACTTAGAGCCTGATGATCTGAACTCCTGAATCTGGGGGTCAGGGGAAGGAGATTTAGAAAATAAATGAAGACAAAACAATATTCTTGATTTGGAGAGGTATTTTTTTCTCTCCTTTTTTCAATGTTTGATTTGAAAGTTATTAAGTAGCTTCTTCTGCTGCAAAAGAATAAAATTCATTGAAAGCACAGCAATAATGGATATATGCACCTTGGAATAATTTCACTTTTGATTGGAAATTACTTGGCAATTTATCATGCTTGTCATTCTGTTTTTAAAACCTCCATAATTTTTGGTTGTATAGTAGTTTCCTAAATATACACATTATGTAAAATTACCATTTAAAATGTTCATCTTGTGTAATATATTATAGAAATCAAATTCTGATTCTATTTCTCACATTAACAAGCTATACATGAGTAATAGAGACTAACATTTATATGGAACCCTGAATTCTGAATGACAGTAATGGATTTCTAAGTGTTCCAAAGAATTCGTAATAGTAATACATTCCTAATATGAAATAAAAGTAGAAAGCATTCCAATACTTACTGAAACTTCAGATTCTGCATATTCTTTTATCAAATAGTTATATAGTTTTGAAAGCCTATTTTCCTTGTATAGTTAATGTGTGCCTGCAAAGGTCACCTAATTGAAAATTATTTTCAATTTTATTGAATTTTTATCACTTATTTTATTCAGTTTATTTCAGTAATACTACAAAATTCCTCCACTGATAATATTGCTACTTTATTTTCTTAAGTTACTTTATTGCTGTTCAGTTACAGTTGTCTGCATTTCCCCACCACCACCACTCCTCCCCATCCCAGCCAGTCCTACCTCCCTCCCTTGCTTCCACTTTCTCCATTGGTTTTGTCCATGTGTCCTTTATAGTAGTTCCTGAAAACCCTTCCCCCCACTGTCTCTTCCCCCCTACCCTCTGGCTACTGTTAGATTGTTCTTAATTTCAGTGTCTCTGGTTATATTTTGTTTGCTTTTTTCTTTTGTTGTTAAGTTCCAGTTAAAGGTGAGATCATATGGTATTTGTCCCTCACCACCTGGCTTATTTTCACTTAGTGTAATGCTCTCCAGTTCCATCCATGTTGTCGAAGAGGGCAGGAGCTCCTTCTCTTTTTCTGCTGCGTAGTATTCCATTGTGTAAATATACCATAGTTTTTTGATCCACTCATTTATTGATGGGCACTTAGGTTGCTTCCAGCACTTGGCTGTTATGAATTGTGCTGCTATGAACATTGGGGTGCTTAGGTTCTTTTGGATTGGTGTTTCAGGGCTCTTAGGGTATAATCCCAGCAGTGGAATTGCTGGGTCAAAAGGCAGATCCATTTTTAGTTTTCTGAGGAAATTCCATATTGTTTTCCACGGTGGCTGTACCAGTCTGCATTCCCACTAACAGTGCACTAGGGTTCCCTTTTCTCCACATCCTCTCCAACACTTGTTTGTTGACTTGTTTATGGTGGCCATTCTGACCGGTGTGAAGTGGTATCTCATTGTGGTTTTAATTTGCATCTCTCTGATGGCTGGTGATGCTGAGCATCTTGATAATATTGCTACTTTAAAGTTTAAATGTCAACTGTTGACTCTGTTGATAATTTGGTATTTTAGAATTCATTCTTTTCAAAATTTCACCTAATTCTAAAGGAACAAGTGTCTGTATATGTCTTGCTGAAATTTCTGTTTACTTATAAGTTGTTCAGCTCCAAGGAGTTCTATATAAGAACACACTGAACCCAAAGCCATATGTGTTCGGTCATTTGAAAAGAATAATATATACAGAAATAATATACTATTTTTGAAGTAAGAAATTTGTAATTTTTTAGGGCTATGGGATCTGTTAATTATATTGAAATTCTTTTCTAGGTCATCCATGCCTGGCTTATTATTTCATCTCTATTACTGCTGTTCTTTTTCTCATTCATTTATTTGGGGTAAGTAGCAAAATAATTGGTCTAATTTTTAGAAATTAATTCTCTTTGGGGTCTCTGTTAGTCATTTAAAGCCATGTCTTTTATTGATGAAGTACTCTTTAGTTATAATTGTTTCCATAGACAGGTCATACTTGGTATATATACGTCAAGTTAATATTACCAGTAGGGATATTACCAGTGCTGGAAAAAATCAGGAGGGATACCTGCTGAGGAGTGAGCATTCCCAACTCCAAACTGGACCACCCAGCACCCCAGGGTTCCAGTACCAGGGAGATAAGTCCCCATGACTTCTGGCTGTAAAAAACAGTGGGAGTTGAGGTGGTAGAAGAAATTGCCAGATTCTCAGAAGGCTCCTTTTAAAGGGTTCCTACGGACTTAGGACTTACTGAGACCTACCCTCTGGGATTCAGCACCAAGGCAAAAGCTGAAAGGGCACAAGTGACATACGGGAAGAAAGTGAAGTGACTGGAAACAAGACAAGTGCCAGGAAACAGCTCAGGCAAACCTCCAGCACCCCGGCAGTGGCATTGTCCCCTCTCTAAGCTCTCACCCCGTGCAGAGCCACAAAACTGTGAAATGGGTTTCTCCACCCTGGCAATCACCTAAGACTCCGCCCCACACGATTTACAGGTATGCCCTTCTACAGTAGGCCACGCTACTAAGACAGGGAGTCAAAGCATCTCTATCTAATACACAGGGAGGCTGCCAAATTGAGGAGACCAAGAAATATGGCCCAAATGAAAGATCAGATCAAATCTCCAGAAAAAGAATTAAACAAAAACAGAGATAACCAACCTATCAGATGTAGAGTTCAAAACACTGGTTATCAGGATGCTCAAAGAATTCACTGAGTATGGCAATAGCATAAAAAAGACCCAGGAAGAAATGAAGGTTACACTAAGTGAAACAAAGAAAAATGTACAGGGAATCAACAGTTGAGAGGTTGAAGCTGAGAATCAAATCAATGGTTTGAAACATAAGTAAAACAAAAGCATTCAATCAGAACAAGAAGGAAAAATAATTCAAAAAGAAGATAAACTAAGAAGCCTCTGGAACATCTCCAGATATACCAACATCCAAATCATAGGGATGCCAGCAGAAGAAGAAGAGCAAGAAATTGGAAACTTACTTAAAAAAATAAGGAAAACTTCCCCAATCTGGCGAAGAAAGTAGACTTCCAGGAAGCCCAGAGAGTCCGAAAGAGATTGGATTTAAGGAGGAACACATCAAGGCACAGCATAATTAAAATGCCAAAGGTTAAAGATAAAGAGAATATTAAAAGCAGCAAGAGAAAGGCAGTTAGTTACCTACAAAGGAGATTCCATAAGACTATCAGCTGATTTCTCAAAAGAAACTTTGCAGGCAAGAAGGGGCTGGGAAGAAGTATTCAAAGTGATGAAAAGCAAGGACCTACAACCTAGATTGCTCTATCTACCAAAGCTTTCATTTTAGGATGGAAGGGCAGATAAAATGCTTTCCAGACAAGATAAGGCTAAAGGAGTTCATCATCACCAAACCATAATTATATGGAATGTTAAAAGGACTTATTTAAGAAAAAGAAGATAAAAACTATGAACATTAAAAAGGCAACAAATTCACAACTGTCATCAATTAACTGAATCTAAAAAAACAAACTAAGCAATCAGAATAGGAACAGAATCTTAGATATGGAGATTCTGTGGTACTGGTTTCCCATTTATATGAATGGTAGAGTTTTCTGTTAAAATAACTTTAGGAAAAAAGTGAATTAATTTAAAGAAAAATGTTAAATAACAGCATAGTTGATATAAGATATAAAAATATGAAGATGTGATATGAATATCAAATGTTTGGGAACCCTAGTTCTAAGCAGTGCTTTGATAAAAATTATTGTACATAAATCATATTACATCTCTGTTTAATTTATTTAGGGAAGTGTTTAAAACCTACAACGTTGCCATGGACTATATCACTGTTGCACTCCTGATCTGGAATTTTGGCGTGGTGGGAATGATTGCCATTCATTGGAAAGGCCCTCTGCGACTCCAGCAGGCCTATCTCATCATGATCAGCGCCCTCATGGCCTTGGTGTTTATCAAGTACCTCCCAGAATGGACTGCGTGGCTCATCTTGGCGGTGATTTCAGTATATGGTAAAACCCAAGACGGATGGATACTTTGGTTATCATAGAAAGACCTCACTGGTGTGTTTTCCTTCCCAGTTATCTTGACTTACAAAAACGATAGTGGTTATATCCCACAGGACTTCAGTAAATAATTAATTAGCTATGGTATGTTTTTCATATAAGAATTTCAATTTTTTTGAGGTTAAGTTCTTAAAAAATGTTTTATTACCACTTCCAGTTTAACTCGGTGATAGACTAGTGGAGGGATCCACAGATTTCTGGTCAGAAGACTGAGATTCAAATTCTGTCTCTACTCTGTCCACCTTTATGACCTTAGGAAAGTGACTCAGGCTGTTTGAGCTTCAGTTTCCTCATTGGGAAAATGGGAAGTGTTTCCCAGAGTTGTATAGTAAGAGTTCAGAATATATGTCAAAAAGCACTAGCAGCGTGCTTAACACATAAAATGCTCATTTAATTTTTTTAAAAGTATTTATTTTTAGACAGAGGGGAGAGAAGGGAGAGAGGGAAAGAAACATAAGTGTGTGGTTGCCTCTTGCATGTCCCTTGTTTGGGGACCTGGCTGGCAACCCAGGCATATGCCCTGATTGGGAATCAAACCCACAACCCTTTGGTTTGCAGGCTGGTGCTCAATCCACAGACCCACACCAGCTAGGGCTCATTTAATTTTTAAAATCAAAATCAGGTTACCTGTTTTTTATAAGTCAACTTGAGTAGAATTATTCTTTTCAAAATAAAACTTCTTTGGGTAGTGTGGGATTGAAATTCAGTACCACCCAGTGTCACATGGGTTGTGAACAGTCAGAATGTACCCTAGCCATGAATAACCACAGCGGCTGTACAGATGTGTATTCTGGCTGTTGCCCTGTGTGAAAGCCAAAGAGATCCATTTGTAGAGGCAGTGTGTGGTTCCTGTATTATAACTAGGTAGTACTCTTTCATTCCTATACAGTTGCTTATCAAAATGTCAGGGGACCTATAATAGGAAGCCTCATTATCCCTACTTGATTGACAAAGAAAAAGTCTGTGAAACTAAAATTGGATTGGTTCTGTTCTCATATAAAACTAAAGTCGTATACTATCTATGGCTGACTTTCGTAATGACTTAGGTTGTATACTAGTACTTGATAGTCTGCAGAGTACTCATCAGTTATTCCATAGCTATGATTGAGGATGCCAGTTCTGAACTCAATCTGACCAGCAACTGGTAAACACTGTGTGGTCAGAGATTGTACTGATGTGTTCTGTTCACTGCCTTTTTCAACCACCAATTTGCCTTTACCTTCAGAGGGACGCATAACGTCTTTACCTAACTACTTGTGGGGTACTTCCGCAGTCCCAGCATTGCACATAGTCCTTGCCGGCTACATCTTAACCACATCCAGCTTTCTCCAGAAGCACGGGAATAACGTCACACTGATGATGTCATCCTGTGCAGAGATTCATTGGACTTCCTTTTTGAGGACATACAAATATTCAGGAAGGAGCTCAGAAAAGGGGGGTCCTGCCACTCCAGTTAAATTCCTGAAAATTATTATTATTTGGTAAACTGAGGGCTTCTGCATCTCTGACACTGTCAAAAAATAGCAATTGACCCTCTCTGCACCCACAATGTTAAAACAAGCCCCAATACTATTTATGCATTTTGGGGAATCTGTAGGCATCATATTCGTCACTTACAAATTTTACCTAAACCTTTTCATACTGTTACTCACAAAACGCCCATCTGGGATTGGGGCCTCCCACAGCAAAGGCTCTACAATCTGTCCAAATTGTAATACAACAGCCACTCCCTTGGCGCTCCCTCTCCCTGCCCCCAGAGAGTCGTTTGCTGTAGATGCTTTAGCAACCTCCTCTCGTATCTCCTGAAGTCTCTGGACCATCCATGATGATCATAAATTGATGACCATGATGATCATCCATGATGATCATGGATTTCTGGTGTGAGAAACCTCCCATCTCAGTTCCATGCTGTGCACCATTAGAATGGCAGTTTCCGACTGCATACAGAGCTCTCCCAGGCCCAGGTTCTCGCATACCTTCAGGATGTGTGACGCTCCAGATCCTTCCACTTCATGTTCTCTGTATCATGGAGGCAGCATTCTACAAGTTCACCCCAGCCACCAGGGCCTCCGGGCTAAGTCCAGAATGTTACCTACAGGAGAGAGCTAAGTCTGGGCCCTGTAGAATACCCCACCAACAGGAGAGGTTGTTGGCCCCTCCTCAGTTCTTTGTTATTTGACAAGGTACTAGAGAATGTCACCTCTCTCTGGGACCCTTGGCTACTCAGGAGCCCTTCAGGATGAAGTAGGTGAACAGCAGTGGAAGTTTGAGCACTTTATGGACTGTGTCCATACTACATGTGATGGAGCTCACTGGAGAACTGCTGCTTGTCATTCCTTATCCCCACGTCCTTGACGGAAGAATGGAATCTGAGGGTCAGCACAATTAGGTGAAGTTGAGGTGGTCATTAACTTCCACTGGCCAACACCTGGCTGCACCTGTGCATTTTTATAGGTTCTTGGGCCATTGCCAATGGTCTAGACATCTGGTTTGCCAGTGGTAGCAACAGCACCTACTTATGCAAGGTTTTCCTCTTTGGGGGATGTAGCTATGAGAATGTCTCGCCTCACAAATACCCAAAATATAAATCAAGGTTACATGTGTCTCTGTACATATTAAAGCTACAATACAGGTCTCACCTTATCCACTTTGGAGTTCCAGACACTGGGTTTTTGTTTTTGTTTTTTAATATTTTGTTTTTTAGAGAGAGGGGAAAGGAAGGAGAACGAGAGGGAGAGAAACATGGATGTGAGAGAGAAACATGAATTGGGAGCCTCTCATACACCCTCAGCTGGAGACCTGGCCCACAACCCAGGCATGTGCCCTGACCAGGAATCAAACTGACCACCCTTCGAACTGCAGGCCAGCACTCAATCCACTGAGCCACACCAGCCAGGGCTCCAGACATTGTTAATGATGACATTAACATTTCATTCCTAAAAATACACAATGCTGGGCTCTGAACAAGGTGTTCAGTGGAACTTTCCCCTTCCTTAGCAGTCTCAGGCTGCAGGCATGAGCACCAATATGACATGTAGAGCAAGTTAGAATTTAATTAAACATGCCATATTTCCATAATCGGGGAATTGTAGTGAAGAGTAATGATGAGCCTGGTTCCATTTTGGATATTTAAAAATAAAATACTAGTTCTGGAGAAGAACTTCCTGAGTTCAAATCCAGTCTCTTCTACTCTGTCACTTACTAGCTACGTGGCCACAGACACATTACTTAAGCCCTAAGTCTCAGTTATTAGGCAGGTTAAATTGAACAATACATAAAATACACATAGCACAGTATCTGTCAATAAATATTAGCTGTTACTTTTTTTTTTTTTGGTATAATCCTGTGAAGTAAGCAAGGCAGTGGTCCTTGTTTTACTGCTAAGAATCCTGAAGTTTTTAAAGGTAAAGTATTTGCCCAAGCTTACACTGTTTGATATAGAATGAGAATCCCAAATTCAGTATTCTTTCTACTACATTACTCTTTCTCTCCATCAACCCTTTATTTCTTCCAAACATTATACAAATATGATTACCTCTAGAGCTTTGAGTTCCTCTATAATACAAGACTTTTGTATCTAATATTTAGAGCAGCAGTTTCCTACCTTTTTCATCTCATGGCACACATAAACTAATTACTAAAATTCTGTGGCACACCAAAAAATATATTTTTTGCTGATCTTACAAAACAGCAGGTATAATTTTGGTTCATTACACAGAACAGCTGTTGTTGTGTTGGGTGTTGCCATTTTCTTACCTGGCACGCTGAGGGCAAGGAGGTCAGCGCCCCGACTGCCTACCTTGTCAGGTGTCACACGCTTTAGGAATCCTCGCGGCCTGCCGGTTGCAAATCACTGATGTAAAGTGATGGTTCTCAATTTCACTTTTCACCAGGTCTCAATACACTTTATTTTGTCACAAAGGTTATTAATTCATTTCAATTACTCTAAAAATAAGGGAGTTTATTGCTTAGCAGTTCTACAAGAAGAAGGGTGTCATAAAACCAAGATAGTGACAAGACATGCAGCTTCAAGCAGGTTGAAAATCTCATTATTTTGGAGTGCAGCAAATTTCCCTTCTTTTATCCAAAACGAACTGCAGTGGAAGCAGTAGAAGCAGTGAGAGTAGCGATTTCTTGCGTGTGTGTGTTTTGTTACATTAGTAGCAGCAGTAGTGTACAGACATGACCGTTTGAAAGCGTGAGGGTTTTTAACTAAATGCATCTAAGTGATTGTAATGTCAACACACACTGTTAAGTCTTCCTTCACAAATGTAGCAGTACCCATTTTATATTTTTAAATGTTCGAATTTTCTACATTCTGAATTTTCATGACAGAAAATGTAAGAAAAATTGCTGTTGATGGAAAGAGATGATGGTAGAATCAAGAATAATTTAGGCAACCCTGGCTGATGTGGCTCAGTGGATTGAGTGCTGGCCTGCAAACCAAAGGGTCGCCAGTTCAATTCCCAGTCAGGGCACATGCCTGGGTTGCTGGCCAGGTCCCCAGTAGGGGGCACACGAGAGGCAACCACACAGTGATGTTTCTTTCCCTCTCCCTTCCCCTCTCTAAAATAAATAAATAAAATATTTTTAAAAAATCATTTAGGCATATTGTTTCTCTCTGAGTTGCTGTCCTGTGAAAATACATTTGTTCTAAAACCTAAACATGAAGTGCCTTTGACAGGAGAACTAAAGAAATGTTAAACTCTCTCATGGAAAGGTTTATTAGTTATTTTGTTATGTTTAAATTTATTTCCCTTTTGTTTTAAGCTCCCATAAGTACATATACTACCTTTTAAAAGGAGAGGAGACAAATCTCTTCTCTGCTCTTCATATTTTGAAAAGTTTAATCAAATACCTTTATTAACTTCCTCTTAGAGTAAAGCTTCTGTGTCTCATAGGTTGGGTTTGTTTGGAAATGACTTGTCCCTGTTTCACCTTACTGGAAATTGACAAGTGTACTTACTGCTTTAGAATAGTTCCGTCTTATTATCTCTGACTCTTTTCTTCAAACTGGGAAGACTTATTCCTAGAACCCAGTGATGATACGTTGTAAACTAACCAAATAGTCAAAATGAAAATGAAATTTGCACAGGCCCTCGGTATGGTTTTGTGTATTTTGTTTAGGTTGCCCCTCCGTCAGTTTACCTGCTGTTTACTTCATATTCGTTCCACATCTGTTTGCGTAAGAAAAAATTAAACTTTGTCTGCTGGTTGATTTCTCTCTAACACACCCATTTACAAGTTTAGCCAATACTTTTTTTCAGATGTCATTTCTATTTTTCTTTCTAGATTTAGTGGCTGTTTTGTGTCCAAAAGGCCCACTTCGTATGCTGGTTGAAACAGCTCAGGAGAGAAATGAAACTCTATTTCCAGCCCTCATTTACTCCTGTGAGTATTCCGGGATGGTGTTAAATTAGTAAACAGCTTAGAGTGTGTAGGGACTGACACATGTAAATGCGGTCGTTGTCCTGGTGCTTTGTCTCTCCTGAACGCACGGCATTTTAATGGGACTCCTGCAAGTCTCTGTTTTCCTTGAAAATCACTGTCTTCTACCTGACACTGGTTCAAGAGTTTTTAATATGTGTACAGATAGAAGAAATATTTAGAGGTTGGGAAGCCAGTATTCTCACTTGAAATCTTATTGGGCAAGTGTTACTGAGTACTTGTTATATACATATATTGCAGGTGACCCTTGCCCTCGCTTATGAAAGAATTGTACTGTTCCTTCAGAATGGGTTTGCCTTTTTTTTTAGTCATACTCTTCCCATCTTTCTTTTTTTATATATATTTTATTTATTCAGTTTTTTAGAAAGTGGATGGAGCTAGAGTGAGAGCGAGAGAGAAACATTGATGTGTGAGAGAAACATTTTCTTTTTTTTTTTCTTAAATATTTTATTTATTTATTTATTTCTAGAGAGGCAAGGGAGAGGGAGAGAGAGAAACATCAATGTGCGGTTGCTGGGGGTCATGGCCTGCAACCCAGGCATATGCCCTGGCTGGGAATCAAACCAGCGACACTTTGGTTCGCAGCCCGCGCTCAATCCACTGAGCTATGCCAGCCAGGGCCTCTTCCCATCTTTCAAATGGGCATTGACCCAATCTCCCACAGAGCACTGTGAGGGACATAAAGATAAGTAAGATCCTTTACTTTACCTTCCCTTAGCTCATTTGCTTACAGTTTAGAGGTGAGATAGGACAGGTATATACATGAGTGACATCCAGGACAGAATGTTATCAGATTCAGAAGAGACACAATGAAAGTGTAGAGAGAGTTCAAAAGAGGGAAAATCTGGCTGGGGAATCAGGGGAGAGTTCCTGGAAGAGAACATTTTGATTGAATCTTTTAAAGATGGTTTGGATTTCAGCAAGCACAGATGGAAATGGACTCCCAATGTGGGCTTGTCACAAAGAATGGATTGGTGGTGTAAATGTCGGATCTCTATATAAATTTAAAGTGTTCAGTTTGACTAGAACATGAAGTACAAAATGGGGAGAGTACTTGGAAGAGTTTGGAAAGGCGGATTACAGCTTAGAGTGCCTGGTTTAGATCTCTGTACGCTTTTCATAATCCCTGGAGAATCCTGAAAGGTTCTTGAACAGAAGAATAAAGAAACAAGAATAAAGAAGAAAACGTGACGGGGACCAGATGTGACCCACAAGCCTGAAATATTTACTATTAGGCCTTTTATAGAAAGAGTCTATTGACCCCTAGTTTCTGTAGTGATATTAAATGTTAAAGGAGTTTGTAGCAGTATTTTTTCATACTTGCATAGATCAAATAAATACCTGCTGCCTTTGTTGCCAAGAAGGCTACAGAAATCCATAAGCCTTGTGCATGATGGTTGCCTTTCTGTTTCTCTTACGTGGGTTTGGATTCAGTTGAACAGGGTCCTGCCTGGTTGGCTTATGCTGGCTTCGATCAGTTCATCGTGTGACATCACTGTATGATGTAACTTGTTTGACCTCAAGTAACAAAGCCACGAATAAGTGTGCCTACTATACAGCCTTCATCCTCTTTGATTGTACATTTCCTTTATATTATAAGAGTATTAGGAACATCGGTATAATTATAAAATCAATGATAGAAAGCCAGGGAGACATAGATGCCAAGTATTTTGTTTAAAATTGCTTACTCTGACTGGATTGGGCTTTTGGGTCTTGCCGTAGCCCTTATGGTATGTGTTTTCATGTATTTTTATATTATTGTTGGTGTATTTTCAAGATAAATTCCCAAAAGTGGTATTCCTGGGTTGGAGGGTTAATGCATATGTAATTTTGTTAAATGTTCCCAAATTCCCACCCAGGAGCATCTGGGCCATTTTTCATTCCCCTGCAATATAGGAGAAGCCATTTGCCATTTTAAGGTATTCACGTTGTCTCTCAACTGATATGTAACAGAGATGTGTGCGTGTGTACTTAGATTTATATAGGTACGTATTTGTGGAAGGGACATAAAAGAGGCCAGTGGACTCTCCCCTTGGTTTATTGCTTTCAACCTTTTTTCTTATTCTCTCTGTATAATGTGGGTTAGTAGTATTAAAAGTCCCAGAAGTGAGACATAATATGAAGGAAACTTATTCCATGCATTTTTAGAATTATAATAAACATCTGAAACTCTTGGGAGCCCATGTTTGTTCTCTGATTTGGTTCCAAGAAGTAATTTTTATCATTGAATTTATGCCATTTCAGGATATTCAACTAGTCCACCTATTGTCTCAGTGGAATCTTGCTGGCCTGACCAGTTTTTCTTTTGGCTACTTTTCAGGAACTGTAAATGATGAACCGTTTTACAATAGCAGCTGCAGTTTTAAAGCTACAGTAACATTCAGTTTCAGAATTTTTTTATGTGCCAAAATCAAAGAGAACATTTTGTGGTTTTTAATATACATTTACCTCTGATTGTTAAGGATTCAGAAGGGTGAATTGAGGGGATTGGTGATCTGTGTAGAGAACTAAGGGCCTGTTCTCTCTCCATGCACTTCCTCCTGTGTTTCCCGTGCTTACCTGGACTTCTGTCTTTCTCAACAGCAACGATGGTGTGGCTGGTGACTATGGCGAAAGGAGACCCAGAAGCCCAAAGGAAAGTGTCCAAAAACTCCAATTATAATGCACAAGGTAGGTGACTTTCATTTGGTAATGTCCTGTTTTTTTAGGGTCATAGTCATCTTACAGACTGACAATGAGTTATAAAGTGGTGATTTTAACCTCTTTCTTTGGTCATAGATTCCGTTGAAAGTCTCCTGAAAGCTGTAGTAATAGAGAGAAATATTAAGGGGATCAGATTCTGCAAACCCAACAGGACAGCCAGAGCACCGTAGGCTAAGAATTTCTGCCATGGAATCCCACTAATACCATTATGGGAAGGTTCAAGTTGAGGCCGATTTTAAAAAGAAAAAGTATGCTCTCCCTCCAAACATGTTAAAAATGAGAATCTCTTGACTGACATGGCCAGAGTAACTTAAAAATAATTTTACTTTCATATGTGATGCTGTTTATACCGAGAAGATGAAATCTCCCCGGTGGACTTGGCCTTCCGGAGGGGCCAGTGGCGAAGGCCTGGGGCGGGAGGTTGAAAGGTCCGGCGCAGAGCCTGCAGACGACGTTAAGGAGAACTTAGGTTAGGAGCTGGTGTTGGGAAGAGGTGACCAACAAAACTATCCATAGTCAAGAAAAAGGAAACTTTTTAAGAAAAGCAAAAGACTGACCTTAGGAGGAAGCTGAAAAACAGGCCGAATAAAGGGTGGGGAGGGAAGTGAAAGGGGCCTTACCCGAGTTCCTCCTTGTCAGGAAAGGAAGCATTTAGGTTTTATAGAGTCGAGGGAACTGCTGTTGAAGCTGTTGGGTGACTGAGAAAACTCCTGCTGGAGGCCCGGAGGTATCAGGCTCATTCTGCGGCGAGCAAGGCAGCAGAACAAGATGAAGTTGCACCAGCAGTAGACCTGGTAGAGAAGTAGGAAATATATTGGAAGTAATTGCTACAAGTCTGGTTATTGTTTTAATGTGTGCTAAGCTAAAGAAAATTAAAAGGTTGGTTGTTTATGAATATATAGGTTTATATTGTATGTGAGTGTGAGTGTGTGTTTGGCACACGAAGGCTTTATTCTTTTGACAGATGTTGATTGAGCACCTGACTGTATGTCTGATAATTGTGCTGGGCACTGAGGGTATAGCGCTGGAGGGAGGTATCCCAACCCCCTGGAGCTTATAGCCTATTTGGGGAGATACAGGCATTCAACAAGTAATTCATACAGCTGTGATAAGTCCTATCAAGGAGAAGTGTGAGTTGCTATGAAAGATAGTACAGGCATCTCATTTCTTCTGGAAAGTCAAGGAAGGCTTCCCTGAGGAAGTGGCAATGGATGGCCAGCTCAGGAAGGGAAGAGCTTTCCCGAAGAGGAAACATGGGCAAGGGCCTTGAAGTGAGGAGGAGCTGGATGAACCGCAGTGTTCTTTGGTGGGCCTGCTGCTGGTCTTTTGGGCGGGGCAGTGCTTCGCGGTGTGGGGCTTCTCACAGTGCAGAACTTGGACCGTTTCTGGCTCCTCGCCCACTAAATAAGTGCCCATAGTGATTTCAAGGTGTGAGGGTAACCAGACCTCCCCCATCACAGTCGTTCCCAGACACCCCCTGGAGGGGAGGCACCGCCCTCTAGTTGACAGCCACTGCTGGAGGAGCTAGATACTAGGCTGGAGCACACGGGCGCAGGACTCCGAGAGGGGTGTCTGTACAAGGACCACACAACAGCGCGGGGGGTTATCTGAGTGTCAGCTCTGTTAGGAGTTTGAGGATGAGTTGGTCATAATACACAGAGAATTAGTTATGGGGGAAATGAGGCAGTTTTCTGGGCAGCGGGGAGGAACTCATACAAAAGAAGCATATGTAATTAGAGCATATTCTGGTTGTAGTAAAATAGTTCAGTAGTAAATACTGTTTGCGTTATGATAGTATAAAAACCTACCATAAAATTATGACATACTGAGAATATAGGGAGAATTAAATTTGCATGCATGCACGAGTATGGGAGCTATGCTTTATTTCTCTGAAGGAAGCAACTGAGTTTTAACCTGAAACAAAAACATCAGATATGGTGCTGTGCTCGTGCTGCTGATCAGGAATTGCGGAGGCTGACGCCAAAAGAAACAGCTGAAAGGGCTGAAAGTGGGAGTGAGGAGGGGAGGGGCGGGGCAGGGCAGGGACTGCTGTTTTTATTTATGATCTTATGCTTCTATTTTATAAACTCCAAACCAGGGAAGATTCCAGTTTTGTGGAGTCCTGGTTAAGAAAAAGAATACAAATTATAAATATAAAATAGTGAGGGCCCCTCCCAGAAAAAACAATCCATGCAAAGCGAGGCCTGAAGTGTGCAGGCTTTATTTATTCGTGGTAAATCTACCTCTGCTGTGAGCACGTGTCACTTTTCCTTTTAAAAAAAAGGAAAGGATGATCAACTTCACTTAACGCATTTTAATTATTTTTGATGTGCAGATCATTCTCGAGATTGGCACGTTAGGCTCACAATGCTCAGCCGGACCAGCCGACATTGTGAGGGAATGACTGGCCCATTAAAAACGCACTCCCCCCCTCCCTCCCCCTCCCGCTGCCAAGAATGGTCCCCTTTTGTAACCCAGTCACTAGAGCCAGTGCCACCGGTTACAAGCTTTTAGCCGTGGACATCAGAAAACCCGACTCACTTGCTTTAAACAGAGAGGGAATGTGTTCTCTCACGCGCCCAGAATCCTGAGGTGTGGACGTCTGTGTGACTGGTTGATTTTGTGGCTCACTGGTGTTGCCAAGGGCTCAGGTTCTTTCCGTCTTCCTGCTGTGCCGCCCTTAGGTATAGGCTTGGCCCTGGCCCCTGCTCCTCGTGGTCACAGATAACAAGTGCTGTTCCAGGCATCCTGTCCAGATAGAACAACACCCGGGGGAACAGAGGGGTGGTAGTGTCTCCCTAAGTTTATCTTAAACAGTGAGGGAAATCCCCCCGAACTCCCAGCACACTTTGCCGCGTCACACACTGACCAGCACCAAACCCGCAGCCTCAGAGCTCTCACCGGGGAGAGGAGGGGTGGGAGTGCCGCACGTGGCTGGCTCCATCGGGATTTACCACCAGACGCATGCTGGAGGGAGCGGTGGAAACCCAAACACGTCAGACTCTGCCCTCAGGAAAAGGGGTGGGGGGCTGGCTGCTGTGTAAGCAGCCAGCAGGCCGCGCTACAGCCCGTGTTCTGTGGTTTCAGGGCCACCCATCCCAGTTACAGTGACAGTCAAGTAATAACTACTTCCACGTAATTTTCTTAAAGACATTAAGATTTTTTCTGAATATTAGAGGTGTATATTGGCATTTTCTGCTTTCTCCTGCAGGCACAGAGAGTGAGTCCCAAGACCCCGTGGCAGAGAATGATGATGGTGGCTTCAGTGAAGAGTGGGAGGCCCAGAGGGACAGCCGCCTGGGCCCCCACCACTCTACAACGGAGTCGCGAGCTGCCGTGCAGGAGCTCTCCAGCAGCATCGTCGCCAGCGAGGACCCCGAGGAAAGTGCGTGCACCCCCTCGGGGGGTGGGGGAGGTCATGGGTTCCTTTAGGTGCTGCAGCATCCCCCTCTCCCCAGACAAAGTGACTCGAGAGCCTGGCGGTCTAATTCTATGTGACAGCACAGCTTTTAGTGGCAAGTACCAATAGTCGGTGCTTTTCTCATAGCTCCATGTGTTACTGGGCCAGGTTTTCCTCAGGTTTTTTAAATTGGCCCTTTGGCATTCGTTTTATAAGGTCAAAGATTTATTTGAAATTGTTTTTACAATAAGACTTCATAGCTGCAATATGCTTGTGTAGAAATACTAATATTTTTCACTCTTCGCTGTAAGAAACCTATGGATTTGAATGCCTCAGCCTTTTACATTAGTATTTTCTTTGTTGGCAAGCTCCTTCTAACTTCAGATTCATATTTTCTTTTTCTGGGACCAATATAAACTAATAATCGACATTCTCTCATCTTCTTAGCATCCACTCCTACACAGCCATCTCTGACTGTGTTAGTGTTTTAAACCAGACTTATGGTTACTTACAACATAAAAGTCTCCATTTACATTAGAAACTAATTTCTAAAAAGTCCATAGGTTGTCTGGAACAACCTTTTAAAAAGCAGCATTTATGGCCTGGTTGGTGTGGCTCAATGGATTGAGCACCAGCCTCTTAACCAAGCGGTCACCGGTTTGATTCCCAGTCAGGGCACATGCCTGGGTGCTGGGCCAAGTCCCCGGATGGACGTGTGTGAGAGGCAATACCATTTGATATTTCTCTCCCTCTCTTTCTCTCTCCCTTCCCCTCTCTCCAAAAACAAACAAATAAAATCTTACACACACACACAGTCAGCCACAGAATCTGAAACTTCTATTGTGAAAAAAAGAGAGAAAACCTAGCTCAAGCCTAATTTTGTATGATATCATTTCCTGACTTCTTACTCAGTGCAGGGTGGAGTGGAGCAGTGACATTTTTGAATTGTGAAATCATAGCAAAGAGTTACAAACTTTTTATGTTTGTAATCTTTCCTTTTAGGGGGAGTGAAACTTGGATTAGGAGATTTCATTTTCTACAGTGTTCTAGTCGGTAAAGCTTCTGCAACAGCCAGTGGAGATTGGAACACAACCATAGCCTGTTTTGTAGCCATATTAATTGTAAGTATACACTCATGAAAATGTGTCAGAACACCTCACCTCAAAACTCTGATGATGCCACCGCTTGGGGGCAGTCCCGTTTTCACCCCGGCTGGGCTGATGTTCCCGTCATCTGGGGATTTTGTACAGCAAATGATCAGACCCCACCTAAGTAGTTCTCCGAGTGGCCACACGTTAAAATCACCTGGGCCCTTTGAAAACTGTGTGTTCCCACCCTGAGGCATTCTTATTTAATTTGTTTCAATAGTATATCTTATTTTTAAAGTTCCGCAGGAAATCGTGGTAAGTGCTTCTGATTAGAAACCGCTGCTTCGGGCAGCATAGATGTGTAGAAAACCAGCTGTGTCTGAAAGGGGCGAGCAGGTCCTCACTTAGTCCCTGAGTGTGGTGGTGCTTTTGCATTTAATGCGACCACCTCAGCACATGGGTTCCTCTGGGCAGGAAGCAGGAGGCGAAAGAAGTTAACATGATGCCTCCCGTGGATCTTGCTTATGGAGCCACAGCAGGAACCTTGGAGCCTTCAAAACTGTGATTTAAGTAAATAACTCTCAAGATATTTCTTACGCCTTTTTTTTTCACTGAAGATAGAATCTCTGATGTTTCATATGCAGGCGGAGTTAGATGAGAGCCTTTACATTGCATTTATCTTGTGATTACTCTTGTGGTTTATAATGATAATATAACCAGGCAGAATTTTCATGTATTTCATTTCTTTTTTGAGGTGAGTTTTCTGGGTGTGTTGTATCTTTTAAGAAGGAAATTACTTGTTCTGGATAAACTGAAATGATGCTTAGCCTTCCGAACTTATAGTTAGTACCTCGGTAACCACAGTAAAAAATGGACTATAGTATATGGCTGGTCCGTGTTCCCAAGAAAGCAGCAATATACTTTTCATAAACTTTTATTGGCATATTCAGTGCGCATCTTTGTCCCCCAGCCTCCACCCCAGAATAAAAAAATGCTCTTCACCTCTGGGATTTTAGCCAAACTAAATTCATAGTAGCCAATTCAATATTTTAGATAGAAATTTTGGTCGTATTTAATTTTTTTCAAAAATAGTTTTATTTATTTTTAGGTTCTAATCCTTACCTAGAATTAGGGGTTGAGGAATCAAGAATCTGTTCATTGTGAACTCTGTGTTGCAAAGGAAAATGAAAGTTGTTCCCAGGTTTAATGTCCTAAAATTTAACCTTAAAGGATTGTGTTTGATTATCTAAATTGAAACCAAGACTTGTGATTGAGTTGTTTTGCACAGAATACTTTCATAATTACACCTGAGTTTGTGTCTCCCCCCCTCCCCCCCAGGGCCTGTGCCTTACATTACTACTCCTCGCCATTTTCAAGAAAGCGCTGCCGGCTCTTCCCATCTCCATCACCTTCGGGCTGGTTTTCTACTTCGCCACAGATTACCTTGTGCAGCCCTTTATGGACCAGTTAGCATTCCATCAATTTTATATTTAGCGGATTTGTGATTAGACTCCCATGGATTTTTCTCCTTTAACTATAATAAAACCTGGAAGGACAAACTTGATTTTCCTGTGTCCACACCTAACAAAGTCAAGATTGCCAGCTGGATTTTTTGCAGCTTCCTTCCAAGTCTTCCCGACCACCTGCACTACTGGGTACTGGAAGGAGGTGTCTACAGAAAATGGTTCTGAACATACATTACTGTGGTGGACGGACGGAGTCCCTTGGTGCAGAAACCACCAGATCTGCGGGACAAGGCCGAGGAAAAGCGATGGGCCGAGGCGCCGCCGTGCTGCCACCAGCAGGCTGATGCTTGGCCCACGCGGCTTCCATCAGCACTGCAGACTCTCAGGACTACCGTTACCAAGGTTAAATGAAGGGGTTTAAACCAAACAGGACTCGTCATCTTAAATCACACGTTGAAAATCAGCCTACTAAGTCTATACTCAATTCTAAACCTTTTCAGGAGGTACTGTAAGGAGAGCAGGTACCAGCAGCAAAATGGAAAGGTGGAAAGGGGTTCAGATTTTCACTTTCAGACTTTTTGCTGCCGACTTACCATTTTTAAATAAGACTCTTTTTTCACCTTGAGTCAAGTCAGATGTATAAGTTGATTTTGACACTCTTTGTTCTCGAGCACTGACTCATCCCCATCTATGGTTGCCATTTGCTCCCGAGGCCAGTGTGGGTTTCTCTGAGGTTGCTTTGTCTTAAAAGTCTTAACCTCAGGTTCCAAATGCAGTGATTTCTGGAAATAATGGAACTCTAACTCAGCAATTCTCTATCACCCTTAGGTAAATTCTGGTTTATCCCAAATTCCTAATTTTTAGACATAGTCCTAGGTTTGCTGGCCCTCAAAGCCTTCTGTCCCCCATCTCTCCCTTTGCCCCCCCCCCTAAGCAGTTCTTTCATACAGCAGACAAGACAGCTCAGCTCTGTCGTGGTAGCAGATGATCCCACTATTCTAGGATTTTACTTTGCGTGGTGCGAAGACTGTGTTACGAATCAGTGCTATCAGCCGTGCTCTCTGATTTCTTCAGTAGCAAATACAACGAAACCCAAAGACAGTAGCATTAAAGAAGAGTGAAATGGCTGGGGAAGCACTTTCTGTCCTGGTTTTTCTTTTTGCAGTACAACCCATTGTCTCTGATAGTAGGTCAGAATTTAAAACAATAGCCAGAAGCCACTGGTTTATAAAGTTGTGAATGAAGTGTATCAGTACAAAGCAAGAATCTGGAGAAAGCCGTGACTGCGCTTGGTGAGCTGGGGGAGAAGCAGGTGCCAACGGAAGAAAGAAGGGTCCTCCAGCAGCCGTGGGACAAAATGAGCTGATGTCCTGTGGGCAGATGTGAAGGAGGAGATCCAGATTATTCCTCAAGGACCTCTCAGTGCGTGTTGTGTGGCTTCCCTCCTGCCTGACCTTTGGTTTCAGTGGACCTTCGTGTGAGTTGGGCAGTGGAGCCCGGGCCCGTGCAGTTCCATTGGACGGTGAACATAAACAGAGCCATCACCTGTGGGCGCGCACACCTCTACGGGAAGCTTTGCTGGGCACAGCCCTTCCTTTACCACAGGCAGCCCTTCGCCGTGGTGACCGGACTGTAAGCGTCTGTGAGAAAAGCTTGGTTCCTCCGTGTGGCTGGAGAAAGACCAGCTCTTCCTTTCTCCTGCTTTCTCTCGGCCTCTCGGTCTCATTTGGGATTGGTTCTTGGAGTTCAGAGTATTTGTTTTCTGTCGTGGAGTATTCTTTAGAAACTAACTTCAGGCTTAGTGTGCTGGTCCTAACGAACCTGAGTGTGGGCAGAGACTGGCTCACGCCGGGCAGTTGAGAACTGCAGGAGAAATAAGTTGTGCGAAGAAAGAGGCTGGGAGTAGTAGGTTCTCTCATCTCTGTTTTGTTTTTTTTTAGCCCCCTTTTCCAAGATTCTCTTTTTCCCTGCAGACCTGTGGCACCATGGGTATTCTAGAAATGCGCACGATTCAACAGCTACAGCAGAGCCACCTGAGTACCAGCTTGTGGTCTGAAGCCGTCTCGAGGGCTGATCTCGAGTAGTCCATCTGCGAGGGCATCTTTCGTGAAAGGCTCCTCCGAAGAGGCTGTGTGGTGTGCGTGTGTGTGCGCGCGAACCCACCCTTTGTCTGTGTCCTGTGTCGAAAGGTGGTGACAAATCTGCCCCTTTCTACAAGACAGAACCACATCTCAGCGTAGAGAGAACACATCTTATTTCTTTAAATCACCGATCTCAGGCACAGAACTTTCTCTTCAGATTTTCTTTTTAGAATCAATTCAGTTGTTTATTGAAGGTATCAAAATGCTGGTCTTCCACCATGAAAAACCAATTGTCACTAGAGAGAGAAAAGTAAAAATTCCACTAAGGACATGCCCTCACGTGGCTGGGGTGGCTGTGGGGCCCGTCAACAGCAAGGATCAAGCGTGACCAGCCACGCCAACCCCGCTCAGCGGGAAGAGGGAAGACGGCAGGAAAAGGTGTCCACCGGTGTCCGTCTGACCGACCTTCAGAATGAAGCGTGTTTGTGTGCAGAGTGGTGCTACAGACTAGCCTGTGCATGTACCAAGGGCTCACTTCTCTGTTCTTGATTCTCAGGAGGTTCGTGTGTAGTCTCAGCATCATGGCTCTCACTGTCAGTGATTAATTTGCCAGAAGTAGAAGCTTTCGAAGCAGCTTGAAACATTCATAACTGAGCAAATTACTGATTTCACTCTAGAAGCAGCAACTAAACAGGTGGTGTTTTTCCTCTTAAATGCTCGGATCCCCATTTCTAAAAGTTTCCCTTGGTTTTAAAAACCCTCCTTCTGTAGTAGATGCTCGAACAAATAATACGTTCAGTGCTTTCCTTTTCTTGGCTTCAAAGAGCCCTCCATAAGTAGCCTCGTTCATAATTTGTAGAATGTGAGGTCGAAGTTAGGCTTCCACATAAGGCCTTCCGGGTCAGGGTCTGTAGGGAGCCTCTGATTTGGGCCCCCACCCCCGGTGCCCAGCCTTGCATGTTCCCGCATTTGCCATCTGGCCCTGGAAGGAAAAGTCTAGATGTCACTATGAAAAGAAGAGTTCAGGCTCTTCCATGCTGCTGGAGTGTAAAGACGCAGACAAATAAGCTCCGCCCTCAGAGTGCAGCTGCCATCCCTTCCTTTCCGGTGTGCACCATCTTCTCCGAAATACTGGGTGCTTGTCAGGGACCCCCTCACGGTTGCTGTTACTGAGGGCTTACAGAACTGATGCTAGAAAGGTGATTTGATTCTTCCTGAAACCCATCCTTAAAGTACTCCTTTTTCTTTAAGTTTGCCTTTGGCTAGTCGATGAAGAGCGGTTGGCCCACTGTTAGGAACCCTCACCTCCAAGGGCACCCCGAACGTTGGGTCTGGGGAGAGACTTGAAGACTGGACATTGGGTTTTGCCCTGGAAAGAAACAGTGTCACCATCATAAGTTTGGGCCCAGAAGTGATCCTTGTAATCTCCCTGTGTTTTAACTCCCCAAACACAGGAGGTGAAAAACAACAGTTTCAGCCCTTCATGCCCCTTTTGAAATTGCCGAGCTGCATGTACCAACAAAGCTGCCGGCATGCTCGCGTTCCCAAACTACCCAGACAGCCTGATCTGAACAGCCCTCCCTTCTGGGGGAAACACCTCAGGTTTGTGTATTAAAAATTAGCCTGGAGCCCTGGCTGGTGTGGCTGGAGTGCCAGCCTGTGAACCAAAAGGTCACCAGTTAGATTCCTGGTCAGGACACCTGCCTGGGTTGTGGGCCAGGCCCCCAGTAGGGGGAGATGCATGAGGCAACCAATCAACGTGTCTCACACATTGGTGTTTCTCTCCCTCTCCCTCCCTTCCCCTCTAAATAAATAAGCAAATAAATAAAATATTTTTAAAAAATCAGCCTGGAGCTGAAATGAACACCTCAAAGCCCCTCAAACCTCCAAATGAACCCCAGGGCCTCGGGCAGCTGCAACATTCCCCTGAGGAGGTAGCCAGGTCCGCCCTGGGCCCTGGAGTGTGGTGTGAGCACTTCAGTCCGATCTGAGTAACAGGGAAGATTTCCCAGAAAGCAATTTTCCTTTTAAAATAAACAGTTGTTGCAACAGGGCAGCTTCAAACTCGACTGTCGGGAGTGGCGAGTGCGGGGCTGTCCGTTCTCCCGAGTGACCGGCGGGCTGGGAGGCTGATTCAGGGGGTCATTTGCGCTCACGTGCTGCTTGTCTGGCTTTTGCTTCTACAGACACCGCTTTGTACATGATTCAGACTGTGAATACATCTTTTTAAAAGATCTTTCAAATTCTTGTTAAGATAATATTTTGATAGATGACTGCAGATTTTCTTGTATTTATCAAACGAATAAAGCCCGCATGAATGCAGCTGTGCCGGTTTCCTTTCGTGAAAGCAGCGCGGTGCGGAACTGGACGCGCTCCGCGGCGACCGGGCACGGTTCAGAACCACGAACGCGGTGCCTCCACCCTCCGCTCGGGGTGCGGAGGTGGGGTCGAGCAGGCCACCTCTCTGGAGGGCGCAACATTAATCCATCGATGAGAAGCCTCAAAATAATTATTCTTAAAATCTAGTTTCTGAAAACTTTCTTCTGGAAACTGTTTAACTCAGATCAATGTAAACACCGTGGAAACGAGAACTTTGCGGGACGTGGATGCTGCAGCACCACACAAGTAATTCGTGTGCTGGAGGCTTGCCCTGTACAGCTGCCGTGCGGGCCGTGTCGAGGGAAGACACCCACATTACTTCTGCTGGCCTGGCAGGGCGGAGGTTGTCGTGCGGCTCCGGCCCCAGACCCCACCAAATGTTGGGGATTACTGATCAGAAATAGGCCTGTGGTAGAAAAACACAGCCGACTGCTGTCTTCAGAAGGGGCATATAAAAGATGGGGGCGCCCTGGCCCCAGTGGCTAAGGTGTCAAGAAGCAAGAGAGGTGTCCGTTTCCCCCTCTGGGAATCAGAGGCATCCTTCGCTGTTGTGAATCCCATGGGCGGTGCTACTAGAATCCGCCCGAGAGACCCGATGGTCTGTCCTCATCGGCTGGGAGAGGGTTCTGTAGCTGGGGTGCTGCGAGTGACACTCTGGAGGAGAGTGAAGACACAGGGTTGAGGAGCAGGAGTAATGAGGCCGATCTGTGTCACTAGGCAAAGTCACTAGGCAAGGACCACAGTTGTCTCTCTGCGGAGGAGGTGGGGTGGGGGGGAGGGGAGGGCGGGAGAGAGAGAGACCAAGATCCCGCCCTCCAGTAGCTTAGGGTCTGGTTAAAAGTGAAATGAGAAATGACAGCATGCTTGAGTTTCAGTAAGCAGAGTGTTGACTCACTACCTTGAACTTGAATGGGAATGAAGGGTAAAGGAGAGATCCACAAAGACAGGGTTTAAAATCAGTTTTCTCCAGAAACAAAGTTTGAACCAACTTTGGGAAGAAGGGAAGAAGCTGAAGTAGCAAGAGGGCAAAGAACACACACTAAAAACACAGCCAGGAAGGAAGAAGTACGTGGTAGATAGCCAAGGACAGTTGCTTTTTGAGTTAAGGTGATTTATTCAGAAGGAAACGCAAGTAGCAAACCAAATACGTGTCCATATGTACTGAGAATACACCTCCTCCATCACGTGACTTGTAGAAACCGTGGAGGATGGTGAGCTGACCACCACAGGGGCCCCTTAACGCTTGACGAAGATGGGTTCTCGTGTGGTGGGCTGGCACTTCAGTGTCTGGTGTGCAGGCCCTGTCAGGACAGACGGAAGAGCTTCAGAAACCAGGTTTGTGGGAGACTTAATTCTTGGGAGAAGGGGTATCATACTCTTGACTCCGCTGCCGCTGCCGTTTCCCCTTGAACTTGTTTTAATTATGTAGTAGCCCAGGGTCAATCCCTCATGCAAAAGAGGAAAGGATTTTGTTAACCCTTTCGCTGCGGTACCCATGGCATACCTCGAGGTGGATTGCTGGTAAATCCTGACTGCGATTCGTTTTCTCGGGTAGCAGACTGAAGTCAAAGGTGTATATGAACGGGGATGATTTAAAAGTAGAAACGACACAGGGAGCCAGACACGCATATTTGCACTGCACTTAAACACCCGGACTGGGGTGTGCCGCCCTCCACACGTGGCTGACGCGGTGACAGAGCCATAGCGGTGCCTCAAAGGCTGCCAGGGAAACAGGGGAGACTTTGGGGACTTTTTTGTCCAGCAAGAACTAGAACTGAAGTAAAATCTTGTTTTTCTGTTTATTAATACTAATCGGATTCCCCTACACATGCTATAAAATAGCATTAAATTTAATTGTTTACGGACATGGACAAGTATGGTGATTGCAGGGGAGAGGGAGGTATAGGGGTTAAATGGTAATGGAAAAAATAAACGTTTTTTAAAAAAATAAAAAAAAATTGCCCTGGCTGGCGTAGCTCAGTGGATTGAGCGCGGGCTGTGAACCAAAGTGTTGCAGGTTCGATTGCCAGTCAGGGTACATGCCTGGGTTGCAGGCCATGACCCCCAGCAACCGCACATTGATGCTTCTCTCTCTCTCTCTTTCTCTCTCCCTCCCTTCCCTCTCTAAAAAAATAAATAAAATCTTTTTTAAAAAGACTTATTTAAAATAAATAAATAAAATAAAATAAAAAATAAATTGTTTAGTGAAATGACTGGGTTTTAACTTGCATGAGCCAGGTGGATGTGAGTGTGTGATTTCTCCAGATTCTCTGACATGTTGGAAATGGCCCCCGTGCCATCCTGCCGTGGTCGGGGTGCACATGTGCCTGGGAAGCCTTGTTCTGGAGACTCCTAACCCCGCTCCCCTCCCCCCACCCCCTCCTGGGTCAGGACTCAGCTCCACAATACCCAGCCGGAAGACCACCGGTCTGTAAGCATCATCAGACTTGAGGACTCTAACATCCCAGTGGAAGGGAAAGGCTTTTTTCTCCTGGGTGACCTGCATGGGGCCCGGGGGACACCGTCTGAGGACACCACGAGCGTGTCCGCTTTCCAAAGCCCGGCTGGGAGAGCTGGGCCAGACTTCCCGCTTTGCTGATGTGGCCGCTCCCGCGCTCAGGTTACTGCAGTGGGCATTCAGCAGTGCGTTCCAGGGGAGCTTAAGGGCCTTCAGCCTCTGGTGGATGCCCACAGCCGTCCACAGGGGAGCCGGCCTGCCGGCCTGCCTGGAGGTTCACGTGCTGTGATGGCCTGGCCTGGCCTGGCCCATTTGGCTCTCTGCTGAGGGAGGACACCGCCCTGGAAGCCAGGCACCCATTTTGTGTCAGGTGGCCCGTGGCAATGGCCCCAGAGACAGGGACAGAGGAAGCAGGGTCCTCGGCCCCTGTCCATGTGTAGCACGTCATCCTCTGGGGGACTCACTAATGGGCAGGGATGAGAATTCCCCTCTTGTACTATAGATAAATGCATGAGATAAGTCATGGACTCATTACAACTGATTACACCACTTTGGTCATTAAAGCTATGATTCATCGAGGCGCTCGAGCATTTTATAATTGTTGCATGAATTGATTTTGTTTTCAAGTCAAATGCACTGGTAAACACTTTTGGTGAGGGGAGGCAGGTGATCTGGCCCAGAAAGTCCGCATCCCAGTGGGAGTTCACCTAAGACCAGGTCTGGGGGCCACCAGCCAGCCACTCGGCCAGGCCATGCTGACGCTCTGGGTCCCCTCCCACTGGTCCCTGGCTGCCTGGAAGGCTCTGCCTGTCTCTCCAAGGCAGTGCTCCAGACTGCTGGAGGGGAAGGTGGGGAGGAGGGCGACGGCCTGGCGCCCCCTCGCCGGGCTACTGCCCCTGGGGCTGGAGACAAGCCTGGCCCCATCTCCCCACAGGGAACTGGCCAGCCCAGCTGTTTACCACAGCCCCTCCCTGGCTCACCCCTCTCGGCCCCATCCCAGGCCGAGTTTCTCACGGCCCAGCCCCTCCTCCCACGCTGTGTTGCTCCAGGATTCTGGGGCGGGGGGGAGGGAGCAGGGCAGGGATCTCCCCTTTGTCCCTCCGTTTCCTTGAGGTTTGATGTTCCTGGGGCGCCCCCACCCCAACACACTCCTCGTCACTCTCAGAGCACGGCAGCCTTTCCCTGCAGCAGGCGCCCTGCACCGGGAGGCTGGCAGAGGACCGGGTCTTGTTCACCCTGCTGCCTCCGAGCCAGATGAGGGAGCCATGTGGGCCAGGTCACACTGACGGACTGACCAACTGACCGACCGTGGGGTGTGCCTCCCTCCGGCGCTCCCGGAGAGGCGAGGTGTGGGGCCAGCTTCGGCGGGGGGGGCGGGGCGGGATGAGTGCGTATGTTGGCTGTCCCATCCCAGGTCTCCCAGGAGTTGCTCCGTCAGTGCGTGGTGAATGAGTGGAGTAGTGGGCGGACGCTGAGTCTGCGGGAGGGGATTTCCGTGCAGGATGATTTGAGCAGGGCGCGTGTGTGGGAACACGGTTTAAGCAAGAGCAAATATTTATCGGTTTTGCCCTTGTTTACAAAGCTGTGTGGAGAGTGTGGAGCCTGAATCGATTTCCCTCATCTGCCGAAGAGACCAGTATTTACACATCGGTGGTCAGGGTTGAACCCAAACAGGATTCCTTCCCCAGAACACACTTGTGGCATCTGGAGACATGCATGGGTTTGTCCTAGGTCAGTGCCACCATGCTAAGTGTGAGAAGAATAAAAGATGGCACAGTTCGTAGTAGTTCCCCTTACCCTTCATTTCACCAAGAAAAGCTCCTGAGGACCGTATCTGCCCCATAAAACCAACGTCCATTGAACCTTCACCCTGGCTGTGGCCCAGACACTGTGCTGAGCCCATCCCAAGCATGGTCTTGGCCGTCTTCACCCACCTTTGAGTAGGGGCCTGTCATCCTCACTTTACAGGTGAGAACAGGGGAGCCGGGAGAAGATACGGAACAGCCCCAGACTCACACAGGACAAGAAAGTGGGAGAGGCTGCCCCCGCCCAGGGAGGTCGGAGGCCAGGGCCTTTGCTCGTTACCTCTGGGCCAGAGGGGTGATGGACGCCTGCTCCCGCCCCCCCCGGGCCACCTCTCGGGGCCTCCATATCCTCTTCTGTAAAATGCAGCGTCTGACAACGCTTCTCAAACTTTCTCTCTAAAGCTGATGTTGTGTCTTGGAAATTTAAAATTTTAGTATTTGTCTATATTTAGATTTTTATGTATTGATTTGAAAGAAAAACATCGGTTTGTTATTCCACTTATTTATGTATCAGTTGGTTGATTCTTGTTGGTGCCCTGACTGGAGATTGAACCCACAACCTTGGTGTATCAGGGCAATGCTCTAACCAACGGAGCCACCCGGCCAGGGTCTAGTATTAATTTTTATTTACATTAACCTATTGTCTTCTTTGGAAAATGAAGTAACCGCCATGCATGAAGGCTGACTCGATGGAGACGTCCCAACCAGTGAGGGGAGATGCCAGACTCCAGCCCAGGCAGGAGCACAGCCTCGCTCAGCCCTGCTCAGCCCCACCGCCTCCCGGGCTCGGGCCCGCGTGCATGGCCCCAGCTGTGACGGGCTCAGCAGGCCTCGGTCGTCTGCGCATGGGGCTGATGTTGCTAACCAGAATCCCATGTGTTGTGTTAAATCTGCGCATGTCTGCAATCCCTTAGTGGTAATTATGAAATTCAAAAGACTCTGGAAATGGAAAAGTTTCCCATAAATTTGTGAGACCTGGCCTATCTGAACTCTGTGAGGCCAATGAGAGTCCTAACTTACCCTGTGTGGGTGAGTGTTTACGTTTTGCTGCAGAGCTGTGAGTGTATGGGGGTTTTGTTGTTGTTGTGCTTTGCGGTTGGTTGGTTTTGATCCCAGGCCCTGCTGGCGGAGGTATAGCATGTAGTTTATTACCTTCTAAAATGTGAAAAGTCTCAACTGAGGAGGAGCACATTTGGCCCCAAGAGTTTCTGATAAGGGATTAGAGTTCTATAAAAGCCGTAAAAATAAAGAGCTTAGGCCTACTTTTACGTCCGTTCGTCTCTAAGTGGCATCGTACTCTGACATGGGGTCCAGGACCCAGTCCGAAATTACTGAAGTTGGAGAAGCAAGGGAAGGAATGGAGCTTAGTAGAACGCCACTTAAGCTGGGCATTGGGAAGCCTGTTTCCGAACTGCGAGGCACTGGCCTCTGGCTTTCTGGGTCGTGTTTGCAGGCCTCTAGCATTAGGCCAGGATACTGCTCGTTTTCAGGGCTGAGAACCACCGAACTGAGCACAGAAGAGGAGTGGCCTGGAGTGTGGTGGCCAGGGCAGGAGGAGAGGATCCGGAGAGCCTTGGCGGCTGGCTGCTGGGGTCCCAATCCAGGCCCCGCACCTAGCAGCCCACGGGTGGGCGGCGGCAGCAGCAGCAGCAGAGTAGGAGGCACTGAGCCTGGCGGAGCATGAGGACCTGCCCTCTCTCTGGATGCAGCACTGAGTGCTGAGACGCTGCTGCTCAGCTGCGGGCCCCAGGCTTTCTCTGGAGGCCAGGGCGCCCACCCTGAGCTGAGAGGGACCCTTCGGGCCTGTGCTCTGCAGGCTGGCCCTGCACCCCACACTGACCTTCGTGGGGCCTGGGTCCCAGCCCACCTCCCATTCAGGAAGTGGGGGGTGGGCGAGGGTGGGCTCCTCACACCAGCTCCTTTAATGCCTCCAGGAGTTCAGGTGACAGAGCTTCTCCAGAGGAGACCGTAGCCCCACGCTTGCAGTGTGTGCCTGTGTGTGTCCCTATGTGTGGGTGTGCGTGTTCCCATGTGGAAAGAAGGCGATGAGATCTCTGAGGCCGGAGCTGCTGGATGGGGGCCAATCGGGACAGGCTTTCTGGAGAGCTCCTTCCTTCCCCCTGCATCCTGCTCTGGCTCTGGTCCCTGCCCCACGGCAGTGTTCTGCCCCGGCTCCGGTCTCTTCACACGGTCTCGCCCGCCTCCTGGTGCCCTTTCCCAGGGTCTGGGTCTCGGCTGGGGGCGGATGTCACTGAAGGACATCCGGCAAGCTCTGTTCCTTCTCTCTGGTCGCCCTCCTATCTGTGGGAAGGGTCCAGAGCTCACTTTCTACCCCAGCTTTGAGGGTGAAACTCCCTCCAGAGGCCAGGTGGCATGTCTGAGGACAGCCACTGGTTGGACACCCAGAGCACCACCCTTCTGGCTCTCGTGGTCTTGCTTGGTGTTTCCAGGTCCTGGCCTCTCCGTGGCAGCAGAAGACAGCAAGGACGACTGGAGGCACAGCGTCCAGTCGAGGGGCAGACTGGCATCGAGTGTTTTCACACTCACTCCTGACCTTGAACGACTGCCCCAAGGGACATGCACGCACGTGCTGGAGGGTGGGAGAAGGTAGAGTGACAAGTGGAAGGAACACGCAAGTGTGAGTGAGGCGTTCCTCTTCCTCTGGATTGCTGGTGGGTTGTGTCATGGGTTCTGCGACTCGTGCAGTGGAGGCAGTTGAACATGCAGGCTGAAAGACTCGTTTCTTTCACATGCACGCACATCGGAATGGAATGCTCGATTAGCGTGCACACTCCCCGAGGGCAGGAGAGTCTGTGGGTTCGAGCCCCCGGCGAGGGAGAGCTGCTAGTGCCTCTCTTCCCTACGCCCTGTCTACAGACACTCCCTTGCAGCTTGGGAACAGCCCTGGGGCAGTCACACCATGGAAACCAGTAGGCGCCACAAAGCTGCACTTGCCCTCCGGAGAGCTGCTTTCTAAGCATTTGCCTCCACTAGACAGGCTCTCCCCAGCTTCCGGTGCGGAGCAGGCACTCAAATATAAAAAAGGAATGAATAAAGGAGTGAACAACCACCACCAAAAAAAGAGAGAGAGAGAAAGAAAAAAGTGAAAGAAAAGAAGTAGCGTTTTCTAAGTTCAGTTCCACAAATGCGTGTGCCATGTGCGGCAGGGAGTGAGGGGACCCCTGTCTGCTGGGGGGCGGTGGCCCAGCATCGGAACATCCCTCCTGGGGAAGCGCCAGTTCTGCTTTCTCGGGTCCTGGCAGTCGGGGTGCAGGCGGCTCCCGTTTTAGTGGGAGTCTGTGAGCTCTTTCTGGGGGTGGCATGGGTCGGTGTTGCCTAAAGCAGCGGTTGCGGTGGTCTGGGGTCCAGCGGGCCAGACCCCAACCAGACCTGCTTCTGGGCCTTGAACTGTGACCTCGGCAGGGGGTCCAGCCCACTTGGGTGCCTGATTCTCCAGCTTCCCGTCAGTTCTCTGAGCTCCCACTGTCCTTTGTCTAAGCAACTTTGCTGTTTCTGTTATTGAAGTTCTTTCTGTGGTTTGCAGCTGAGAGCCCTGCATGTCAGGTCTGGGTAGATGGGCGGAGATCTACGGGGGAACGTGGACTGGAGGGAGCAGGGGCGGGGGGAGCCTGCAGGATGTAGACCTGAGGGTGGCTGCCAGAGGCTGCCAATCACCCATGCTTCCCACACCACGCTCTCTTGCGGAGCACCTTCAGGAGCACCACAGACCTCTGGTACAGGGGACAGTGATGAAAGAGACAGATCCCTGCCTGTGCAAAGTTCACCGTTTAGAGGGAGAAAGAGACACAAGTGTCACTTGCAGTTTGAAAGTACCCAGAAGTGTGTGTAGGAAAGGCTTCTTGGAGGAGGTGCTTCCTGAGAGCCCTGAGGCTCTTGGGTTTTTGCCCTCTTCCTCCTCTCTCCAGCTTCCACCCCAACCCAACCTCACAAAGAGATCTGGCCGCGCCTTGGCCCTGGCCCTGGCCCTGGCCCTGGCCCTGCAGTCTGCAGAACTGGTCACAATGTAGGGAACCCAGGCTGTACTCCTCTGCCCCTTCTGCCCTGCTTTGGGCTACCTCCACCCCCATCCCCAGTGGAGGGGAGTCTCCTGCAGCTAGTTGGTGGCTCTGGCCAGTGCAGAGGGGAGGTTACATAAGAGCAATGATCTTACACTTTTTCCTGGAATCTTCTTTTAAGCCACACTGTTTTCTTTTTGTTAAAGATTTTGTTTTTTTAGAGAGAGGGGAAGGAAAGGCGAAAGAGAGGGAGAGAAACATCAATGTGTGGTTGCTTTTTGCACGTCCCCTACTGGGGACCTGGCCTGCAACCCAGGCATGTGCCCTGACTAGGAATTGAACCAGCGACCTTTTGGTTCACAGGCCAGCACTCAATCCATTAAGCTACACCAGCAAGGGCATATGCACTGTTTTTTGATGAACAAAAACTATGTGCTCACATAGTTTGGGCTTGTGCTCACAACATCCTCCTGAGGTGGCAGGATATGAGGTTTGAAGACAAGTCCTTGCCCAAGCCAATAGCTGCTGGAGTCCGGCTGGTGAGTCCAAGGCCGTCCCTAACACTGTGTGGGTGGGGAGCAGGGAATCCTGGGCCCGGGTGTCTAAGAAGAAGGGATCACAGAGGAAAAACAGAAACAGTTCAGGGAAATGCCTCACTACCCACCCCCCACCCCCCCACCCCCCAGGCAGGAGAAGCTGCTTCCTCCCACTTTACAGGGGACCTTTGACCAAACTCAGAAAACTCCTGGCTGATGGGGGCAGGGAGTGGAGCTTTTTGAATGGAAGAAACTATTTTTCCTTCTCTGGGGAGGCTTTGGGTAATTCCCGCTGCCTTTTCTCTGGCAAGCCTTATCTTTGCCTAAGAATTCACACGAGTCCCCAGGGGCCCCTGCTACACAGCTGTGGCTTCTCCTCACTCCATGGGTAGGTAAGCAATGGGTCAGATTTAAAATGCTGTGTTTTAGTAAGCATTTGTCTGAGCCCAGGGAGATGACCTGCAGGAGCTGCGGTTCTCAAGAGGGGGGTGAGCTCCCCTCTGGTGACTTTTCTCTGCCCCAGTGGAGGCCCCTGGAGAAATGAGAAATGACCCCCGGCTCCACGGCTGGGGCAGGCAAGGGCCGAAGGCAGAAGAGGATGAGGTTAAAGGGGCCGCACACCTCCCACATGCCCCCGGGGCCACCAGTGCTATTTTCCTGGAGATGGGTGATTTCCAGTCCCAAAAAAGGGATGGCTGGCAGAGTGCCTTGGCCAAGAACAAGGACAACTAGGAGAGAAAATGTATCACATTTATTGAGCCCCAGCTTGATCCCAACTAGTGCCAGGGCACAGGGGATAGGGTGCAGACTTTCTCCTGAGGGGCCTCCGGCTGAGTCAGGGAGACTCAGATTCCCATGGCCTGATGCGTCCTGTGTCAGCTGCAGCGGACAGAGACTGACACTAAGAGGCAAAGGCCCAGATTCTGCTTCCCGTGGTGTGGGGGAGGCTTCTGGAAAAGAGGACATTGGACCAGGGCCTTGAGGGATGAGCAGGAGTCTGCACCGTACAGCGGGTTTCCAGAGCGAATTCTGGGCAGGGGAAGAGCCAGCTGGTGGTGGGAACAGCAGCATGTGTGAGGAAAAGGTCCGCTGTGGCCCGAGTACAGAATTCAGGGGGAAAAGACAAGGAGGGGATGGACACGGAGCTGCGCGGTATCTAAGGTGGGTGGCACAAAACTGGAAGGGTGCCCTCCCAAGAGTGCCTGCAGAGTGGAGGACAAGGCAAGGCTTGCTCAGACCCAAGGGGACGCAGGCCCTGGACATCACCGGTCACTGTGGTGGCCTGTCCACGGGGACATGTCCTCGCAACGGAATTCGGGATGGGTTGTCACTAGGGCGGGGTGGGAGGAAATCAGGCGGGGAGGAAGCCAACCAGCCCTGGAGGAGCCCCGAGGAGACGCCGCCCAAGGCTCTGCCCGCCGAGGTGCGAGCTGCGCAGGCGCCCCGCTCCTCACTGCGCGCCCTCGGGCTGCGGGGGGGTGGTCTCCAGGCGGGAAGGAGACACCCGGAGCGGTGGACCCGAGTGCCGGGCAGACGGACGGACGCCACCCCGGGCGGCCCATCGCCGCCACCTCCAGCCTCCTGGGATCTTTCCTGTCAGTCACCGTTCTCGGCGCGGGGACCCGAGACGGAGTGCGCGCCCCCTCGGAGGTGATGGATCCTCCGGCCCCGGTTTCTCCACCGGGGCCCCGCACCTGCCCGTCCATCCCGCGCCGCACGTCGGAAGCCGCAATTTGGCGCCTTTGGTCCGTGCACTGACCGGGTCCCTGGGCCGGTGGCGGCGCAAGGCCCGTGCGGGGGGCCGCGCGGCCGCGGGGCGCCCCCTATGGCGGGCGGACGCTGGGGAGATCCTAGCGTTGGGGACGGACAAAGGTGGCCGTCGCTTTCAGCGTCCGAATGGGGCGAATGGGACGGTGTGGGGGTGAGACGCGCGGGAAGCCCAGGCGCGATCTCCTGTAATCCCCCACCCGGAGGTGTCCCAAGTAGCAAGTTTAAGTAAAGTTCTTTTCTCTGGTCCTTTCTTCCGTCTCTCCCGTAGCTCAGCTCACCCCACCCCTAAAGGCAGTCTCCCCAGAGGAACGTCTCCTTCTGGGCCCTAGAACCAGGCTCCCGGGACAACGCCCCCTCCCCTCCCCTCCCCTCCCGCGAGCTGGCTGCCCGCAGCACCGCAGGGCGCAGGGGCGGGGAGACAGCCCGCCTCCCGCCTCGCCCCCGCTAGCCCCAGGAGCCTCTGATTAGGCGGTGACAAAAATGGCTAAATGAATCACTGTTGGTGCTAAATTAACGGAGCATGAACGCCGTTAAATGTGCCAAGTTAAATTCTGCTGCATTTGGCTTATGTTTGCTCTGTTTGATTCTTGTAAACTGAGGTCATTTTATGCTCAGAAAAATAAAGAGAACACTGGTAGAATTGCAGGTTTTAAAATTTAAGCACACAGTACTTGTTTAATGTTTTGTACCGAACGGGCACATTCGCATTATGTCATTCTGCAGCGCAGTGACACGTACACACACGCACACGTGCCGCACACCCCGCGCCCAGACACTGCCCGTGCACACACTGCCTGAGCGCGCACACCGAGGCCCACGAGGCACTGCGTGCGCACACACGCCGCACTCACTGCTCACGTGCACACACCCTGCACACACACCCGCACGAGGAACGTGCTGTGGAGCTTCCCCACTGCAGGGAAGTCCTGGCTTGGCGTTCAAGTAGGATACGATGAACATTTTTAAAGTATTTAAATTGAGTTTTATAAACGTCTTAGGAGACTTTCCAAGAACCTACATTAACGAGTTTTAAACAACTTGCGTAATGGGTTTTTGAAAAACCTCTTGCTGCGTTAAAACAGTGAATCTGATGGCTTCAGCACTGGGCTCCCTGCCTTTCAAGAGCGAGGAAGTATTTCTGATTGTCCTCCTTTTCCCTCTGAAACCCTGAAGGGAGTTCCTCTTGAACGTCTGTCTACAAGCCAGCTGCAGACAGACCTTTCTTTCTCCCTCGTGTGAGCGGCGCGGCCCGGGCTGTGCCGTGTCTCCTGGCGTTCCCTCCGTCCGTCCCTCTGCCGGCCTCCAGGTCACCTGTGCGGAGCGGGAAGGGAGGGAGACGCCCCCGCCCGCCGCCCTCTAACCGCGGTCGGAGGCCCGGGCCTCGGTGGGGCGGCGCCTGGTCTGCCCCGCCCGCTCCAGCCCGGCCTCTCCGGCAGGCCGAGATGCAGCTGCTCCTGCTCGTGCCCCTGCTGCTGGCCCCGGCGGCCGGGTCCTCGGTGAGTGCAGCCCTGTCCGGCCCCGGAGGAGCCTACTTGGGAGACGGGTGCCGGCTGGAGCCCCAGCCTCCCCCCGCCCCGTTCCCCGGAGGCGGCAACAATCTAGGAGTGGGCCAAGGTCCGGGAAGATGGATGGGGTGGGACGAGGCGAGCCCTCAGCCGGAGCTCCTTCTAAAACAGGTGGGACCCTGAAGCCAGCTGACCAAGGCGCCCAGAGCTGCTCCCCTGGCTGGGAGCGCAGTTTGCAACTGCAGGAATGGCAACTTCCAGCGCCCGCCCCCTTCAGAAGGTGCTGGGTGCCCGCTAACGCTGGGAACCTCCTCCCTGGAGCCGTCTTCCAAGGTGGAAGGAGGGAGGCAATGCTGGTACCAGCCAAGGTGCAGATCGGTGGCCCATTCCAGCAGACTCCTGCCATCTGCCGGGGACCAAACGCCTCGGCCCCTCAGCCGTTTGGGCCGAGGGGTCTGGGGAGCCAGCCACCTGGCGGCCCTTGGGGTTGGCATCTGAAGTGGGCTTCGCTAGGACTTTCTGAAAGGATGGAAGCGTTAGTGTCTCTGCTGTCCTGTGAGGTGGCCGCTGTGTTCACGTGGCTGTTGAGCGTACGATCTGTGGCTCCTGCCACCGAGGAACTGAAGTTTTTGTTTAATTTGATTTCAGTTCATTTAAACAGCCACAAAGTGCTGGTAGCAACCACACGGTGCATTCATAGCGTGGACGCAGAAAGTCCTCTGGTGATCAGAGTGCTGTTTCGTTAACAGGAGCTCGAAGGGCAGGCCCCCTGAAGAACCTATGTGGGTCCTCAGGAGATAAGGGGTCTCTGAGACCCGGGGACTCACCTTCAGCGAGTGGAGGGTCCGCGGAGCTGGGCTGGGCCCTGCAGCGGCTCTGCCAAGCTCTCCTGGCACCGCTGGGACGGAAGGCGCGGAGGCAGCCAGGCCCCATCCTGCCCCTGGAGGGCGCTCCACAGGGCAGGCCCTCGGCCTTGCCCGGCCCTCTGCGAGGCAGGCGGGTCGGAGAGAAGGGCAGAGAAACCGTCGCCACCTTGGGCAGGGAAACGCCGCCTGGGTGGAAACGCGAGTTGAGGACGAGAGCGGCCCCACAGGGCGGGCAGGGTGGGCGTGCGCAGCGGGCAGCCACACTCCCCCGGAGCTGCACCGGACCAGCGCAGGCCGAGGTCGCCGGGCAGGGCCTTCCCTCCTCGAGTCCTCCCCAGCAGATCCCCACGGTCAACTCCGCCATCCCCTGGTCCTTGCGCCCTAAATGCCACTCTGCGGTCCTTGTCAGGGGCTTCCTCCTGGTGCCTGGGGGCATGGAGGCCACAGCTCAGTGGAAGGGGTCACCGCACCCCTGTCAAAACCGCAGGACGAAACCCAGAGACACCCACTGACAGCTGCGTGGCCTTCAGCAAATCGCCAGGCCGCAGATTCCTTTAATTCGCGGGCAGAAATGCCCACCACAGTTGCGGCGCAGATGGAAGGAGCCAAGGCCCACAAACCGCCCTGGGTCCTGTCAGGTGCTTTCTCCCTCAGCAACACCTGTGTGGCCTTCTGCTACCTCCTCAGCGGGCGGTGGGCTCAGCCGGGGCTGGGCCTGCCCGGCGGGGACCTCTCCTGCCCCTCCCCCACTGTCTGGGGGCGGCTGAGGCCCGGCCTCACTGCTAGCTGCCTCGGTTCCGGTTCTGGCTGGGGCAGGATCCACCACAGGGCCCCCAAGCAGTTTTTGGGCTGTTCTAGTGCTGACAGGGGTCAACTTAAACAGAGGGTCGAGAAGAATAAGCAACACCCCTCGCCACCCACCCCTATCCCCACCCCCAAACCAGGCGAGGGAGGCTCCCGAGGCGATGGACCTCCAGCCCCTTCGCCTCCCACCGCGCACACCCCTCTCATGCCCCTCCCGCCAGTGCACGTAGGGCGGCGGCTCCCCCTGGGCACAGCGCAGCAGGAAAGGGGTTTCCGAGCCCTGGCGGGAGTTGCAGGAGGAGGGGTGAGGTGCTGAGAGCAGCAGGAGGCAGGTGAGGACAGGCCAGGCTGAGGGCGGACTGGACCAGCTCATTCTGGCTGCTCTCCGTCAGCGGGTGGTTTGGGTAATGACAGGGAGACCACGTGCGTGTGCTGCTCCGCGAAAAGTGCTTTCTTCGCTCGGGGAGACGGTGCGGTAGAGGACAGGGCGCGGCTCTAGGGTCTGACAGGCTGGGTCTCTCCACCCCGCGTGCTGGTGGCCCTGGGCCAGTGGCCGCCTGCCCCGCGGGTGCTGCCGAGGGTGAGGTAAGGGGGCGTTTGTAAGGCTTGGTACTCGGAAGGCCCCGTGTTGGGGCCAGTCCTCCCCCACCCCACCCTGCGCCCACAGGTGGCTGGGTGGAGGGGTGCCCCTTGTTGCCTCCTCCACGACAGGCAGCCCCGCCCCGCTCGGGGGGAAGGGTGGGCTGGGGAGGCCCAGTGCCTCTGTTGCAGGAGCAAGGCTGACACCCAGACAGGCCTTAGTCGGAGGGTAATTAGTAACCAGACCGAGGCCAGCAGGATGCGAAAGCAGCAGTCTAGAGGGCAGCTTCCGGAGCTCTCAGACGTGGTGTCCAGGCTGTGTCGGCGCACAGGGGGCAGGCACTGCTTGTCCAGGAAAGCCACCTGCCCCTCTCGACACTCAATATCTTCCCTTCAAAATAGGAACTTGATCAAGTGAGTTGCATTTTACATTTTATTAAGAGAACACTTGGATGTTCTGGCTCACTGGTTTTTCAAACGCTTGGCCCTTTGTCCCAGTGAGAACTGGAGGATAAGTAATTTGAAGCGTGAAAGCTATGACCTTTGGCCTGGGTGGCCCTTCCTTCTTGGTGTTGTGAGTGGCTCGGTGTGACGCAGGCCCTGTTAGAGAGCAAGGAAAACCCGGTGTTGGCCCCAGGGGTGTCAGAGCTGAGCTGTGGGTGATCTGCAGGTGCATAAACCCCACCGAGACCCCCGGGAGTTGCTGGGGGCTCCCAGCGGGCACATTAGGGCTTGAGTTCTTTCTCTGGAAAGTGGGAGTGATTTGTTTTTCTCCCTAGAGATTCTTTTGTGGTGATGCCTTAACATCCAGTCCCCTTCCAGCAAATAGGACATACTTCCAGCACACCTCTGCCTCCTGGCAGAACAGCGAGGTTAAGTCCGACACCTGTCCAGCTCCTTAGGATGCACCTGCGTCTCACTGGGCCCCGCCCCCCCGGTGAGGTAGGTGTGGGAGCAGAGGCCCGGGGTGCAGCTGACCTGCTGCTGTGCCCCCTCGTCTCTGTGTGGCCCCTTCTCCCAGTCTCACTGTCCTGTCCTGTGCTGGGGCAATGCCTCCACCCACGGGCTGCGTGCAGATGGAAGGAGTCACGGTTCAAGTGCCCTGGGTCCCGCCAGGGGCTTCCTCCCTCAGCAACGCCTGCGTGGGCTTCTACCTCCTCCGTGGGGCTGAGCCCGGATGTCAGGCTGTTCTGAGGGTGGAAAGGGAGAGCATGTGTGTGGTGCATGGACTCTCCATCGCCAGGTCTTTCTGGTGGGAACGCGCTCTGTCAAGATTACTTTCCTGTTACAGGGCCGCAGGTCCCAGGGCTTCCACAAGATCCCTCTCTCACTCAAATGCCCAGAGGTCAGAAGTCCGGGTCGTTTGGCCTCACAAAGTCCTCCGCCAGGGCTGTCCCACCTGAGGCCCGCGGGCTGCATGCAGTCTAGGATGGTCTTGAGTGCGGCTCAACACAAAACGTAACTTTACTTAAAACGTCATGAGACTTTTTTGTGACTACATGCCACAGTGTATTTAATGTGTGGCCCAAGACAGCTCAGTGTGGCCCAGAGACACTGAAAGGTTGGGCATCCCTGCTAGGCTCTAGGCTCCGTCTGTCTCTGCCTCACTGTTTGAAGCCTCTATTCCTGAATTACCTCAGTGCGGAAGGCTGCTCCAACTCCAGCTGTCACATCTGCTCTCCCACCAACAGGGAGGCGTACAGGAGAATGAAGAAAAAGGACAAATGCACAAGCCAGGTGTTTCTTAAGGAGATTGCTAGGGGCTGCTGCCCAGCGCATCTCATTGAAGAGAATTTACTGATGTAGCTGCGGTCAGCTGCAGGAAGTCTGGGAAGTGAATTTTGGGCGGGTGCAGCCTAGCATCCCACTAAGAGTCAAGGGTTCTCTCACGTGGGAGGTGGGGGAGACAGGTATTGAGGTAGCCCTGGGAGTCTGGCCCAGATTGGCAGAAGGACCCACAACCTGCCCACCTCCTCCCACCCTTCCTAGGGTTAGACTGAGTTATTTTAATAGTCACAACTACAGAAACTTGTGGAAGCTCGGTGGTTTCCCCACCGAGCCCGGCGAAGAGCAGGCGCTGCTGGTGGCAGCTGCCGGGACAGACTCGAAGACCTGCTTGCTCTCAGTTCCTTGTCGTGAAAGCTAGCTAACTCCGTCAGTTCTGTCCAGGACGTCCGGTGGCGATGCTGAGTCCTGAAGAGAAGGAGACCGGGCTCCGGAGTGGGTGGGGGAGCGCTGTTTTCAGGCAGGGGGCTGCGGGGAGCCTGTGGGGGCTCCAAGGGCCGCCTCGGGTTCCTGACCCTGTCTTCTCCTCCGGCTCCCAAGGTGAGGTGGCAGGTGAGGCGGCAGAGCGACACCTGGGGCCCCTGGGGTGACTGGAGCCCCTGCAGCCGGACCTGCGGAGGGGGCATCAGCTTCCAGGAACGTCCCTGCTACTCACAGAGGTAGGGAGGCCAGAGTGGGCCGGCCTGTTAAAGCGGGCAGGTGCGAGGGGTGGGCTGGGTCCCGGGCCAGCTCTGGGCCAGCCCTGGGTCGCACGGAGGGGACCTGCCGTGCAATAGATTTGTCCCGGGAGCTGCATGGATGGAGCAGGTGAAGTCAAGTCGTCGCCCACGTACTTACGCTTGATTTCCATAGTCAACTGCATTTCGGAGGAGCGGGAGCTGTGCCTGCTCCGTCCACCCCGGGGCTCTAGGTCTGGGTGCAGTGCCGGCCAGCGGCCAAGCAGAGAATTCCGTCCGTTGGATCGGTCTTCCTCAACAGCGCCACCTGTGCAGTTTCTCCCACAAGTAACTGAGGACCTACTATGTGTCCTGCACTCTGATAGGTGCTATAGAGGGGTGGGCACAGAAGAAGGGGCGATGACTCCTTGCCCGCCAGTGGGTTTAGATTGCTGTTCCCCAGAACCCCAGGCGAAGAGGAGGGTGAGGGGTTATCCTAAGCGCTTTGTACTCACTTGTTCCTTGAGTGGCAGGATACAACCTTACCAGGTCAGGGTGTGTTACAACTTATTTCATCTCCAAGAGCAGAATGTGGGGCTTCTCTGGAAATTTGCCTTCAGAGGCAGAGTGGCCCCGAGTTGGACACACTCCAGGATAGTCAAGCTGCAAGTCTCCCTCTCGGTGTTAGAAACACAGGGCTCAGTGCACCTACCTAAGGGGATTGGTGTCTGCGGGCACACCCCCTGGCTGTCTCTCCAGCCCACAGAGGAGTCCGCAGAGGCTGGGGGGCTGGGGGCCTGTGGGAGAGCCCCGGGAGGGGTTGGGTAACAGGGTGGGGGCTTCCTGGTGCTCTTGCCCCGCAGGAGAGACGGGGGTTCCAGCTGCGTGGGTCGCGCTCGCAGGCACCGCTCTTGCCACATCGAGGTACAGCCCGCGGGGAAAGGGGAACCCAGCTTCCTGGCCCCCTCCCTGGCTGACTTCCCAGGGTGCCCGCCTGTCGGCGCACAGCCGGGGCCCCGCGGGAAGTCCCTGAGTCCCTTCCTTACCCTCACCGAAGGGCAGAAACGACAGCTTCCACCCCTTTCCCTCCAGCAGCCAGCCCAAAGCCTCCTGCCCCCGCCCCCGGCCCTGCCCTGGCCCCTGGAGCGGAGCCCTGGGGGCCACCCTGCGTCCCTGAAGTTGCAGCAGGGGTTGAGGGAAAGAGCCCATCTTCCCTGGGACCAGTGGGTGGGCAGGCCCCAGGGGTGGCCCCCCACTTCCCCCTCCCTGGCCCCCTCTGCCCCACAGAGCTGCCCCGATGGTGCCCGAGACTTCCGGGCAGAGCAGTGCTCCGCCTTCGACAGCCAGGAGTTCCAGGGCCGCAGGTACCAGTGGCTGCCCTACTACGCGGGTGAGTGTGCGGGCGGCCTCGGCGCATGCGTCCCTGTGCCTGTCCCCGTCTTTCTGTCTTTCTGGGATCTCTTTTACACATCGGCTTTCATGTCACGATTTTTTATTACCGCACTTCAGGCGCTTTGTCAATGACATTTAAAAATTCACGAGTTCGCCGGCACGTGCCCATCGCAACACGGCAGTGGTGGCCATCTTGAGGTTTCCCGTCCTTTCCCGCTCTGTATACATTTTCTTTACAAACAGTTAAAACCATATTGACTTTTAGAGAGGGGGGACATCGATTCATTGGTTGGTTCTTAGATGCACCCTCACCGGGGTCAAACCTGCAGCCTCTGGGAACGGAGACGGTGCTCCAGCCAGCTGAGCTGCCCGGCCAGGGCCCCTCGGTGTGCGTCTGCAAACACAGCCCTGGCTGTGGCCCTGCCGTTTGAGTCCCACCTTTGACTGGATCCTGGAGGCCTTCCTGGTGCCGCAGCGGCGGCAGCGGGGAGGAGGCAGAGTGCTGGGCGGGCAGCAGCCCGCGGACTCAGGGGCCCTGGCCCGAGGGCCGGCTCCAGGTAGTTTGGAGGAGGGTGTACGTAGATTGTTAATTTTTAGAGCAACACAGTTCAAGAAAAAAACACCCACTAGTGTGTATGTAATTACAATCTTTCAAGTGAGCCAGAAGGTACCGCAGGGTAATTCTTCCGGGTGTTGGTTTCCACGGCTCGCTGCAAATGACTCCGGGAAACTCGCCGGCCCTCCGGGTTCCAGCTTACTGGACGGGCACGTCCTGTGTGTGCTCTGGGGGGGCGGGGCCTTGATTAGAGGGGTGCGCCCAGTGGGGGCCACTCGCATCCCTTGCTCCTCCCGAATTCCAAGGTAAGCATATATTGAACATAATGTAAAGATATCCATATTATAGAAACATTGGAATGCAGAGGAAAGGTTAAAAAGGGTCGTGGAGGGTTGCCTGCTGTGTTGGGAAGGTGATTAAAACCCTATTAGCATTTGGGGGCTGTTTAAACAATGTGTGTTTAATACTTAGATGAATATAAAAATTAAAAGGAGAAAAAAATGACCTTAAGCCTACCTCTTCCATGGGACCACTGCTAGCAGTTCATTCTGGCCCCTTTCCCTTTATTTTCTCTGTGTGTTTGTATTTGTTACAAGCATCTTCCCACATTACCGTAGAGTCTTAATTGTTTTTAAAAACATTTATTTATTTATTTAGAGGGGAAGGGAGGGAGAAAGAGAGGAAGAGAAACATCAATGTGTGAGAGAAATATCTGTTGGTTGCCTTCTTGCATGTGCCCCAACCAGGGACCAAACCCAAACCCAGACATGTGCCCTGACCAGGAATCGAACCCATGTCCCTTTGGCCTGCCAACAAGCTGAGCCAGGACTAGTCTTCATAATGTTTAATAGCTTTGTTAGCATGCATAACATTCTATTGCTGGATCATTTACTGAGAGTCACTGACTGTTAACACTTCAATCAAGTTATTGTAGATGATGCTGAGATAGACCTCTTCAAGTGTCTGTTTTTTTCCTTATTCTGGGATTTCCCTTGGACTTGAGCCTCAGGGATGATGCAGCAGTTTCATGGGAAACATCCCTCTCCCTGGGATGGGGGTGGGACTTGAGACACTTGGAGGCAGCTGCTGCAAGGGCTTTCTCTAAACGCCCCCGCGCCTCCCCCCTTTTGGCCCCGCCCACGCTCCACTGAGGCTAGGGTAGCCTCAGCCCTTGAACCTCACTAGGGTCTCAGCTTTCCCCTTTTGCCTGCCCCAGCCCCGAACAAGTGTGAGCTGACCTGCATCCCCAAGGGGGAGAACTTCTACTACAAGCACAGGGAGGCCGTGGTGGATGGGACGCCCTGCGAGCCTGGCTCTCGGGATGTCTGTGTGGACGGCATCTGCCGGGTGAGTGCCCGCACCGCCCCCTGCTGGTGTTGCCCTGCCCTGCAGGAGCAGGGCCGGTGGCCCTTCGGAGCTTGATGTCTTCTCAAGGCCCTTCTTTCTAGCCGCCTCTCATCACAGATGCCCTATGACCCTCTTACCTTTGCCCTTTGAAAACTTTAGCCCCATGATGGGAGCAGCCTTCTGGATGGCAAGTTACAGAACCCAACTCAACTGACTTTTGAAAAAAGCCACCGAGGGTGGGCGGGCTGGCTGCGGTGACTGAGCGGCACAGCCCGGAAGCTCTCTCCCTGCCTTTCGGCTTCCCTCTCCCGCGGCTCAGCACTGGGATCAGGCAGGGCCTTCCCCGAGGTGCGAACGCGGCCACCAGCAGCTCCAGGCTTCCGCTGTCCCAGCCTGGCCACTCCCCGGGAAAGGGCGCCCCGTCCCCGTCCCCCGGAGTTTCAGCGACCTGGGGTGCCTCTGCTTTTTCTTGACTTGGGGCTCCCCTCAAGCACTCCCTTTGAGCAAGGCCGCAGGCCACTGAATTGCCCAAACCCACCGTTGGGGGCTCTGTCCAAACTCGGCGGGGGTGAGCAGGTCCCCCCCGGAAAGCGAGGTGTTATTGCCAGGGAAGGGCGATGGGTGCTGAGCGGCGGAGGAGGCGGACAGCCAGCCACCGGCCGGGTCTAATGCTCACTCAGCCCGTGATAGTTCTAGACTTTGTGGTTCATCTGAGAGTTTTTAAAAATTGTTGCAAATCTCCAAAAAAATTTTTCCAATGTACTTACTGAAAAAATCCACGTATATTTGACCCTGCTCACTTCAAACCCCTGCGGCTACTGCCCCTCCCCGACCTGGCCCGGCAACCAGGGCTCGAATCCTTGCGCGTCTGTGACCCCCTCTGGTCTCTCCCTCATCTCTGCCCGGCAGGTTGTCGGCTGTGACCACAACCTGGACTCGTCACGGCAGGAGGACAAGTGTCTGCAGTGTGGGGGGGACGGCACCACCTGCTACCCCGTCACCGGCACCTTCGATGCCAATGGCCTCAGCAGAGGTGGGGGCCTCCCGAGGTCTGCAGACAGTTGTTGAGACAAGGGTCTGCTGCCTGTCCCTTCCTTGCCGGGCTCCTGCTCTGGCTGAGTCTCTGTCAGGCACCTGGAGTGTCTGCTCTGGAGCTCGGGGCGTGCCTGAGGGGCCTGAGCTCCTGGCTGGGGCCGGAGGCCAAGGCCTGTCACAGGAGCCTGTGGGCCCACGACGCTAATGGCCTCTGCCCATGCGCCCAGTGCAACCTCACACTGCTGCCACGGAAACGCCCCTTCCCTCCCCAGTCTATGGGGTGACAGAGCCCACCCGCGCCCCGGCTTTGCCTGCTCTGCAGAAACACTCCTTCCCAAGCGGCCCAGCCTGCTCCCTCCCACTGGCCCTGCCCTGACCCTGCTGTGCAGCTGGGCGCTGGTGTCCTCAGGCCGACTCCGCCCTGTGGCTCGAGTGGCCCCAGAGTCTCTCCGCTTCCTCAGGCTACAACCAGATGCTCACAGTTCCCGTGGGGGCCACCAGCATCCGCATCGAGGAGGTGGCCGCCAGCAGGAACTTCCTGGGTGAGGACAGTTTGGGAGCAGGGGCGTTGGGGGTGGTTTCCGGGAAGCCGGCCGGCCTGGCCGCTGACGGGGCTCACCCTGCACAGCGGTGAAGAGCATCCGGGGTGAGTACTACCTCAACGGGCACTGGACCATCGAGACCGCCCGCGCCCTGCCCGTGGCCAGCACCATCCTGCACTACGAGCGGGGCGCTGAGGGGGACCTGGCACCAGAGCGGCTCCGTGCTCGCGGCCCCACCTCGGAGCCCCTGGTCATCGAGGTGAGCAGGGCTGGCGGGGGAGACCTCTGGGGTGCAGGGGGCACCCAGTCCCCAGGAGACGGGTAGGCACCTGGGGCCTGGGCCAGCAGGAACGGGCGCAGGGGGAGAGCTGCTAGGGACAGGCCTCAACCGGCCCCCCTGCGCAGCTCATCAGCCAGGAGTCCAACCCCGGCGTGCGCTATGAGTACCACCTGCCCCTGAGCCCCGCCCGGCCCGGCTTCAGCTGGAGCCACGGCTCCTGGAGCGACTGCAGCGCTGAGTGCGGTGGAGGTGAGGGCCACAGCCTGGGCCGGCGCCCCTCTCCTCCAGGCGCTCCGGCCCTGGGGGGAGGTGGGCAAGTACATGAGACGTCGGCATGTCATGGGGGACACCTTGGGGAATCCAGGGGTTGGGCGACTCCATAAAGGGCCCCCACCTAAGCTAGGAGACCCAGAGAGGGCGCCCAGAGGCCCAGGTATCTCCTAGGAGAGGTGCGCCCTTGGCAGTAGAGGCGGCAGAACCTACGGCTGATGATAGAACTCCGACCCTCAGCTCCCTCCTCTGTAAACTGGGGACGGTAATGGCTTGTACCCCAGGGGGTCGTCTGAGGCTTAATCATGATGGCCAGAAAGGTGCCTGGCCCAGAGGAGGCACTTGGTTTTGAATGCTGACTCACCGCCGCCCACTGTGGCCTGGCCTCTGCAGGTCACCAGTCGCGCCCGGTCTTCTGCACCATGGACAATGAGGCCTACCCTGACCACATGTGCCAGGGCCAGCCACAGCCGGCCAGCCGCCGCCCTTGCAGCCTGCACCCCTGCCCACAGACGAAGCGGTGAGGCCCTTGCCAGTCCCCTCCCCCATGGCAGGGCCCAAACACTTGGGTGGGAGGGATTGGGGTGCTCAGGCTGCTCTGGGGATTGAGCAAAGAGATTGGGGTGCCCAGAACTCCCCACAGCTGTGGCTGGAGTGGGAGTGGAGGCAGCTGTCACTCAGGGAAGCTGTGGAGGAGCCTGAGCTCGAGGCCCAGGGCTGTTCTGTCCACCCCTGGTGAGCACTCAGTACCCAGGACGTCCAGTGGGTGGCAGGAGGCCTGGGGAAGGTACTGGAGGCCCAGCTGTCTGAGCCCACAGGGAGCCTGCCTCGGCACATGCCCAGGAGTGGGCCAGGGGCTGGGCCAAAGGTCCCGAGGGCATCTGCAGGGCCTTGGCTCACGCACAAAGGACTTCTTGCACCGGGAGCGTGGGGCCTTGCTGGGACCCAGCGCGTGTGGGGGACAGTCACCTGCAGGCCACAGGCCCCTGCAGGGCTCAGACAGCCCTTCCACCCTTGAGGCAGCTGGCCTCTCGGGATGGTGGGGGGCTTGGCCACGCATGTGTGCTGGCGGCTGCCCTTTCCTCGGGGTCCTGTGTCCGGGCCACTCCGGGCCACCCCGCACATGGGTGAGCACAGCCCCTCTGGCGGTCGCCCCCAACTAAGGTCACACCCCGAGGGAACGGAGTCTGGCTGGGGTGACAGGGGACCCAGTGAGCAGCAGAAAGGGGGTACGGGTGAGAACAGGAGAGTTGAGAGGGAGACACCAGTCTCCGTGCTGCAGGCCCGCGGGCAGGCGGTGGTGGTGGGGAGAGATGGTGAGGTGGCCCGGGTGCTGGCCTTTGTGCAGAGCTCTTTGCCCCGCAGCTGCACGGGTCGGTGGTCAGAGGATGGGCCGGGTTGGGGGCCCCCAGTCCATTCCTGTGTGTGAGAGCGGGTGCCCCCTGGGGTCTGGGCTCTGGCCCCTGCTGCCGAGCCCACCTTACCGATCTCCCCCGCCCCCCCGCCGCCCTGCCAGCTGGAAGACGGGGCCCTGGACCCCCTGCTCAGCCTCCTGCGGTGGTGGCTCCCAGTCCCGCTCCGTCTACTGCGTCTGGTCCGACGGCGCAGGCGTCCAGGAGGCGGTCGCGGAGGCCCAGTGTGCAGGCCTGCCCGGGAAACCGCCTGCCACGCAGGCCTGCAACCTGCAGCGCTGTGCAGCCTGGAGGGAGGAGCCCTGGGGAGAGGTGAGGCGCGGCCAGGCAGAGGTGGGCGGAAATCAGACACTGGGCCTTGGGCCCAGGGCAGGGCTGGGCGGTGTGTTCTCTGCTGTGGAAACAGATCCCGGGAGGTGAAGCGACCCCCTGTGTAGGCTTGGAAGCTGCGGCCAAGGCTGGGAGAGGGAGCAGGTGCTTGGACTCCTGCTCTGGTGCCCGCCCTCCTCGGGGTCGCAGGCAGGGTGGGAAGGCTTTGCCTTGGCAGGAGGAAGCAGCTGCATACGTTGTTGCGGGGGGTGGGGGGAGCAGGCTCTCACTGTCTGGAGCTGTCCGTCATGGCTTCAGACACCTGCACATACATGTCCAAGTTGCAAACGAGGGAAGGTGGGAAATGCACCTCGGCCTGGTGGCAGCACCCATGGTTCAGGCTGTGTGACCCCAGGGGAGTGACTCGGCCTCTCTGGGCCTGGGGGCTGGACACGGGCAGTAGGGTGTTGTCCACCCTCTACGCGGGGCTGGCGGGCCACCAGCTGCCTGACCCAGTGTGGCTCCTTTTGGGCGAGGACCACTCCTGCTGACGCTTCGTCCTTGCAGTGTTCCGTGAGCTGCGGTGCCGGGGTCCGGAGGAGGAGTGTCACTTGTCGGGGTGACGAGGGGTCTCTGCTCCACGCCACAGCGTGCTCCTTGGAGGACCAGCCGCCTCTCACTGAGCCTTGTGTGCGTGATGACTGTCCCTCCCTCAGTGACCAGGCCTGGCACGTAGGCGCCTGGGGCCTAGTGAGTACTCACCTCCCCCCATACCTGCTGCCCAGTCTGATCGCTTGGGTGTCTGGCAGGTGGCTGCCCATGTGCCCATTCTGGGGTCTGATGTGCACTATCAGGCACCTTTGTATCCCCTCCCCCTCCTGTCCTTACTCCCTTCCTTGTGGGCACCCTCCTCCCCACCTGCCCCCGCAGGGCTTGCCCCCTGTGCACAGCGTTCTCTCTCCTCACCCGCGGGCCCCAGTGCTCCAGGAGCTGCAGCTCCGGCACTCGGACACGGCAGGTCGCCTGTGCCATCGGGCCGCCCAGCCGCTGCAGGAGCCTGCAGCCGTGGAAGCCTGCGGACGTGGAGCCCTGTAACACGCAGCCCTGCCACCTTCCTCCAGGTAAGACCAGGGGGTGGGGCCTGGCCAGACCCCCGCACCAGCCTGCTGGCCTGGGCTCAGGCCTCCTGGAAAGCTCCCCTCCCCTGCCTCCCCGCCGCTGTGAAGTGCAGCTCTACCAACCTCACTGGCCATCCTGTCCTCCCCCTTGGAGTCAGCTTCCCTTGGCGCCCCCACCCACAGCGCACGTGACCTCGGTCACTCTCGGGCTTGTTTCCTGGTGCTGCGGTGGTTGTGCAAGGCTTGTAAGGCCTGCTGGTCATACAGTTCTTGCGGGCCGGGCCTCTGACTCCCTTATTCCTGTCTACACTCCCCCCCAGGACTTTGCCCGCGTGTGATAGGTGCTCAGGGTTCGTGGGGTCACTGAGAGGCAGAGGGCAGGGCGGGGAGGTGGTCTGGGGAAGACTGTCCTCACATACTGCTCGGCCTGTCCCTCCCTGCTGGGAGGAGGGTGTCCGGGCGTCAGGAGCTGCAGGTGGAAGGGCACAGAGGCCAGCACTCGCTCTGCATGAGGACGACGCTGAGGAAAGGCGTGGGCTGGGGGGGTGCAGGGGTGGCCCTCTCATATGGACACACCAGTGACAGGGCCCTGGGAGCTGTGATGGGGGGCAGTAGGACTCTGGGGGAGGCGCAGAGCAGGGTGGCTGAGACCCAGTGGCCTGGAGTCGACAGCTCCCTGGGCTGGGCGCAGTCTCCACTGCACTGCCCACCAGCCACGTGGCCCTGCGCAACTGCCCCTGCCCTCCGACTCTCGGTCGCCCATCCTTACCGTGTGGTCAGTAAGAGTGACTGTCCAGGCTCCGGGTGGTCGCTTGGCACACTCTCTGAACACACAGTGCTCGAGAAGCAGGCGCCAGCGGTGCTGGGGGGCGGTGCTATGCAGGGGCCCCTGGGCTGGCCCCGGCACCTCAGCCTGGCCCTCCTGGGGCATGAGCAGGGGGATCCCGAGGCTTCTGTGCACCCAGCTCCCTGGAGCCACTCAGCACCCTGGACACCTTCCTGGAAGAGGTGTCCCCGAGCCTGCCCCTGAGGGGCCTTCGCATGGGTGGAAGGGAAGGAAATGGAGAGAGAATGGCAGTCCAGGCTGAGTTGGTTAAAGAAATAACCTCCACAGTGACTTTCATAATTGTAAAAATAATGTATGCTCTTTGTGGAAAATCTGGAGAAATTAGAAAAACAGTGTCTATAGAGAAACTTAAATAGCTTTCGGTCCCATCCATTGGAGGTTTAGCCTATTCCCTTGAGACGTGTGTGTGGTTCTGCATCTTTTTCCCCTTTAATGCCACGTGGGTGCGGCTCTCCCAGGCTCGTGATTTCTAGGGGCCTCACAGAAGTTCGTGATGGGTGCGAATGAGAATTTGGTGGCTTCTGGTGGTTCGGCTGCTGTAACCGATGTGTGGTGCACAGTGGCGGATGCCCGGAAGAGGAGCCCCACTGAGGGACGGGTGTCCGAGTGGCCCCCTGGGCTTACGGGGTAACTGCCTCCTCCTCTTTCTAGGCTGCACAGCAGCTGTCCCCAGCAGAAATGGGATTCCACCCACAAGTGTCATTTCAAATTTTCTGAGAGCCACAGGAAAAAAGTAAAAAAGAAAAAAATGAATTTGTACTTAATATATTTTATTTAACCCAATACATTGTATTAAACATTCAGTTGATATAAAAATTATGAATGGGCCCTGGCTGGGTGGTTTAGTTGGTTAGAGCATCATCCTTTGCACCAAAAAGGTTGTGGGTTTGACCCTGGTGAGGGCACGCACCCGGGTTGTGGGTTTGATCCCCGGTGAGGGCACGCACCTGGGTTGTGGGTTTGATCCCCGGTGAGGGCACGCACCTGGGTTGTGGGTTTGATCCCCGGTGAGGGCACGCACCTGGGTTGTGGGTTTGATCCTCAGTCAGGGCACGCACCTGGGTTGTGGGTTTGATCCCCGGTGAGGGCACGCACCTGGGTTGTGGGTTTGATTCCCCCAGTGAGGGCACGCACCCAGGTTGTGGGTTTGATCCCCCAGTGAGGACACGCACCTGGGTTGTGGATTTGATCCCCCGGTGAGGGCACGCACCTGGGTTGTGGGTTTGATTCCCCCGGTGAGGGCACGCACCTGGGTTGTGGGTTTGATCCCCCGGTGAGGGCACGCACCTGGGTTGTGGGTTTGATTCCCCCAATGAGGGCACGCACCTGGGCTGTGGGTTTGACTCCGGTCAGGGCGAATACAGGAGGCAACTGTTTGATGTTTCTCTGTCACATTGATGTTTTTTTTCTCTTCCCCTTCTTCTCTCTCCAAAATCAATAGAATATATCCTCAGGTGAGGAATCGGATATATTGCATTCTTTTTTTTTTTTAAAAAGTTAAATCTCAGAATCCAACGTAGAATTTGCACTTGCATTCACACGCTGGCATTCCACTGGCATGTGTAATCAACAGTTAGATTTCAAAAAACATACAGTTGACACGGTAGATTCACTGCCCGAGTTGTTCCAGGCATACTGAGGTGTTTTTCTGTAAGTGAATCAAGCATTAGTATTTAAAACTGACATTAGGGTAATCCCAGTTAAATAATCTAAAACTCAGTTTCTCGATCACCGTGTCCACATGTCGGTGCTCAAAGCTGTGCCCTCGGTCCAGGGCGTGAGGTGGGGACCGGGGTCCGTCCAGGTCTGTGCTCTCAGGGCTGGGCGGCACTCAGGGCTGCAGGTTAACTGTGTCTCATAGGCCCGGGGGAGCCATCGACAGTTTTGGAGCTAGGTGGTGACACCGTGAAAGCTATTTATTTAGGAGGACAAACTGGGCACCTGCTTGAGGGTCAGACGGAAGGGGAGACAGCTGGGGAGCAGGAGCCTGGTGGGGAGCAGGCTGCAGAAGTGCAGGTGCTGGGAAGAGCAATAGAAATGAAGTGATGGGGGGCTGGCACCTCAGAGGGGTGTGTGGGCAGGGGTCCCGGACTCTAAGGGACCCCAGAGGCAGGGCTGGCTTGGCAGAAAGGGGCCTCTCACGTCGAGGTGGCAGAGATCCCCAGGCTGGACCTGAGAGAAGACGGGTAGGAGGTGACAGGACCCAGGAGAGAAGTCGAGGCTGAGGAGGCTTTGGCCTGGGGGGAGGGGGTCCCACAATACAATGAAAATGAAGACTTCATTGCGTATCTCCTGAAGTCTCCCAGCCCTGAATTATTATTGTTTTTTAAATATTTCCTGGAGACTGGTGAGATGTAGTCCATATGGAATGGAATTTTCACTTATTTTTAATAGTTTTATTCCGCTGTGTAGTGATGTACCTACTGTGGAAAAGCTCAGAACCGCTGACAACCAGCAAGAAGGGCCCCCCCACCCCCCACCCCGGCACACGCTCGCACAAGTCACTCAGAAACCTCCGTGTGAGCATCGGGGCTGTGTTCTGTGAGTCTCCTTTTAGTCATCGCTTTAAAAAGATGCCTGTTGCCCAGGTTTCCTTTACTTGGCCTTTTGCATTTTTCTCCCACATTTTGTTATGAAAAATATTTTAATAACCCTTGTGATTAAATATCATATACCATAAAATTCATCCATACATTCTAATGGTATAATGCATGGCATTTAGTAAATTTACCCAGCTGGACAACAAGATGATGAAAAATTGTAAATGCAGAAAAGTTGAACTGTATAGTGAGTAGCCATGTACACACTTTCTAAATTCTACAATTAATATTTCATCATATTTGCTTTTTCATTATTTTCTTTCTACCCTTTCATCTATTAATCCAATTACTTTTAATGCAGGATCTTTTTAGTGAGGTAAAAATTCACATAACATACAGTCGAATGTGTTCATTTTCCAGTTAAACTTTTTTTTTAAACTTTTTTTTAAAGTTTTTATTTGTTTATTTTTAGAGAGGGAAGGGAGGGAGATAGAGAGAGAGAGAAACATCAATGTGTGGTTGCTGGGGGTTATGGCCTGCAACCCAGGAATGTACCCTGGCTGGGAATCAAACCTGCGACACTTTGGTTTGCAGCCCGCGCTCAATCCACTGAGCTACGCCAGCCAGGGCCCTGGTTAAACTTCTTAAAGCGTGCAACGGGGCAGTTTTTGGTGGGTTCACCCTGTTGTACAGCCACCAGCTGTCCCCCAGGTTCAGAAATGTTTATCACCTACGACACGCCCTTGCACGCACTGAGTAACCCCTTCCCCGGTCCCCTGATCCGCTTCCTGTCCTTAAGAATTTGCCTGTTTCGGATTTTATCATAGAAAAGGGTCAGTGCCCTTCACCTGCTGAGGGGTGTCGGGCTCAGCTCCCCCTTGTGGCCATGTTGAATAGTGCGGCTGTCCACTTGTTCTTACACAAGTTTCTGTGTGGACACAGGTTTTCATTTCTCCTGGGCATGTACCTAGGAGAATGGTGTTACCGTCTGGTAATCCCAACGTTTAACTTTTTGAGGAATTGCCAGACCGTTTCCACAGTGACCGCATCGTTTTGCTTTCCCACCAGCAACGTATCCCAGTTCCGGTTTGTCCCCACGATTAGAGCCATTCTGTGCGTGTGGGCGGCGTCTTTTCGTGGCTTTGTCCGGCGCTCCGTCAGGTGCTGATGACGCCGAGCATCTTCTCAAGTGCCGGCCACTTGTATGTCTTCTTCGGAAGAATTCCTTGCTCAAGTTCTTTGCTTAGTTTTAATTGGATTATTTGTTTTTTCATCAACCCAATTGAAGAAAATCGTGCATCACCTTTTGTTTTTTGTTTAGTTGGGATCATAGATGCTAATTTTATGTCTGGCTTTCTTTTGTGGTGAACTGCAATATGAGCATTTTCCGTGTAATTAGAGACGCCTTTAAAACCTGGGAAGCGCGTCTTATGGAATCCCAGCTGACTGCTCATTTCCCGTCGCTGCCTGGGGTTCCCCGGGCCCTGCCTGAGCAGTGGGGTGGGGGTGCATGCTGGTCAGGGCTGGCCACGGCTCCAGTCCGCTCTCTCCTCTGTCCTTCTGCACCCCACCCTGGCTGCCCTGGCTCCCTGCAGAAGTCCCCAGCGTGCAGGATGTGCACACCAGCCTCAGGGCGCCCTGGACAACTTCGGGCCCTCGGGAAGCCCCTGCCTCAGGTGAGGTGCTCGGTGGAAGCCCCCAGCCTGGGACCCCGGGGGTGGAGGTTGGGTGCTGGAGGGAGTGGGGAGCAGAGAGAAGTGGGTCTGATGTGGAAACAGATGAGGTGAGGAGCCAGAGGGCATCATGTGGCTTTTGCTTCCCTCTTCTTTCTAGATTCCAGAGGCCAGTGGTGGACACCCCAGGAGCAACCCTCAGCCCGGGGGAACCCCAGAGGAGACCAGGGCCCCCACCTGCTGGCTCCAGGCCCAGCCTCTTCTTTGCAGCAGTCCCCGAACCAGCAGCCCCTGTGGTCTGGCTCGGGGCCCCCTGACTGCAGACACAGCCCCCATGGGTGCTGCCCCGATGGCCTCACGGCATCTCTTGGGCCACGGTGGCAGGGCTGCCCTGGGGCCTCTTGTCAGCAGAGCAGGTAAGGGCCTCTTCCTCCTCACCAGGTCAGAGAGGGAAGGGCCTGTGTGGGGGGAGGCGTGTGTGTGGGGAGGGGTGTTTGACAGGCAGGGCAGCCTCTCTGCTCAGAGAGGGGATGGGGTGGGTGTGTGGAGCTCAAGAATAGGACCACAGAGGTACTGTCTCCAGCTGCCCTCACTGCTTCCTCCTGTGCCCAGTGAAGGTGAAAAGGCTGCTTTCTCTGCACAGTTGTAGCCCGAGGCTCTGGGAAGGCATGTGGGGGAAGGGAGGTCTGGGTTCAGCTCTCAGTCCGTCCAGATGGGCTCCCACTCCCTCAGGGGCTAGGGTACTAAGGGACCACCAGACTTCAGGCCAGTGGCCTGGGGGTGATTCCCAGCTCAGCCACTTACTAAGCTTCTGCTGGGTGACCTGGGCAAGTTCCTTGACCTCTCTGATCTTGGCTTCCTCTGCTGAGAATTGGGAACAGCGACTGCCATTGGCTGGGGAGACTGAGAGGGTGAAAGGAATCCCACTGTGCCTGGAGCAAAGAAGGTGCTCAGCTCCGTCTTCCCTGCCCCTTCCTTCCCTGCACCTGGTCGTGGGGGTGAAGCCAGTGCTGGGTTCCTTCACTGCCCGCCCCGGCTCCCACCTGCTGGCACTTCCTAAAAGCTCCCTGGGAGCCGGAGTACCAGGCAGGCTTGGGTTAATTTCCCCTCCTCAGTTTCATGGTGGGATGTGTGAGTTGAAGACTTACCAATTATTTTTTTAAGACTATTTACTTTTTGAGAGAGGGGAAGGGAAGGAGGAAGAGAAGGGGAGAAACATCAGTCAGTTGCCTCTCACAGGCCCCTAACAGGGGACCAGGCCTGCAACCCAGGCAGGTGCCCTGACTGGCACTCTTCCTGGGGACCTTCCGGTTTGCTGGATGACACCCAGCCCACTGAACCACACCGGTCAGGGCTGTATGTCTGCTCGTTGTGTTACAGTTGCCCTCCCTGCTGGCCACTAAGTGGCCGGCGGATGCAGAGTCTGGGTCTGCAGGACGGGGTGCCTGGCAGGCAGGAGCGCACCGCCTCCCGCTCGGACCCTCGCTTGGTCAGCCGCCAGCGCAGGGAGCCTTGGAGCGGGGGTCCTGGCGTGCTGGAACTAAGGGTCCCTTGGAGGGACTGGGTGGTCAGACGAGGGCTGTGCGGTGCCTGTGTAGGTACGGGTGCTGCCCTGACGGGGTGTCCGAGGCCAAGGGGCCCCATCAGGCTGGCTGCGCGAGGTCTTACGGCGGCAACCCCGCTGGGAGCAGGCCGGGGCCGAGAGCTGTGGCGTCCACAGTAAGTGTCCCATTCACGTGATGCGGCCGCAGTCCCGCCCTGGGCCCTGCTCTGTGCCACTGCGCAGCTTTAGCCTTGGAGCAAGGAGGTCCCTGAAGCCTGCTGGCCCGGGTTGTCCTCCTGAGGACACCAAGGTTCAGAGGTGGGCTGGGGCTGGGGGTTTCCGTTGACATTCTCCTGGCCTCCGATCGCCCCCTAGCGCTGGGGCTGTGCACTGCGGGCTCCCAGTTCTGCCTCCCTCTTCCTGCCGTCCTCTCCCAGGCAGCCTGGAGCCCCAGCCAAGAGTCAGACCTCTTCCCCACTTCCTCCCCAGGCCCCCAGGGCCCGCCAGGCCCACCAGGACCAGGTCCAGCAGAGTGAGCCCAGAGAGTGCCGGGGCTCCCAATTTGGCTGTTGCTATGACAACGTGGCCTCTGCAGCAGGCCCTTTTGGGGAAGGCTGCGTGGGCCAGCCCAGCTACTGTGAGTGGAGGCCCTTCTGCGTCCTGGTGGGAGGGCTCTGGTCCCATGTGTCCCCACCCCCACTCAAAGCCGAAGACCTCCCTAGGCTCAGCTGTTCGTTCATTCCCCCCAAGTATAAATTGGCATCTTCTAGGTGCCAGGCCAGAGAACGGAGTCAGATGTTTCCAGAAGTTTGCACTTAAGGCTGCCTGGCTGCTCTGGGGGTTGGGGGGATTTGTAGGTGGGGACCCCAAGGGACGGAAGGCCCGTTCTGCTTCCTGGGGGCTCAGAGGCCTTCAGGGGCAGAGATGGGGAGGGCTGATCAGTGATAGGGGTGGGGGCATGGGGTATCCCCACGCTGCCTGGGGCGAGTCCTGGAGGAAGGTTGTTGAATCTGGAGCATGGGACACATGGGGGGAGCTGCTGGGGACCGACAAGGGGACAAGACCGGCTGGCGGTCAGGGTCTGGAGGAGGCTTCACGCAGGGGCCAGCCACAGTCCCATTTGAATGTGAGGAGAGAGCAGGCTGTGCTGGGGGGAAGCTGCTGGAAGGGGCACGTGGGGGCTTGGGGTTTGTTCAGAGGTTGGCGGAGAGCCCTGGAAACTGGGTGGGCCCCTCACTGGGCATCGTCCCAGGCCCTGGGTGCCCAGGGCTGGGTCCCTATCCTGCTGAGCACATGGAGGTCAAGCCTTGGGTCGCTCCGTGTGCACTCCAGTGGTCTGGTCAGGGATGGGGAGGGGCATGAGGGAGCGAGTCAGGGGCTCCCAGCCCTGACCTTCTGGAGGCGCTAGTTCTGTGGGTGGAGGCGGGGGGTCGGGTGGGGGGAGGCTGTCACCGAGGCTGCTGTGGTCCAGGGCAGGGGGGAAGGTGAGCTTCATGAACGGGGAAGGGCGGCTGTCTCTCAGGGTGGTGGGTGCTGCAGGGCCCCCTGGCTGACCTGCATCCTCCCCGCCCTCAGCCTACCCCGTGCGGTGCCTGCTGCCCAATGCCCTCGGCTCCTGCACAGACTGGGCCACCCGCTGGTACTTCATCGCCTCCGTGGGCCGCTGTAACCGCTTCTGGTATGGTGGCTGCCACGGCAATGCCAATAACTTTGCCTCAGAGGCGGAGTGTATGAGCAGCTGCCGGGGGTCTCAACAGGCCCCCCGCCAACCCGGGCCTGGGGCCGCCCACCAGGGCACCCACAGAGATGGCGGTGGCAGAAGTCACGGAAGCCAGCAGGAGGCGCACCACACTCAGGACTTAAGAGAACGGGGCCAGGATCTGGGGCTCAGCGCCCCTGGACTGGGCGGAGATGCGGGGCGGCCAGCATCACCCTCCCACAGCTCCTCCTACAGGTAAGCCTCACCTTCCCCAGGTAGGAGGAGAGGGGCAGGGGCCAGGAGCTGAGCCTGTTAGAGCTAAAACCCTGAGGTCAGCCGGTCCTGTCTCCCCATCCCTTACCTTGAATCCTGTGAACAGCCCTGCCTGGTGGCCTCGTGACTCGGGGAAGCTCAGGCTGGGGGGCCAGGCAGCCAGTGCTCGGAGGAGCCTGGATTCTCCAGCACATCTTGCCACTGCGCCCCAGGGCCTACCTAGTTGGAAAGTTCATAAGCTTTTGACTTCTCCAAGCCTCAGTGTCTTGGCCTGTAAAATGGTGATGTTGTCTCCCAGGTGTGGGGAGTTCCCTTTGCTGTTACTCCTGGGGCTGTGTCACGTTAGTGAGAGACCTGGGGAGGCTGAGGACAGAGCAGGAGTGAGGGCCAGGCCCCCGCGTGGGTCTGGCGTGCGCTGTGCCGCCCTCTGTCCCGGGGCTTCGTGCGGCAGGAGCAGATTGAGGTGGCTGTGGCCTGGGCGGGAGGGGGTGCAGGAGGGCACCTTCCTGAGTCCACGGGCTCCTGGAGCTTGGGCTCCTGTGACACCTCTGGCCATGCAAGTGCCCGCAACGGGATGGGACACACCGACCAAGGGGCAGTCCTGGTGCTGACGCGCGTGCCCCTCTCCAGGGTTGGCTGGGGCTCGGAGCCCTCTCTGGTGCAGGCGGCCCTGGGGCAGGCGGTGCGGCTCTCCTGCCCCGACGACACCTCCAGGGACCTCCATGCCAGGTGGCTGAAAGACGGGCAGCCCGTCTCCTCTGGCAGGTGTGTGCAGCGTCCTCCCCGGGGGTGGCCTCTCCGATCCCCTCTGGGGTGGGAGCGCCAGTGTGGGGCTACAGAGCCCTGGGGCCTGGGTGGGGGGTCGGCCTCACTGTTGTCCTTGGGAGCCCAGAACCCAAGCCCCCATTCCACTCACTGAGGCACAGGCTGCAGCTGGATGGCTCCTTGGTCATCAGCCCCCTGCGGGCGGAGGACGCGGGCACCTACAGCTGCAGCAGCAGGCCAGGCCGTGACTCTCCGAAGATCCAGCTTCGCGTCACAGGTCTCTGTGCCCCTCCCTTCCCCGAGCGGGTTCTCACGGCCCCATGGTGGAGTGCACTGGAGGGGGCCGGGGCCTGGGCCCGGGCCTCCTGGCCGCAGGGACCACGGGTTCCGGTTGGGCGGGGGTGGAGGTGTTGCTCCTCGTGGGCCTTGTTTCTCCACGTGTCCCCCACCGGCCTCATGGCCCACCCTTCCTTCCACCCCCTCGTTCCTTCTGGCCTCATGACAGGGGGTGACACGGCCGTGCTATCTGAGACTGAGACGAGGCACTTCGCTCAGACCAGGGACCCCAGCCAGGGCCACAGTCCTCGGGACCCCAGCCTGGAGGCGGGTGCTGGGGGCCCGGGGGCCATCGCCTCCTCTCACCCATGGCCCAGGACCAGGTAACAGCGTGGCAGTGCCTCCCCCACCCCCGAGGGCCAGGCTGCGTGGGGGTCTCAGTCAGTGAGAGGAGTGGGTGGTGAGTGGGTCCCCAGGCCAGGGGGGCTGTCCCCAGGCTTGCTGGCCCATGCTCAGGGCTCTGCGAGGTGAGGACTGGACAACCACGAGTCCCTGGGCTCAGCCTCTGGAGGAGGGCTGGGGGGGATGGCCTCCTCCTCCCACCCCAAGCAGGTGGGACAGTGCAGGTCAGGGCCCTGGACTTGGGAGCCGTGGGAAGGGGGAGCATCAGGAGTTGAGGGCCTGAGGCAGCCTTGGAGGAGGGCACTGTTTACGGGGGGATGTGGAGGGCTGGGGGGGCACCCAGGTGAGCAACCAGAGGCAGACGTGGAGGATGGGGAGGAGATAGTCTGAGATTCCGGGTGGGGGCTGGTGGCGGAGTGGGGGTGGCAGAGTGGAGGTGGCTGTTCGACTTTGCCCAGGTAGCTACCGACGGGGTCCTTAGCGGAACAGGGTGGCCGTGTGAGGAAGATAAATTGTCCGGAGAGGGAGAAGGGCCCGTCCCCAGGCACGGATGGGAATGAGGCAGGCAGCGCCAGGAGCCCCTCAGGGCTGTGGGGTGCTCGTCCTGCAGGCTGCACCTGGACCAGAGCCAGCCCAGGGTGGTGGACGCCCACCCAGGCCAACGGGCTCGGCTAACCTGTCGCGCGGAGGGCTTCCCGCCCCCGACCATCGAGTGGCAGAGAGATGGGCAGACCCTCTCCTCTCCCAGGTTTGCTCAGCCCCTCCTCCCTCCCCCCTCCCTGCCGGCCCCGCCCAGGAGCCACCTCTGCACAGTCCGGGGGGCTCTCTGAGGGGGAGCTGCTGGGCCGGCCGACAGGGGTCTCTGGGCCTTTCCGGGGGGGTGGCTAGTGGGCAGAAGGAACAGGCCAGCTGGCGGAAGTGATGGCTGAGGGAGGAGAGGAGGCAGACACAGCCCTGGCTGCAATTAGAGCAGCCGAGGTTTAGTGACCCACGGGGGCTCGAGGCTCGTCTCGCTGTGCAGCCTGCAGCAGAGCCACGTGGAGCTGGGTGTCACTCTGTCCCCACTCTTCATGCAGAAGCTTAACGCCACACAGCTTCGCAGTGGCAGGCTCAGGACCCGAGACTGCTCAATGAGTATGCCCAGAACTGGAAACCCAAAGGTTCTGTATCAGAAAACTCGTCACAATCTACTGCCAGGGTCACAAGCGAGGCACCTGCAGTAAATGAGAGTGCAGGGGGCCGGGTGGCCCTTTGGTCAGACCCACCGCTGCCCCTCCCCCCACTGCCCCAACCTCTGTCCCAGTGGGATGGAGCCCCTGACTCTGTTTGGTCCCCAGACACCAGCAGAAGCCTGATGGCTCTCTGGTCATCAGCCGAGTGACTGCGGAAGATGGTGGCTTCTACAACTGTGTTGCCTTCAACGGGCAGGACCACGCCCAGCGATGGGTCCAGCTCAGAGTTCTGGGTATGGTGCGGCCCTAATTGGATGGGTGGCTGGGGCCAGTGGCCTTCAAGGTCAGGGGGCACGGGGTGGACAGGACCAGCATAGTGGCTGACAGTGCCTCCTCCTTGGACCCAGGGGAGCTGACAATCACAGGGCTGCCCTCTACTGTGACGGTGCCAGAAGGTGACACGGCCCGGCTGCCTTGTGTGGTGGCGGGAGAAAGTGTGAACATCAGATGGTCCAGGTGAGGCTCCATCCCAGGCGGGCCGGCCCCAGACCCACGGCTGAGCCTGTGCAGCTGGAGCACAGGGGTCCGCCTTCCTGCAGGGGGCTGTGCCCCCCGAAGCCCCCACGGCCCCTGCTTCCACTCCCACCTCCACGGCTGCGCAGTGGGGCCCACGGGCCGGCCCGTACCAGGTCTCCCAACCACGGCACTACTGCCGGTGTGCACCCGGTGACTGGGGGCTGTCGGGCTGTCCTGGGCGTTGCGGGATGTGTCTCGGCCCCAGGCCTTCTGCTCACTAGGTGCCAGTAGCCTCCCTCACGAGTCATGACAATGAAAAATGTCTCCAGATGTTGCCAGGTGTCCCCTCGTGGCAGAATCTTCTTTGGGTTTGAGAACCACTCAGCTTTGGGGACCTCAGTGGCCTTTCACCCTAAATGAGTTGGCCCAATTCCTTCACTCAGCACACGCTTTTTGTCTCCTTCCTTCTGGCAGTGTGTCAGGACTAGGCTGAGCTCTTGGGGTCCCAGGATACTCAGAGCCCTAAACACTCCTGGGGGGGTCCTGGGAGGATCTGAGCCTCCTAGGCACTCAGGCAGGGGGAGCCCGATGCCCCCAAGCTCCAGAGATTCGCCCTACATGCTGTTGGCACTGAGGAGCGAGCTGCCTCCCACCTGGGAGAATCCAGGGAGGGCTGGCCGTGGAGGTGACGCTCGCTGGGCCTCGAAGGCTGAGGAGGGGAAGGATGTTCTTGGTCAAGTGAGAGGTGATGCGAGGTTGGGAAGGGGCCTCCCCTGGCTCTTCCCAGCAGTGAACACGCTCAGGACTCCCCTCCTGGACGCACCCCGAGTTTCCCTGCAGCCTGGCCTCCTGCCAGTCTCCTCTCCACAGCTCGGCTGTTTGTAGCAGGTATCCCCACCTGCCCACCCCACTCAAGGCTCAGCCCCTGTGGGGGGCCTCACCTCCACCCCTGCTCCAGGGAGACTGCCCTGGCCGAGGCCATGGGCCACCTACCTGCTCCTGAACCCTCTGGACACGTCCCAGTGCCCAGGCGGCCTGGGTCCTTCTGCTGACCACTGGGGCTGCCTGAGACCTTCCTGCCTTTGGCCTCCGGCAGCAGCAGCTTCTGGTGTCCTTCCCGCTTCCCTGGAGGCTGCTGCTCTTTCCCTGGCTGGCTCACCTCCTCATACCTGTCCCTCAGAAGCCAGTGCACCCCCAGGGCTGTCCCTGGTCCTCGGCTTGTCTCACTCCACCTTGGGCAAGCAGGTAGACATGCAGTTTGCAGGACCACCCAGTGGTGAAACACAACCTGGGTGCAGGCCTCAAACCCAGTGCTTCCTGGTGTCTCACGGGCACGCAACATGCACAACTGCGGGAGAACCTGCCCGTTCGCCCTTACCACCACCCGAGCCTCCCCGTGGCGGAGGGACACCACCATCACCCAGATGCCCAAGCTAGACACCTGCCCTCCTTGGTTTCCTCTCCCCCAGCCTTCCGCATCTGACCCTCATCCCAGCCCCTCACTGCCTGTGCCATCTACCTGGTCTGGTTTCAAGCTCGTCCTCCACCCCCACTGCAGGCAGTGATCCCTTCCAAATATAAATGCCGTGTCAGTCTGGCTGACACCCCTCCATCACGCCAGGACGCAGCCCAGACTCCCCGCCAGAGCCGGGTACACTTGCTCTCTCGCTCACGCTTTTGCTCCGGGTCCAACCTTCCTTCAAGCTCCAGTCCCCACGTTCCTGTCTGCCAGCCAGCAGCAGCCTCCTCCTCGGGCCCTCAGGCCAGGTGTCCGCCAGCCGCCTTCCTCAGGGAAGTCTCCCCCAAACTGCTGCATCCCAGCCCAGTGCCCTGGAGGCAGAGGGTGCTTATGTGCTTCACCCAGCACAGGGCCTGGCGCCTCGCCTGGGGGCTGCTTTCAAGCCTTTGTGGGTGGAAGGCGCGCGTGCGCTTCCTCTGTGGGGCGGAGGCCCGCGTACAGCAGCTCCCATCACTGCTCGGCTGGTGCGAGCTTGTCACTTTTGAGTTACTTCGTCGATAATGTCCTATCTTTCGGGTTCCCTGTCCCACCTCTTCCCTGAGGCGCGCGTCACCTGTTTGTCCACAAAGAGGGAGCAGCTGGCTCTGGAACACTCTTTGATCGCCTCTTCCCGCTGCCTCCCGGCCCTCGGCCCTGGGCCCTGGGAGCGGTGTCACCGAGTCCGGTGTCCTCTCCCTTCCAGGAACGGGCTGCCGATATGGGCTGATGGCCACCGCGTCCACCAGTCCCCAGACGGCACCCTGCTGATCCACAACCTGCGGGCCAGGGACGAGGGCTCCTACACGTGCAGCACCTACCGCGGAAGCCAGGCGGTCAGCCGCAGCACCGAGGTGAAGGTGGTCCCGCCAGGTGAGAGAGTCCCGCTTGCTCTGGGGGGGTCGGCGCGCGGAGGCATGAGGAAGAGTGCGGGCGCTGCGGCCCCAGGGACTCGGTCGGAGCCCTGGCTCCCTCCGCCGGTCGCTGGCCGAGTGGCTCCGGGCCAGAGGCCCCACCTCCCGGAGCCTCCCTCCCCTGGTCTGCACAGCGGGTCCCTCCACCGCCCGACGGGGTCACAGTGAGGACGAAGGAGGTAATGTGTGTGGCAGCCTCTGGTAATAGCTTCACAGGCGATGTTCGCATTATCTTTTAGACTTACTGGCTTTGAGAAATATGATTGACCGGAACTTCGTCCTAATACTTAAGGCAGAAAGACCATCAAAGTCTGTCCCTTCTAGTTAGGGTGGCAAAACGCGGTTCTGTGACTGAAACGCGCCTCTGTGGCCCTTTGACCGCCGAACCCGGGAAGGAAGGGCAGGGGTCAGAGTCGCCGTCCCACGTCCCACGGATGCGACGGGGTTCTGGAGCTCGAGCACGTTTCCACGAGCCACGCAGCAAGTCTGTGGCCGAGTTGGGGCTAGAACCCGGGTCTTGGACTTACCGTATTTAATGTTCTTTTCACTGAATTAATGCACCCGTGAGTGGGAAGAATTTTACTTGCATTATTCAGGAATTTGACATTTTAGTCTTACATTCTCCAGCTTTTGCTCTGGGTTACCAAATTTCAACAAATCTAAATACTGTATTTTAAGATTATTTTCATACCTCTGAGGAAAAAAAGGGCTGCCAGTTAGAGGGCATATTGCTAAGGCCCCGTCAATGAACGTGCAGTCCGATCTGCAGGTGTTCAGTTATGACAATAAGAGCATCTCATAATGGACGAAACAGACTGTGGCTTAATGTTCACGCTCACAAGAGCTCTACAGGCAAACGAGCCAGAGCGGAAGGGGGCGGGGAGCTCTGCCCCACGCCCAGCCTGCCTTCCCTGGCATCCTGGGTCTGAATTCACTGTCCGCACAGCAGGGCCGAGCCCTGGCCCGCAGCAGCCAGTTCTCACGGGGCTTGCAACAGACCTGCGGGAGGGTGTGCCTGGGCGCTCCCTGCGCTGGCCTGCGGGATGGGACCGCGTGTTCACAGCTGCCAGGGCTGAAGCTCCGCACGGGAAGAGGGGGCAGCATTACACTCCGGGTGCAGGCCCGGCTGCCTCCTGGCTGCCAGAGTGGGGGTGGGAGCTGGTCAGCGAGGGAGGCTGAAGGTCCCTGGTAGAGATGTTGCTTAGTGAGTTGGACTGACACCCAGGCTTCCGGACTGTGGGCTCCGTAGAGCAGTGCCTGGGACTCGCACCCCGGGGGCCCAGCCCAGTGCTGGGCGTCACCAGGTGCTCAGATAGGTGGTGACTGATAACACGCACGCACCACCTCAGTGACAGCAGGGGCTACTCCTCACCTCTGCTCGTACCCAGCAAACTGACCTCTTGTCTACACAATAAGCAGACTGGCAAGACTTGAGACAAACCGGAATGCAGATTTATTTGAGAAAGAGAGCCGTTCGGAGGACCCTGGCAGTCGGGTTTGTGATCAGCTACAGCCATGTCTATGTGGGGAACCACTGACAATGAGGAGCCTGCTTGCTGAGGGCTGCACAGGGCGGGGGGTGCTCCTGATGACGTGTGGTTTCCTGCTGGACGTGCGCGTTGCTAATCTCAGATGTTTTGGGGGCGTCTTTCTTGACAAGAAGTGGTCTCCCTCCTAACCATTTTCATCCCACTGATGAGGGTTCAGACAGCTGCTCACTGCCATTTATGTTTTCCTGTGCGGGCCTCACTTCGCCCTCGTCCCGGTTTGGTGGCGTACTGGAATTAGTGTTGGCAGCAGGGTAGTGGCGGTGCCACGGCCAGTTACAGTCCAGTGGGAGGGACACACTTCTACCTTTTTGCCTAAAAGACTGGTTAGAAACAGAAAACACTACAGGGAAAAGACACAGGGGTCGCTCAGCTTTTTAAATGAGAGGGAATGAGGCTGTGGGGCAGCGCATTAAACACTCAGATCCAGCCACGTTCGCTGTGTGCCCAAGGGGCTGCTGTCCCCTCCGTCTCGGATGAGGACACCAGGCCCAGACAGTGTAAGCATCCCGCCCAAGGTCGTCCAGCCGGTGGGCAGGAGAGCCAGGGCTGCAGGGAGGAAGTCTGGCTCCTGAGCACCTCCTAACCTCTGGGCCCTGCCTGTGGCAGGCCTGAGGGCTGCAACAGCCGAGAGGTGATACGCAAGGTGCTGCTTTTTTAAACCATATGCATGAACGACTGCTGTTCGTGTACGTGTAGGGAGTTAGCACTCGCATCGTACTGACGACAAGCCTTTGCAGTCACAGTCTGTTAGTCGCGCTGTGGAAGGAAGCACGGGGCAGTGGGGATAAGCCTTCCCTGGGCCCGGGCAGTCTGACTTTAGGGAAAGTGCTGCTCAGGCCGAGGCCAAGGGGGAGCGAGAGCCCCTTCCAGAAAGAAGAGGGAAGTTAAGTCAAGAGGCCACTTCAGTCCTAAGATGCAGCAGCCGAGTGAAACTCACAGGGATTTACAAGCTACGGAAGCAGCTCCTCCCAGTCAAGGCACACGAGGAGGCAACCAGCGCTTTGTGCTCAGGACAGTATTAGAGCTGTCGCTCAGGGGACTGCTCTCCGGTCCCCTTGCCCAACACTCGCTGCTTTCTCGGGGCGGGGGAGAGGAGAACCTGGAAATACGGGGAACTAAGAGACTAAGATAAGCTGGGACTACTGAAGGCACAAAACTTGAGGTTGGAGAAAACCAGCAGTGAGAGAGAGAGGACAAGACAGCTCCTGACAACTCACTATTTTCCTGAGGGCTGATCCTTCTCTTTTTTCTCCCCATCTACAGGCCAAGGCAGCTGTCACTTGGCCCTTCAGGTCCTAACAGGAGGGTAGGGAGTTAACTTCCAGAGATATTCAACCATCCAGTCAGTCAGTATTTGGGAGTCTGCACTGGGCTGCAAAAGAGTAACGAGGGGAGGACCGCATGCTAAAGTAAGGCCTACAATGGGTGGAAATCGACTTCCGGTCAAGATGGCAGAGCAGATACACATGTTCACTTCCTCCCGTGATCACAGTAAATTACATGTGGGTTACAGAACAACGATCATTAAGAACCACCTGGAGACTAGCTGAACAGAAGTCCTGTAACTAGGGTGCATACAGAACAAGCCATGACGAGACTGGTAGGAGGGAAAGAATAGGCAGGTCCCACACCCACAGTGTGGTGATTAAGAATCACGATGGATATCTTCTTGGCTTTGGAGGTCCCCCTGAGGAGTAGGGGGTCACAGCCCCGGGGCACCAGTGCCAGAAAGAGGAGTCCCCATAACACGTGGCTGTGAAAACCAGGAGGGATCGAGTCCAAGTGAGATGGACGGCTGCAGGAGTGCCAGGCGCTCCCCTTAAGGGGCCCACGCACAAACACTTGGTCACAGACTCACTCGTTCTGGGCTCCAGTGTGGGGAGGGGAGAGCAGCTTGAACAGCATGAGGGACATATGGGGAGGAAGTGAATTGATGGGTGGCAGTCTCTGGGCAAGAACCATTGCCCCTTTGTTGAGCCTCCCCTGCACCCAGCTGGCAGGGGCAGGTGGGGGCCAAATCAGAGCTCTCCATTAACCTGGCTGACATTGCTTACCTCACCCCCACCTAACCTATAGCCAGCCCAAGCCACTTTCAGTCACTTTTCCACAAAAACAGCTGGCCTTGGCAGCGAACTTTTGTAAAATCTCCCTAAGGTCTAGAAACCCCAAATAGGCAGCTACTGGCCTTGGCATGCCCTTATCCTCTTGCTAAGCAGCCCTAAGCCTGGCACAAGAGGCAATTGGTCTTGACTTGCATTATAACTCCGATCGGATGGCCACAAGCCCAGTATAAGCTGCAGCCAGTGTTGGCCTGGAGTGCAGCTTCAACTAAGTGGCCACAAACCTGACACTAGGAGCAGCTGGCCTTGGTTCACAGATTAGCCTCTCCCAGGCCCCTTTAAGCCCAGCACAAGTGGCAACCAACTGCAGATCACTTTGTAGATCCCAATAGGCAGCCCCAAGCTGGGCACAAATGGTGGCAACCTTGGCCTGCACCAGAGCCCTTCCCAAGAGCCTCCAGAACCAACACACCTAAATGGCCATTTCAGACCACATCAGAGTACCATCCTGTCGGTTCCACAAATGACACACCAGAATGGCCGACTTGGCTGGAGCCAGCCAAGGAGCTATTGAAGCAGCTCCTGCTCTACGGGGTCAGTCTGTATACAGCAGTTTGTCTGCTGTAGTCATGGCTGGTTCTCACAGCCAGTCAGCCTGAAGGTCAGTCCCACCCACTGACGCACCAACAGCAATCAAGGCTCAAGTACCACAAGAGGGCACACACAAGGGACACTTCTGGAGCACCAAACTCAGGTGAAGAGGGGGACTGCTCCACTGGGCCTCACAGGATACCTACTACGTAAGGGTGCTCTGCTGAGACCTAAGACTGGGAGACACAGCAGCTCTACCTAATACATGGAAACAAACACAGGGAGGCTGCCAAAGTGAGGAGACAGAGAACAGGACAAAACTCTAGCAAAAGAACTAAATGGAATGGGCACAAGCAATCTATTAGATACAGAGTTCAAAACACTGGTTGTAAGGGTGGCCAGTGAATTTAGGGGAAGAATAGATGAACTCAGAACCTCAACAAAGAGAAATCATAGAAAAGAACCACTCAAAAACAAAGCCTATGATAACTGGAATGAAGACTACATTAGAGGGAATCAGCAGCAGATTAGATGACACACAGGATCCAATCAGTGATCAGGAAAACAAAGTAGTGAAGTATCAAGAAAAATAATAAAATAAATGAGGATAGTTTAAAGGACCTTTATGGATAAGCCAACATTCGAATCATGGGGTACCAGGAGGAGGAGAGAGAGCAAAAGCACTGAAAATGTATTTGAAGAAATAACGACGAAAAACTCCCCCAGCCTGGCAAAGGAAATAGACATACAAGTCCAGGAAGTGCAGAGAGTCCCAAACAAGATGAATCCAAAGAGGCCCACATCAAGACTCGTTGTAATTAAAATGCGAAAGGTTAAAGACAAAAGAATCTTAAAAGGAGCAAGAGAAAAGCAGTTAGTTACCTCCAAGAATGTTCCCCCAAGACTGTCACCTGATTTCTCAAGAGAAAGTGTGCAGGCCAGAGTGACTGGCATGGAGTATTAAAAGTGAAGGAAAACAAGAACCTACACCCAACATTACTCTATCCAGCAAGACTGTCATTTAGAATTGAAGGAGAGAGAATTCCCCAGACAAGAAAAGGCTAAAGGAGTTCATCATCATTAAACCAGTATTACAAGAAATGTTAAAGGGCGTTAAGTAGGAAAAAAGATAAAAAATATAAATAAGTAAATATAGAAAAGAAAAAGTTCTCACTGACAAAGGCAAACAGTAAAAGCAGTGAAACAACCAACTATAAAGCTAATGGGAAGGTTAAAAGGCAAAAGCAGGAAGAGCACGTGTAATCATAATAATACATTAAGGGACACACAAAAGCAGTAAAAAAATTGACAAAACCATAAATGTGGAGAAGATGAGTAAAATTGTAGTGATGTAGTGATGTTAAAATGTGTTTGAACTTAAGTGACTATCAACTTACAGTAGATTGCTATAAACATAGCTGGTACACATAAAGCACATGGTAACCACAAACCAGAAATCTACAAGAGAATAAAGAGAAGGAAATCCAAACATGACACTATAGATTATAGAAAGTCATCAAGATATACGACAGCAAGAGAGTAAGAAAGGAACAGAGAACTACAAAAGCATTCAGAAAACAATAAAATGGCAGCAACTACATACCTATCAGTGCTTTTAAATGTAAATGGATTAAATAGTTCAATCAAAAGACATAGGGTGGCTGAATGGATAGAAAAACAAGGTCCACTTCAGATGAAAAGACATGCACATAAATGGATGGAAAAAGATATTTCATGCAAATGGACCCGCCCCCCAAAACTGGGGTAGCAATACTTACATCAAACAAAATAGACTTTAAAACAAGGGCTATAACAAGACAAGGAAGGGCATTTCATACTGATTCAGGGATTAACCCAAGAAGATGATATAAATGATGTATTAGGACAGATGGACTTAACTGATATTTTTAGGACATTTCACGTAAAAGCAGTATATACATTCTTTTCAAGTGCACACACATTTTCGAAGACAGACCACATGTTAAACCACAAAACAAGCCTCAATAAATTAAGAAGTTTGAAAGCATATCAAGCATCTTCTCTGATCACAATAGTATGAAACTAGAAATCAGTTACAAGAAAAAGACAAACACGTGAAAGCTAAATAATGTGCTGCTAAACAATGGATGGGTTAACAGTGACATCAAGGAAGAAATCAAAAGATGCTTGAGACAAATGAAAATGAAAACAAAATGACCCCCCCATGGGACAGAGCTAAAGCAGTTTTAAGAGGGAAATTCATAGTAAAATAGGTCCACCTCAAAAAACAAAACAAAACAAGAAAAATGTCAATCTAACCTTACACCTGAAGGAATTAGAAAATGAAGAACAAAGTCCAAAGTGAGTAGAAAGAAGGGAATAATGAGTATCAAAACAGATGCGGAGTCTTAAAAAACAATAGAAAAGATCAATGAAACCAAGAACTAGTTCTTTGAAGATATAAAGAAAACTGAGAAACCTTTAGCCAGGCTCCTCAAAAGAAAAAGAGAGAGAGGGCTCCCCAAAATACACATAATCTTCCAAGGCTGTATCAGGAAGAAACAAAATCTGAATAGAATGTAACTATTCATGAAATCAAGTCAGTAATTAAAAAACAATAAACTTCCAACAAACAAAAGCCCTGGACAAGATGATTTTATAGGCAAATTTTACCAAACACTCAAAAGACTATCCATATTTCTCAATTTTTCAAAAAAAAATAATAAAGAGGAGGTAAGATTCTCAAACTCATTTTATGAGGTCAGCATTACCCTGGTACCAAAACAAGAAAAAGACACTAAAAAAGAGAAAATTATGGAACACTATCCCTGATGAAGATAGATACAAAAATTCTCAATAAAATATTACCAAGCTGAATTCAGCAATACATTAAAAAGATCATACATGGTCATGTATGATCATACATGATCAATCAATCAAGTGGGATTTATTCCCAGGATGCATGGCTGGTTCAATATCTGCAGATCAAATTAATGTGATACACCATATAAAATTAATTTTTAAAAAATCATATGATCATATCAATAGATGCAGAAAATTATTGAAAAAAAAAACCAATGGCAATTTATGATTTTAAAAAAACCTCTCAGAAAAATGGGAAAGAAGGAATGTGATAAAGGCCGCACATGACAAACCCACAGCCAATATCATACTCAGGGTGAAAAGCTGAAACAAGACAAGGATGTCCACTTTATCCACTTTCATTCAACATAGGATTGGAAGTCCAAGCCATAGCAATCAGACAAGAAAGGCAGAAGTAGAACTGTCATTATTGGCAGATAATATGATATAATACAGAGAGAGCCCTAAAGAATCCACCAAAAAATTATGAGAACTAATAAATTAATTCAGTAAATAAGCAAGAATATAAAATTCATATTTAGAAGTCAGTTGCATTTTTATACACCAGTAACTATCAGAAAGAGAAATTAAGAAAATTTATAACTGCATTGAAAAGAATAAAATACTTACATAGGAATAAATTTAATCAAGAAAGGTAAAAGACCTGTATTCTGAAAACTAGAAGATATTGAAGAAAAATTAAAGAAGATACCAATAAGTGCAATGATATACCATGCTGATAGATAAAAGGAATTAACATTGTTAAAATGTCCATGCTACCCAAACAATCTACAGATTCAGTGCAACCTCTATCAAAACACCAATGGCATTTTTCACAAAACTAGAATAATCCTAAAATTTATATGGAGCCACAAAAGACCCTGAGTAGGCAAAGTAATCTTGAGAAAGAAGAACAAAGTTGGGGGTATCCCAACTTTGACTCTGCCTGGTATCAAACTGTGCTACAAGGCTATAGTAACCAAGAAAGCACAATACTGGCATAAAAACAAACACGTGGATTAATGCAACATAACAGACAGCCTGGAAATGAACCCATGCCTATATGGTCAATTAACCTAAGACAAAGGAGGCAAGAACATACAATGGGGTAAAGACAGTCTCTGCAATAAATAGCGTTGGGAAAACTGGACAGATACATGCAGAAAAATGGAACTGGATTACTATCCTACAAGAATAAACTCAATGGAACTGGATTACTATCCTACAAGAATAAACTCAAAATGGATTAAACAGTTAAATATGAGACCCGAAACCATAAAACTCCTAGAAGAAACTGGGCAGTGAACTCTTTGGCATCACTCTTAGTCATAAGTATGTATATTTGGATATGTCTCCTCAGGCAAGAGGGAACAAAAGAAAAACAAACAAATGGGACTACATCAAACTAAAGAGTTTTTGCACAGCAAAGGAAACCATTAAGAAAACAAAAGAACCTACTGAGTGGGAGAAGATATTCACCAGTGATACAGCCAATAAAGGGTTAATATCCAAAATATACAAGGAACTCATACAACGTACAACTTAACACCAATAAAACCCCAAACAACCCAATTAAAAAACAGGCAGAGGTCCTGAACAGACACTTCTCCAAAGAGGACATACAGGTGACCAAGAGACACATGAAAAGATGCTCAACATCACTAATCATCAGGGAAATGCAAATTAAAACCACAATAAGATATCACTTCATACATGTCAGAATGTTTATCATCAATAAATCAACAAACAGTGACTGCTGGCAAGGATGTGGGGAAAAGAGCACCCTCATGCACTGTTGGTGGGACTGTAAATTGGTACAGCCACTGTGGAAAGCAGTATGGAGTTTCCTCAAAAAATTAAAAATACAACTACTGCCCTGGCTGGTGTGGCTCAGTGGACTGAGTGCTGGCCTGTGAATCAAAGGGTTGCCAGTGTGATTCCTAGTCAGGGCACATGCCTGGGTTGTGGGCCAGGTCCCCAGTAGGGGGCGCATGAGAGGCAACCACGCATCAATGTTTCCTCTCCCTTTCTCCTCACCTTTCCCTCTCTAAAAATAAATAAATTAAAAAAAAAATAAACAAAACAGAAACTGGGATACAGAGAACAAACTGATGCTTGCCAGAGGGGATAGAGTTTGGGAGAATGGGTGAAAAAGGGGGAAGGGATTAAGAAGTACAAATTGCCTGTTATAGAAACAGTCACAGGAATGTGAAGTGCAGTATAGGGAATATAGACAATAATACTATAATGTAATACTGTATGTTAACTGTCATTGGAAAATAAGAAGAATGGGTGGAAACTGCAATCTCTCCTTGTAGTTGTACACACAGGTGTTGAAAGGGTACAGAGTAACTGCATTTTGTGAGGGGAATCGGGCAGTCATAGAACCACTTTCCTTTTAAGGAAATGAAAGGGTGGGTGAGAGTTTTCGGCGCACACAGGGCTTCCTAACCACTCTCTCCCCCCTGGTGTTTGCAGCACCGGCCGCCCAGGAGAGGGACCCCAGCAGGGACTGCATCGACCAGCCGGAGCTGGCCAACTGTGAGCTGATCCTGCAGGCCCGGCTCTGTGGCAATGAGTATTACTCCAGCTTCTGCTGTGCCAGCTGTTCCCGTGTCCAGCCTCATGCGCAGCCGGTCTGGCAGCAGGGATGAAGGCGGGCTCCAGCCCCAGCTCTGCAACAACTCAGAGGGCTGGAGAGAAGTGCAGAGACTCGCTCTCCCCTCTGTGGCTGGCAAAGGGAGTTGTCTTCGGAGACAGTGCCACCCCACCCCTGCTCAGCCAGTGCTGAGCCTCAGCAGCAGCCGCACCAGCCTCCCTCTGAGTCCCTCACAGTGTTTGCCTTTCTGACGTGACCGCAGGTAGCTGCTGAGTTGTCAAGAAGAGAAATCTGTTTGGATAAGGACACTCTTTACAACTGTCCTCTGTAATGTCTGTTACACAGGATCAGTTCACTGTGTTTTAAAACAAGCTACCAGGATCTTCACTTCATTTAAAGCTGGACAGGAAGGTACATAACGATTTTAAAGTTCACACCTGTCTAACTGCTGCTGTGACAGGGAAGGATTCTTTGCTAGTACTCCATCTCATCTGGGGTCACACAGTGGGGTAGGGCTCTGGTCTCTCACCTTTCTAGGTAGTGAACAGCAACCAGCTTCAAACCCACGTGCACACGGTTAACGGCATAGTGTTTGCATAAGCTCTCAGCAAAGTGGAATGCACTAAGGCTCAGTACAGGGATCTGGGGTGAAGGGGGAGGGGCTGTGTCATCCTCTGAGCAGGAAAGAACTGGGAGAGCTCCTCACTTTCATCGGGAAGCTGGGGCCTGAAACCCCCCTCCTGAGGCCGACAGGCAGTGCTGGCTGCCAGGATCGCCTCCCTCCTGTGTGGAGCTGATCGAAGGGCCTGCTCTGTACTGTGACCAACAAGGAGCCTCTCCTCCTCACGCAGGAATCTGTGAAGCAAAATGTTGGCTGCCAGGTAAAAGCCAGACTACTATTAAAAATGGTACCAGCAAGAAGGGGGGACCAATGGAGGGGAGGGCACTGTAATAATAAGGAAGTGGCTTCAGAAACGGTTTGAGTTGGACGAAGTCAATCTTCATCTCAGACCCTCCGATTCCTTGCTGCTAAAATAAAAGGCCTGGATTTAGTGAGCTGCTGAGTCCCTTTCCACTTGAACTTTCTACCAGTCCTCCAGAGGGCCGGCTGGGCCTAGTGACAGAGGTCACTCGGGGAAACAGGCATTGAAGGGGAAGGTTTCTTTTCACTGCCACCATGCTGGCGGGGTGAGGGACACTTCTTGGTCTACCTATCCTTCAGTGAAAACACGGGCTGGAGCAGAGGTCTTTCCTTCTTCCCATGTAAAAAGAATAGTGAGGAGCATCCTCTTTTATTTACCATGGCTGGTTTTGCTGCAGAAATTGGAAAGTAAGGGCTACTTTCTTGGACTCCCCAGGTCTTTAATTAAACCAGTATTTGGTCTGTTGTTGACACATTTTCAGAAAGTAAGTTTGAAGTTAGTTAGCTCTTCTTAGAACCAGTCACACAGTAAGTGGGCTGAAGTTCAAGGTGAGAGTCAAGCTGAATCTAAACCACTGGTTCTCAATCCTCTTCGATAGTGAGAGCCTTTAAAAAAAAACAAACAAACCTGGGATCCCACTCCCCAGAGACTGGAATTTAATTGGTCTGGAGTATGGGCTGGACATGAGGATTTTAAAAGCTCCGCAAGTGATTTTGATATGTATCTGAGGTTGAGAATCCTGCTCCAGCCCTGGACTTCTGATTGTGACTCTTGTGCAAACGCAGATTCTGCTTGTGAGGACTGGGGTGGGGCCGGGATTCTGTCTCTCTAGCCAGCTCCTCGGTGAAGTCCACGCTGCTGTCTGGACCACACTTTGGGCAGCAAGAATCTGACGTTAGAGATGCACTTAGGGTCAATCGAAGCCTGAAGAATGAATACAAACGTGAACTTTAAGAAGGTACTACTCCTGGCCCTGGCTGGTGTAGCTCAGTGGATTGAGTGCGGGCTGCGAACCAGGCATCGCAGGTTCGATTCCCAGTCAGGGCACATGCCTGGGTTGAAGGCCATGGTCCCCAGCAACCGCACACTGATGTTTCTCTGTTTCTCTCTCTCTCTCTCTCTCTGCCCCCCTCCCTTCCTTCCCTCTCTAAAAATAAATAAATAAAATCTTAAAAAAAAAAAAGAAGGTACTACTCCCAGTAAACGACTTTCCAGTCACCACACTAGCGATCCGCTGCAGCAGCGGAGTGGAGGGCACAAGACCCAAAGAACAGAAAGTCAACTCAGTTGCTAATAAAGAAAAGGGGAAAGAACAGCCCTTCATGGGAAAAGCTTCTACCACGAACATTTATTTTTGTTAAAGCAGATTATAAATTCTCATCCGTACAAATATATATAACTTACATTTGATTGTAAGGCCAACGTTCGAAAGTAAAAATGAGATGGGATCTCACGTTGTTACCAGAGGTCAGATGGCCGCTGCCGGCAACAGGGTGTCTGCTCCCCACGAGGGAGGGGGACGAGGACAGACACACAGACACACACGCCGAACAAACCAGAAACTCCATCCCCACAAAACCCGCGGGGACAAAACTTAGAGGACAAAACAAAACCCACCAAGGAAGACCCACGTGACAAACCAACACGGCAACCTGCGTTCCAGTCTATGGGGATGATCACTGTTACCTTAGTGTTAAAGGATTAACATAAGGGAACTGCAGCAATACACAAAGGAAAATACATATTCTCTAGAGAGCACATTTAGATTGAGTCCATTAAAATAATGACAGTAGAATTTCATCATGGGTTTAAAACCAGGACAATGCTAGTCTTTCGTTTTCTGTATTGAAACTACAACCTAGGGACTGGACTGGTCCTAAGCATGATTGTGGCTGCAATGCGCTACTTACAATGACTGATACCGAGGAAGCTGGGGTCCCGTCTGCTCCTCCAGCTTTGCCTCATCTTACTTCAATAGGCATCAATGATAAATCAATCTTATGTACAATTTCTTACAGTTAACCCTTTTACCTTTGGCAAGATTACTTACAACTCTTACAACTTTTTAATATTGAGAACTATTTAAAATATTCTAAATGCATAAAAATAAAGATTTTGGCTTTTTTGATATATATTTATAATATTTATTCTTACTCAAAATGGAAGCTCAACTTGACCCCTAAAATATAGCTCTGCTGGGCAGCTGCTGGTGTGCCCTCCTGGGAATTCTGGCCGCACCGCCTGCCCCTCGTCCCCGGCCGAGCGCGGGCCGCCCTGTCCTTGATCTTTAAGACAGGCCAGTACTTATAGGAGGCAGGTGCGCGGCCTGAAAAACAAAGGGAGATCGTTTTGCTTCCCGTTGTGTTTTATATTCCAGTAAATGTGCTTTGAATACAGATTCCTGTTCAGATATGTCTGCCTCTCTGTTGCCAGAGATTTGTAAGGGGCTGAGGCAGGAGGAGGGGGACAGAGGGTAACATTTTCGTGACTTCTTTAGCTTAACTAGGATAGCTCTTTTCTAGGAATGGTTTTCTCCACTTTTTGCAAAAACCCCCCACACAGCACTCCGTGCTTGGACGTGCTCCTTGGGACCTTTGGGATTAGTGAAAAGTGTACTATCAGGGACACAAAGTCTGCTCTGACCTCCACCCCATCCCACCTTGCCTAAGTACGGAGAAAATACACCAGCCGTAGGAACAGCTGCTCACAGTTCGATTTCAAATGTCTTCTGTAAGTCACTGGAGAAAGGGTTGGTAGGGGAAGGGTTAGTACGCTGCTTGGACTTGCTTTCTAATGCGGCCCACTGGGCTTCAAAAGGATCCACCAGGCAGGTGCCTGTTGGAACCTCTGTGTGCTTATCTCCTGAAGCCAACCTGCCATCGTCTACCCCATTGAAAGCTGAAGAACCATTGAAGTGCTGTGCAGGAGGCTTAAAGAAGGGACTGGCAGTAGCGCTGCTTGTCTCATACTGAGGGAATGTCTGCTGCTTGACCAGGCTGGGAGACTGATGGGGGTGGGCAGCCTGAGGGTGGCCTGCAGTGCCGAACACATTGGCTACCATCTGGGAGGGAGTGATGCCCACCACAGGCACATTAGGGGCTGGATAGGGCATCCCATTGGCCACAGGATAGGCCTGGGCAGGAACAAAGGCGGGCTGCAGGGGTGGGACCACACCCCCTGGCACGGGCTGAGAGGTGAGGAATGCATTCCCTTGGAAAGGCGGCGCTGGCTGGGAGATGGCAGTGGGCGGAGGCGGCTGGAGAACTGGCTGCAGAGGGACAGCTGGGGCTGCGGGCTGCTGAGCCCGGATGCTCTTGGACACCTCTTCTAACCAGCGATCAGCCTCAGAGGGAGTACGTCTGTGACCGGCCTGGAAGAGACCTGGAGAGGCAGCACCAGGAGATTGACCCCACTCGGTCCCTGAAACCAACGACATGAAGAGAGACAAAAGAATCAGTCTTTGGGGGCTGCTTTCCTCACCTGCTAACCTTGGTTGTTTGAACGGTCCTAACATGTGGAACTAATCCTTCCGCTGGGCTACTTCTGCACTAGCTGAGGCGGGCTTGCGGTAGGACAAAGAGCCTGTCCGACCACGCTGTGTCTCAGCCACACGGAGGAGCTGGACAGATGTGGCTCAGCTGCAACCAAGGCAGCTGGCTGGCATGGGAAATCCCTCCCTGCTGCCGTAGCTCCTCCGTGGTACAGGAACCACCTGCACATGCTCCGAGGGCCCAAGGTGAATCACCCCCTGCTCTAAGAGACCAAAACGGAAACAGCGAGTGTAGGTGCTGCGCCTTGTGGCCCCTGCCTGGCTTCCACACACACGTCTTTCTGGTGAACTGCCTTCATTACTATTGACTTTTTTTTGGTTTTATGGTAAAATTTTCATTATAGAAAAACTAGAAGGTACAGAAAAGCAAAAATAAAGTGCTTTTTATAGCTCTTTTTTAAGGCCTGCCCTTGTAGGAGGCGGGGCCCCCTCATCCTAAAGGCTTGTCCACATATCTCCAAATCCAATGACAGACTCCCTCGGGGCAGGGCCCAGGAATCTGTGTTTTATGAGAGTTCTATGGGTAGTTCTGTTTGATAGTCTTAAGAACTATCAGTTTAACCTCTTTAGTTCCTTCTCCTTCCCTATCATTTCTTAATAGCAGTTTATTTCCAGGGGGGAACATAGCTTCCCAAAAGGACTCCTCCCTGATCACCCACTCAGTAAAGGACTGATTTTCAAACCAGGGTCGTTTATCTGATCCCAGAATCCTCACCACCGTTTGTGGCCACCTTACCGGAATGTGTGGCTGCAATTCCCTTGTTATCAGCATCAAGGGCATGGGCCCAAGGGTTGGTTTCACGCACAGGCATTGCTACGGGTGCTAGAGCGGTATGGGCTGGCTTAGCAGCAAGCACATGGAAGGCTGAGTCAGTGCCATTAGCTACAATGGGAGCAGACAACATCAATGGAGTTAATGCATGCAGGGTGTACAGGTGACCCCTCGGAGCTGGGTCAGTCAGGCCAATGTGCAATACTGGTGGAACAGAAAGAGAAGCTGGTGCTGGGACAACCATACCATCTTGTAATGAATACACAAACCTTCTGGCAAAGGAAGAGTCAGAGGTTGTAATTAAAATGGCTATACTGAAAAAGTCAAATGACTGTTCAAGGAAACTGTGTGTATGAGGAGAGAGAAAATGAAGCCTAGAAAAACAATTTCAAATTAAACTGAACAGAATTGCTTTGTCTTACAAGCAGCAAAAAGCTAACTCTTTTAGATATATCTTAGCTTTTGGCATAGTGATGTAGATAAAGCATTTCCCTCTCCTACCTCTTTTCCAAAAGATCAAATTATGGGAACAATAACAACAACGAGATAAATGTAATGATTCTCTATTATGTGGTAGGCACTATGTTAATAATAGTTTAGTGTGCATTATCTCATTTAATTCCCTCAAAAACCTAGTAAGAGTGGATTATCCCTGTATTACAGATGATAAATCAAACTTGATGTTTTCATTTGGTAAGTAAATTTGTAATTGGTTACACAATTAATTTCATCTCCTTTTTTTGGGGAAGGTATTTTCCTTTTGGGAATGTTCATAATATCCCAAAGAAGCTACTGTTTTTCCTTGTCTCTCTTCTTCAAAGTCTCCTGACCCTGCTCCTTTATGTAGGCATCTAGTCCATCGGTTTCTAACCCTGGGCCCAGCTGTCATGTTCAGTGGGGGATGGAGAAGCAGGCACCTTCAGTAGTAATGGGTGTTATATTCAGTAAGACCTGGGTTTAAATCCTGGTGGTGCATTTGGGCAATTTACTCAACCTCTCTGAGCCTCCTTTCCCTCATCTGTAACGCTTACCCCAAAGGCTGGTGTGGGGATTAACTGAGATGGGAACAAGCACGGGTCCTTACCGTGACGTGGCGGGAGGCACTAAGAGCTCAATAAATTGTGCCTATTATTACTGGCACTATAGATGTCTGTCAGATGGAATGAAAAGCTATTTGGTGCATGTGACTATGCAGGGGTGTCCAGCCTATGGCATCTCAGGCCACACTGGGAGAGGAAAAGTTGTCTTGGGCTACACATTAAATACACTGTGACGTGGAATTGCAAAAAAATCTTGTAATGCTTTGAGTAAATTTATGATTTTGTGTTGGGCCGCAGGTTGTACACCTCTGGAAGGGTTTTTTTTTTTAGGAGACTCCTTGAGGAAAAGCATGTAGTATCTTACTCCAATAGGATGGGGTACTGTCTCCACAGCAAAGCTTTTCTGAGCTCTCTCTCAAAAGAAATGAAGAAATGGCAATTATAGGAGCTCAAATTCTAAAAGTCTGTAATTTAAGTTATACAGACTCTTGCTTACCTCTGAGTCAATACCAACTATTAACTCAGTATCTCTGAAAACAACTTTTAGTAACTCTTCAATGCCACAAAGTCAAATTTTACCTTCAACAAGTACACTAAATGAACCAAAGGGCCAGAAGAAGTACCTTTTCTTTATGAGCCTCTTGAGACAGAGTAGAGACTAGGTGAGTCCAGTGCTTCTCAACCTTGGCACTACTGATATTTTGGGCAGGAAAATTCTCTGCTGTGAGGGTGGCTAGCCTAGGCATTGAAGCATGTTTAGTATTATATCATTCCTGGCCTCTACACAGGTGCCAGTAGCAATCACTCTTACCAAGCTGTGAAACCCAAAAATGTCTCCAGACAATAAATGCCAAATTTTCCTTGAGGGGCAAAGTCACCCCGGGTTGAAAACCACTGCGCTAGAAGCAGTGTAGCGCTAGAACAAACGCTGATGGCTGTGCTCCTGAAGAGCTGGCTGGATGTGCTGACTCTTAACAGGGAAGCAGCAAAGGAAGCGGGGTGGGGACTATGGAAGCTCCTCACAGAATGGGATGCAAGATGGGTAGGTACGTGCAAAATGACGGATGCAGGCATCCTAGGAACACAGAGGGCGACAAAGCACAAGGACACTGTCAAACAGAGAAATGAATCGACCTGAGACATTACCAAACAGGGAAATGAATGGGTCCGACCAGCTCTTGGAAGCTCGGGATGCCAACTTACAGCTCGTGGGCAGCATCATAAAAATACCACTTCCAAAGAGAACCGCCGAGCAGGCTGCGAGGGCACTCACCTTGAAAGGCAGGAGACTGGGGTGCCGCCGCTGTCACTGGTTTGGTCATTGGGGCGGAGGAGAAGGGGTCTTCGGAGGGTGTGCTGAAGGCATTGGTGATCTGTGAGCACAGGGAGCTGATACTCTCTGCTTCCCCTTCCACTTCTGGCACTGCAAGACAAACAGAAAATGGCTCCAGAAAGAAAAACTAAATAATACTGGAATATAACAGGATGGTACAAGGTGGCATTTTTACACAGCATCCCTTACTTGTGAAGGGAAAAGTCTCAACAGTCAGGTGGGGCTCTAAAAACAGCTTCGAAATATTTACTGGCTCTATTTCACTTACAGGTATAAAATGAGCAGGTATAAAATGTCAGCAATTCATGTACTAAGGACTATCTTCACCCCTTGCAAATCCCAAGATTTCGTTATCTCCTCTCCTGGGTGACACTGTTGAGACACTGGTATTCCTTTTGGGTCAAGACGTCCAGTTAGCTAGATCTTTCTGGAAGACACGAGCAACCTATTTGTCTTCCAAGCAGTTCAGAAGGCTGTGGTCCGAGTTACGTTCTGAAGCTATTTAACAACTATCAGAAAATGGGATCAAGTCAAGGGCACCAGTGGACGCTTGGTCCTTTTCTCTGTGATAAGCTACAACAGTGGCATCACTCCCATTCTCCTCCAAAGCACCGAAGTACCTCATAAGAACTGTGATCACGTGAAAAAGTGAACTGAGGTCCGGGACTCCTGAGGCTTTGTTCTGAACACTGACTCTGAGACACTGTCCCTGAGGAAGATGATTATGTGTGCTGAACCTGGGTCTGCTCGACGGGGAAAAGACAATGACAGTTTTGTTTCCCATCTGCTCCAGGAAGGGATGGAAACAGGCACTTGAAGCACCTGGAGTCTGTTTTTACAGGAGCTGAGAGCTGGCACAACCCTCGGCCATCGTCTTGTCGGCCGTTGTTTAGGCCTCGTTTCATCTGTCAAAAGACTGTAACTCTCTGAACTCTTTATCCGGCTACCTGTGAGAGTGCCCTATCGAGGCAGAGCTTCCTCGAGTTCTGTTGCAGCCCCGGCTAGATGTGTCTCGGAGTGAAGTAAAATAGAGTCCAATAAAAGCACTGACCAGATCTGACACTTTAGCTCCGGATCTTATGATGAGGATAAAGCTACCGGGGCTGGCTCAGCTGTACAGAGGCCACACAAAGGGCTGTGTGGCGGTTCTGAAAGGTAATGAATATGTGTGAGCAAGCCCACTGTCTCTGATGAACAACAGATCTTAGATTTATGCAGGAGGCCAGGTTAGAGTTTCCTCCCTATGGAGCCAACCAGCCACAAGGACAATGAGCACTTATCCGTTTCTTCTGGTACATCTGACAGTAATGCTATTTAACTGGATGTGTTTCCAAAGCCTTTATAATTAATTCCCTTCTGGGTCCCAAGTGGCAGAATAAGAATGGAAACTTGAGACCCTTGATGTTTAGAAGCAGGTTGGCTGAGAGTTAATATGTATACTTCCATCTGGACAAACCACAAGCCTTATAGCTCAGGCTAGGAATTTCCATCACGGCCCTGTTACCTGTCTGTTGAAGAGAAATGAATGACTCACATCTCCCTCCATGTTCCTCAGTTTTCTCCCAAGGGAAATGATACAAGATACATATAACCAGAAACCAGCCTGAGGTGGGGGCTGCTGTGGTGGGATTAGTGTTTCCCTGGAAGTGACGATGGTTTCTCTGCTAGAGCACTCAGTGAGTTGGGTGGAAGCTGGTTACCTGCATTTTTTATGGGGAAATCAGTCTTCCTCTGCATAGTGGAAGGCAAGTCGTTGACGCGCAGGGACAGCTGGCGTTTGAAGGGTGACATCTTCTGGCTAAGAGCAGGAAATCCTCGGAAGGAACCTTGGCGAGCGAGTTGTTCGATTGGCGCATGGCGGCGGGGGATGGCGTGAGGATTGTTCATCTCCAGCCCGGCAGTGGCGTCGGAAGTGGGAGAGGTGGGGGAGGACGGGGATGGGGCAGTGCTGCCAGGGGCCACTGATGAACCCCCAGCTGTCTTATCTGTTTCAGCTCGAGAAAGTCAAGAGAAAGAGGACCTTAGCAATGTCTTCAAAGCATTTGAGCTTACACAGCTGAGAAAATGAAAAACCCTCCTAGGTCCTTTTACCCCGTATCTCCTTCCCAGTGTCTCTTTCTCTCTTTTCTCTCCAGTGTCTCTTAAAAGACAGGTTAGAAGCAGAGCTCAGATCTATTTTTCAAACAAATGAAAAGTTTAATCTACTACATGTCACATGGTACATCTACTATGACACAGATATTAGATCTTTGATTCTCATGCAGCGATTCATAATTTAAGACTTTGAACAAGATTTAAAAAAAACAGTAGGTATGAACTAATGCGAGGTCCTTTAAAGAATGATGGTTTTATGCTTTTCAGTGTTTGCTTGCTTATTTGTCTGGGGGAGAGGACTTTGGGAATGGCAGTCCGAAATGACTACATAAGCGTAAGTTTGACTAGATGTTAAAGAATGTTCCACAGCAGCCTTCAATCATGGAGAATGCGCACTGTGGCTCATCTGAATAAAAGCACACAGAAGTCAAATTTTCCATGGGAATAAACCTAAATAGAAGACTGTTTCCACTTGCGTACCAGTGGAGTCCCAATTTGAACGTGGACAATCTCTAGTTCTCCCTTCTCAGTCCTTGGCAGTTGTTGGGACACCACCACTCTGGCAGTTGCTGTGTGTAGCACAGAGTATTATTTGGTGGTTTTGAAGAATATGCTTCCAGTCAGAAGAAAGTCACTAAAACACACTAAATAATAGCTGTGCATACTAAATTTCCTAATAAAAATAGTGTAGTGTTTTTTATTCTTTGCTATCCTGGTACAAATGTTTATAAGAAATGAAAAAAATCACAATAATTTAATTTCTAATAAAAATATGTATCTTTTTTTCTGACTTAAGAATTAGAGCTGTTTGGATAATTTTTTTTTAAGATTCACTTATTTATTTATAGGCAGAGGGGAAGAGAGGGAGGAAGAGAGGGAGAGAAACATCAATGTGTGGTTGCCTCTCGCACACCCCCTACTGGGGACTTGGTCCACAATCCAGGCATGTGCCCTGACTGGGAATCGAACTGATAACCCTGTGGTTCACAGGTTGGCGCTCAGTCTACTGAGCCACACCAGCCAGGGTTGTTTGGGTCATTTTTAATAACATTGCCCCAAATGGCTGGTTTAGAAGTGAAAGAATATAGTAAAAAATTAGCAAAATTATGTTAATCCATATTTAAACTGAATTCTTTAATTCCAAAATACTCGTCTGTTTCAACCCCAGCTATACACAAAAATGCAAAGCACTTTCCCCAAGCCCTATCACTTAGTTCAAAAACACACCCAACCCAACTTAGGCAACAGCCTCCTGAGTAACTTGAATGCTTGCACAGGCATTTCTGCTATGCTGCCATATGTACCTGAAAAAACTCACCTTCTGCAAAAAACACAGAAGAAATCACACTAAAATCAACAGGGCTAAGTTAGGGGCTGCTAAAAGTTCTCAAAATCCGTGAACTTTTTTTTTTTCACTAAAGCACTAACACACAGTTATAATCTACTAAAAACAGGATCACTGGGAAATCTCTGCCTGAGTTTGAACCCAGCATCACGTCAGGGGGTCCTTTGCAGCCTAATCCTGGGGTCTGTACTTCCTGTAAGGTATAGGTCCCTGACAGCATCTGCTTCCACCAGCTCAGAGGCATCAGTACTGGAACTCTGTTCCAGGAAGTAGATTCTCCCAATTTTGTTTTTAAACATGGGGTATAATGTCTTTGCAGCTTATTTAACTGCACTCTCAGCTTCCCCAAATAGCGTAACATTATAACAAGGGCAAACAGTTTCAAAGTCACTAAACAAGCCACTCTAAAGGAGAGAACTTTGTTTAGATTTTGAGCTTTGTTCTTGAAAGTCTTCATATATTGCTAAGAGTTGTCTTTGTGAGAAAGCTTAGCCCTGATAGCTTCGAAATATTAACCTGCTGCAGGAAACTGCTTAAATAAACACACACTACAGTAGAACAGACTGTACCTTTCTTGGAATCTTGGATTTGCTTCATAATCTCCTCTCTTTCTGCTTGCTCAGTAGCTGTTGTGACACGGAATGATCCTTCTCTTGTGAAAGTGGTCCGACTGGCATCAAAAGTAGCAGTCACTCCGCACTCCTTCTCCCTCTTCTGCTTGCGTTCTAAACAGGCCGCAAAAGCGCAGCCCACTGCGTGGCTCAGTCTTTCACCCTGTACACAACAGAAGGTTCACAAAATGTTTTTAGAGTTACAGTACCAACAATTACAAAAGAGCCTGGACCACAAATGTCTGTTTTTATACAAGGCAAAATGTTGGGAACTCCAGCTTAAACTGGATTTTAGTATACTAATATGTCAAATGAACTTAAATGAACAAATTATTTTGGTAATGCTTATGATACTTCACTGTAGCAGGCACTGAACAAAGTGACCATCAACGACCTGTGATTTGTGAGCAGCCACTGAGACCCTCTCATTGGCCAGGCTCCCTCTGTCACAGAAGCTCTGGCCACCGGCTTAGGAGACGTGGGCTTAAGTTGCATGAGCTCTCTTACTCCTGCTTTCTTATCTGTATAATGGAATGGTAACAGTGTCAACTTCGTAGGGTTTTTGTAAGGATTAAAGGAACTTAGTACATGAAAACTACTTAGAACTGCATGTGGTACATTCTAAGCGTGTCATAAGCATTAGCTATCAGAGGTCTGAATTTATGGAAAAAAAGAAGGCAGGTGTTTTTCTTCTTTTTTCCCTTTGGTTTATCATCCTGTTCCCTAGAAAACTGCTACTTTTAGACCGTAGACTTGGTAGATAGTTGCATACAAGTTTATAAGTAAATCTCTGTAGAGGAATCTTTTACAAAAATTACTGTGTGCACACTTAATCATTTATACTGCTGAAACTCCCAAGCCCTAAGTCTTGAAATGTGAAACTCTATTTGCCATTTAGGGTAGTGTGAATGTTTACCAAGCATTTCTAAGAACCACTGGAAAGGCAGGGCAAATTTCAGGAGCTTAAATATACTGTCAATGTGTCTAGGAACAAAAGGTACAAGCCTAAAGCTTCCAACAGACAACTCTGGCGATGAAAAGGGGATCAGGCAAATGAAAGCTTAGCTTTCTCAGCTTCACCTTTCTGAATACTCTCCCCTCCAAGCACCATTCCCCATTCTGGACCCACAGGGCTCTTAAAAGGCTTCCCCTTATACCTTCCCTACATTCTTCTAGCTCTCATCCCAACTCTACCTCCCAACCACACACAAGCAAAAGGTAAAGCATGTTTTCATCCATACTCTCTTCTTACACAAGAATTAAACAGACAAAACAGATTGTCTGTGGAAGGAGAGGGGGGCTTATATAAATTACATATTGTTTTAAAAATATACTGGATTGATTACTGACAATAAATTTAATAAATTCAATGAATTATTTTTACCAGGGTTATTTATATTTTATTTTCATCTATATTGCTCATTTTATTTGTTAAACTTAAGTACAGTTGGCATATATTATTATATTAGTTATACTAGTTTAAGGTGTACAATATAGTGATTCAACATTTTCATACTGTACAATGTGATCACTGCACTAATTCTAGTAATTGTCTTCACTGTGCAAACTTATCACAATATTATTGACTCTATTCCCCTTCACCGTTCATGCATTCCACCAGCCCCCTTACTTAGGGTCACTATCGCTTTGGTCTCTGTTTCTATGAATCTGCTCTTATTTTGTTCTTTGCTTGTTTATTTGTTTGTTTAGCACACATGTAAGTGAAACCATATAGTATTTGTCTTCCTCTAACTTATTTCACTAGCACAATACCCCCAGGTCCATCCATGATGTCACAAATGGCAAGATTTTATTCTTTTTTACTGCTGCATAATATTCCATGGACCATTATTTGTACTTTAGACCATATCCCTAACTGTGGAATAGAGAGTCAGAGATGAGCCCTGGCTGGGTAGCTCAGTTGGTCATAATGTCATCTTGATACACCAAGGTTGCAGGTTTGATCCCTGGTCAAGGCACATACAAGAATCAATCAATGAATGCATCAATAAGTAGGACAACAAATAGATGTTTTTTCTCTCTCTCAAATCAGTATTTTTTTTTAAGTTGGAAATGATGTAGTAACTATTGGTATCATTAATACTAAGAAGACATCTATTTGACAACAATGGACACTTTGTGGAGTTTTCACAATCAAACTATGGAAGCATCTGCTCCTACATATGGCTCTGAACAATTTAACTGGATTTCATATGCCAGTGTCAGATATCATAAGGAGAGGTAACGTTTGAAATACTTCTTGTCCCCAAGATTTCACATGACTATGAACTGCAAGATTTCACACCACTGCTTCAAGACTGGCAGACTTACTCTTTACGGACGAACGTGAAGTTCCACCCAACTCTTCAGGGGGGTGACACAAGGGCAGGCACAAAAGCATGGAACAGGAGGGAGTACTGAAAGAGCCTTAGACCCCGTCTGCCTTTGCACCCAGCTCTACTACAAGGACAGAGCTACAGGCCATGGAAGTTCATGCTTTCTCCTTAGGGTTGGGGCAGAAGTTATGGAAGACAAATCCCTACTCAAGCACCACCCTAGAACAGCTGGAGAAACAAACAGCTTTACTAAAAAAAGACAGTATGTTGAGCATGCACCATGCCCAGACCCTATACTAAGAGTGCTTATATTCACTATCCAAGTTAGTTTTTGCAACTGTTATCTCCGTCTTATAGAAGTGGACACTAAGACAGAGAGCATGTCAAGTAACTTGCCACAAATATCACAGCTAGTAAGAATCAGATCGGGTCTGGAACCCAAAGCTGATTCAGAGCCTGAGCTCCTAATATTTGTTCATACCATGGCCTCCAAGAACTTAAAAAACCTTCTGGTCAGTTCCAGAGTACGGTCACCACTTCTCTTCCAGGCTAAACTTTGGTAGGAGTTTATTGGGTTGAAGCCTTCAGGAATGGCTATATCTCCTTATTCTATCTGGACTTTTAAAAACTCAGAAATTATACACTCAATGTCATACTATAATTATAATTAAGATCACCACTCTGTAAGAGACTTGTCTTTCATGTCAGAATTTTGGATAATTTACATAAAAGATATTAGGTTATTTTCTACTTTTAAACAAAACCAAACCTTTCTATCACCCAACAATTTCTAGCATGCTCCATTATACCATAATTTAGTATTTCTATTGTCTTAATTAACTGAAAACATACTCCAACTTAGTTCTTTCATTTGTGGTAGTCTCTTTGCAAATGAATTTATAAGCACCTTTCAACTGCCAGTATCTTCCACCCAGATGTCTTAGCAAACAAATACATGTAAGAATCTTGAAAACAGTTCTAATAATGAAAAGTTTCAAATAAAGTTTAGCAGTCACCCTCACCAGAATACTCCTACTTTCCTTTAATGACCTTGGATCTCAGCTAACCATCTTGCTCCATGAGCTGCAGGGTCACACCGAGAATGTGCAATACTTGAGTGAATGGAATGAAAGCGGGCTAGTTTAGCCACTTCTAAGGGCTGTAACAACAGGTACTTGTCAAAAATGTAGTGGAAACTGCTTGACTGAGCCAATGCGGAAGGAGCTTGGCTAACTGAGGCCAGTCATGATGAAATCCATGCTGAACTCACTGTGTCCTTGACAGCCATGAAGCAATGACAGATCCAGCGCCGAGTGGTGCCATCACGACATATGTAAGAGAAGGCTCTGTCAAAGTTCCTATCTGGAGCACAGAAAGAAACTTTTTCTATTGTCTGGTCAACTATGAGGTCCTAGAAAAAGGGAAGCAAAAAGGAACAGAGAACTTATGAGGTTATTCAAGCTTCTCAGAAGAAACACAGAATGTTCATTTCATAATGCAAAAACCCCTGTATCTGATGCATCAAGCCTATGGAATAGCTGGATCTGAGGCCAGCAGTCTGAATACTCAAAATCTGACCCAAGATGATTTCAAATGTGCCGCCAGGGCTGAGAACCATTGCTCCAAGAGGAGTCTGGGAACAAGACTAGCCTCTTTGGCTTGAGTAATCTCCTGGGATTCTTAGATGATTGTGAACAGGGAGGGGGGAGCTATAAAATAAAATATGAAGTACCCTAAAAAAAAAAAAGAATTTGACCTAAGAGAGAACCCATGAGGCCCTTTGCCCAGATGCCTCCCCTCGCTTCACCTTCATGGTTTTTTAAAAGATTTTGCTTATTTTTTAGATAGAGGGGTAGGGGTGGAGGAAGAGAGAGACTGGCTGCCTCTCACATCCCCCAAACCCAGGCCCCCAACTGGGACCTGGTCTGCAAGCCAGGAATGTGCCCTGACTGGGATTTGAACTGGTGACCTTTTGGTTCATAGGGTGGTGCTCAAGCCACACCAGCTAGGGCTATCTTCATGTTCTAAAACATATGCTTGCTGATTCTAATTTTATCATGGTAGGTTCATGTTTAATTAATTTATAATATGTTGAAATCAATATACTTAACCCAATTTCCATATAACATTTGAATTTTGCAATTCTGGTGACTCACTGTGATTTTATTTTGCATAACCTTGATTACTATGGATTTCCTCCTTAGCAAAGTGATTGTCTTTTGTGTTGGCTGTCATTTTCTTATTGTGTAGGAGTTGTTTACATATTTTAAATATGAGCCATTTATAGATTGTACACATTGCAAAATTTCTTTCCCACTCCAAGTGGGTCCAAGAGTGACAATCCACCAATTACTATTATTACTCTGTGTGGAAAGAACTAATTACTGCCAGTGCTATAAGCAGCCACCAGGGGGAAACGTCACTTTCTCACTATTGTACATACAAATCAATGAAAAAACATAGCCCCCCCACACATATTTTAACCAAAACACCTATGAAAACTGCCCAAGTTCTTAAAAACAATCTAACTACAATGATCATTGTTTCTAAGAGTCATATACATTTAACACTATCACTCTCTTGAAGTTAAAAAAAAAAAAAGAAAAAGCCGTAGATGGAAGATCAAAATAACTGAAATGCAGCTATACAAGGGGGGAGCCAAAAACCCTCCCCCGGAATTTATTTATAAAAAACTGTGTATTTATTCTTACATGTTAAAACTTCAATCACCTTCAAAGTACTCTCCAGTTGATGCAGTACACCTATTAGAGGCATTTTTTTCCACTGCTCAAAACAGTTTTTGAACTCGTCGATTTTGATGCCTTTTAGTGCTTCTGCAATTTTTTTGTTTCACTTCTTCCACATCGGCAAAACGTTTGCCTTTGAGGACTTTTTCCATCCGGGGAAACAAAAAAAGTTACTTGGGGCAAGATCAGGTGAATATAGGGGTTGGCATGAGGGTCATGCCACTTTTGGTCACAAACCGCTGAACACTCAGCACAGTGTGGGCAGGTGCACTCATAAATCGCCCATCATGAAATGGGCAAATGCACTGGAAGTCTTAAAAAAAATGCACTGAAGTTGAACGCAGCCTCTCACAACAACACCAGCTGGTACACTAACACAGATGGATTCCTAGAATACTCACCTAGTAGGGGAAGCCTGTACTACAAGGGGCCTGCCCTCCAGAAGATAATTAGAAGATAATTCTGTTTTTTTTTTTGGGGGGGGTTCTCCCCTCGTATTAAATCAGTTAAAATATATCAGGCAAGTTACCCATCACACTGCTCTTTACCTGACAGACTTTCTCCTAGGTCCAGCAACATTTGAGTTTCTTTTTGAAAAACCGCTGTCCTGTTAAAATTTCTCCAGACTTTAAGGTCTCTTAGTAAATTTAAATTAATGATTAATGTACTTACATAACACCATATGCTCTCTAAGGGAGGAACCTGTCTCTGTTGGGCATTGAGGCATGTAGGATCCCTTTCTTTCAAAGGCAGAATGCTACCTATGATTTGATATATTGTGTGACTTCTAAGTAAATTTCAGCTAATTGAGCCATTTACAAGTCCTCAAGATTTCATTTGAATTGGGCTTTCAGTTACATAACAGTTTAATCAGTTCAAATATCACTTTCAAAAAATAGTGTTTTATTAAGGAACAAGAAGAAATTTCAAATATGGTCTATCATTTAAAAAAAATTAACTGTGGTAAAACATTCATCATCTTTTACATCATTCTTTACATCTGTGGGGATAAAGATTTCTTAAAAATATGTAACAACAAAAATAGACTTCAGATCTTAACATTAAATGACAATGCTTGGTAGGCTACACATGCTGTGTCATGTAGAGCAAAATGTTGAGTGACTTCTATAGTTTATCAGGTAAATGAGTAACTAAATCGGTTTCCTAAACACTAACTAGTCTGGGAAGATTGTACTTTGGACAAAGTAGAAAGACACAAAACCCTGGCCAGGTAGCTCAGTTGGCCAGAGCATCTTCCTGATAGGCCAAGGATGCGGGTTCAATCAAGAAGTAACCAGTAAATGCAATAAATAAGTAGAACAACAAAATCACTATTTCTCCCCACCCCCTTCCTCTCTCTAAACTCGAAGTGCAAGGGTACAGAGTGACTGCAACTGCTTAATGGCACTATATTGGCTCATTAGGGGTTAGAAAAACATGAGCAGTTACATTTAAGCTTATAAAAGTTTTACCTTAGTTTTTTCATCCACAACTCGGAGTCCATCTGCTGATACCCACAGAACCGCCTTAACCGCTTTCTTTCCAGTCTTTTAAGAGAAACCAAAAAGGAAGGAGGGGAGAGACACATACACAATATTAATAAAAAAGAGTCATCTTCCATAGAAAACATTGACTTCTGCCTTCCAAAAACCACAAGTACAAATGGAGTCCAGGAGGGGTGCCCAAAGCCAGATACTCAAACCAAACTGCAGAAACATTCAGGGAGAAACAAGCCAAAGCCATTATTTTAGAAACAGTGCAAAATAATACAATAAAATTAAGTAAAAGGGAAGGGATACATGGAATTAAACCAAGATACCACATTCCGTAAAGGGCAAAGAATTCGTAAGTAGATTCTTTACCCACTTAAAAAATAAACCAAGAAAACCAAGAGTCAGATAAATTTAAATACATAAGGAGTTACACCACAAGTAGCTTCTACAAGTGTACTTAGACCAGATAGTAATGCGTAAGTCTAAATTGAGATGCTGACCATTCTATTATCCTTTGACCCCAATGTATATAGCAGGACCTTTGGTCACCTGCAATTTTCATGTTAAAAACCCAAGAATTTGTCATTATTCCCTTAAAAACCATTATTTCTTCTCTCAGGATTAACACAGAACTAGTTTAGTTTTTAATTTGACATTAAATGCATGGAACCATTTTGGGGACATAGGAGAATTAAAAAACTGTTGAAAAGCATGGTTATTATGACATGAATTCTTTTTACTGCTGAGAAAAGAATTCTTTGCACACAAGAATCACATGGGAACAAGCTGATGTATGGTATCTCCTGAAATGAAATGAAAATGGGGGAGTGGCGGTTTGCAATAATAATTTAACAGCTGCTTTTCTTTCTAACTGCTCCAAGGATACAAGCAAAATAAAACAAAAGCAAAGTGAAAGCTGAGAGTAGGTATAAGGGGATCAGGTACTATAGGTTCGAAGCGGCAGCTTCTGGAAGGGACAAAGGAAGATAAAGAAAGGTGACACTCAGGTAAACAAAAAACTAATACAGTGGTTAACTGCTATAGTAGAGCTGAAAACAATGTAGAATGATGTCAGGAAGCAGGCCGAGTCAAATCTATTTGTGGAATCGAGAACGGTTATTCAGAGAAGACAGAACTGGGTGCTGAAATAATTTTTCGCAATGCCCAAGGTGGGAGGGAGGGAACGGACAGAAACAGTGGACATGTTGGGCAGAAGATGGCAATGCAGGGCATGGCAAGCCTGGGCTCTAAAAATATTCGCTTGAAAGTATGATGGGTGAGCAAGGGGTGTGGGAGCTGAAGAGTAGGAAAGGCCTAGCCACAGAGGGCCTCATAGGCCTGCTAAAGAATTCCACCTAAATTCTGTGGGCAACTGGGAGATACCAGAGGAATTTAAACACAAACGAAAAGACTGGCATTCTTAAAGTACCACTTTGGCACCAGTGTAGAGGAGCTGGAAAGAGAGTGTGACAGGAGGCAAAAAGACCACACCAAGAACCCAGGTGAGAGAAAATTCAGGTTGAGCCTTCTTGGCTGAGATCGGGATAGAGAGAAGGTTTTACATGGTAAATGTAAGGGGAAGCTGAGGGTCCTCTCTGGTTCCTGATTTGGGTAACTGGGTGGAGAGGTACCACCAACTAAGATAGAGCACAGAAAAGATGTAAAAGCACGTTTAAGAGGGAAAGGAGAGGACTTCGGTTTTAAGACAAGCAAAGTTTGAGGTGTCTGTGCAATATCCAGGTGGAGATGTGCAACAGGTAATTGCATATGTAGGTGTGAAGCTCAGTAGAGAATTCTAAGATGGAACCTGAGATTTGGGAGACACCATTAATGGGAATAATAAGATGGCCAAGGATAGAAAAGACTATCAATAACTAAAGAATTGGGAGAAGATGAGTTAAGTCTCTGAAATGCGAGAAAAGGAACAGCCAGAAAGACAGGAAACTGGGAAACATTCGGATGATTGAAACCAAGGGAGAGGGGTTTCAGAAGTAATGGGGTGGTCCAAAACATCAAATGTTGCAAAGGGATCCAGTGAGAAAAGCTGTGGAAAGTGTCCATTGGATTTAGCCATGAAGAAGACAAGGTACGGCGATAGGGGTTGTGATGGTTAGTTTTATCTGTCAAACTGGCTAGGTTATGGTTGCCCAGTTGTTTGGTCAAACACTAGGACAGAGGTTGCTGTAAAGGTATTTTGTAGGTGTGATTAACATTGACAATCAATTTACTTTAGGCAAAGGAGATTAACCTGATAATATTTGGGGAGGGGGACATCCAATCAGTTGAAAGCCTTAAGGTAAAAACTGAGGTTTCCCAGGGAAGAAATTCTGCCTCGAGTCAATAACATAGAAATTCTACTTAAGTATTCAGCCTGCTTGCTTGCCCTACAGATTTCACACTTGCCAGCCCCCACAATTGCATGAGCCAATTCTTTTTATTTAAATTATGTTTTACTGATTATGGTATTACAGTTATCCCAATTTTCCCCTCTGTCCCCTTCCACCCAGCACTCCCCACTCCCTCAGGCAATCCCCACACCGTTGTTCACGTCCATGTGTAAGTTCGTGGCTACTCCATTTCCTGTGCTGTACTTTACATCCCCGTGGCTACTCAGTAACTACCCATTTGTACTTCTCAGTCCCCTCACCTCTTCACCCATTCCCCCACACTCCCTCCTACCTCGCACCAATCACAATGCTCTTCATATGCATGATTCTGTCTGTTCTTTTTGTTTGCTTAGTTGGTTTTTTAGATTCAATTATTTTGTTGATTATGCTATTACAGTTGTTCCATTTTTTCTCCCCTTTATCCCCCTCCTCCTTACCACCCCCCTTTAGTTCATGTCCATGGGTTGTACATAGTAAGTTCTTTGGCTTGTCCATTTCCTATACTATTCTTAACATCCTCCTATTTTGTACCTACCTATTATGCTTATTCTCTGTACCTTCTCCCTCATTCTCCCCTTCCCCTCCCCATGACAACCCTCCATGTGATCTCCATTTCTGTGATTCTGTTCTTGTCCTTGTTGTATGCTTAATTTTTTTGTTTTTATTTTTTTAGGTTCAGTTGATAGTTGTTGATAGTTGTGAGTTTGTTGTCATTTTATTGTTCATAGTTTTTGACCTTGTATTTCTTAGATAAGTCCCTTTAACATTTCATATAATAAGGGCTTGGTAATGATGAACTCCTTCAAATTTACCTTATCTGGGAAGCACTTTATCTGCCCTGCCGTTCTGAATGATAGCTTTGCTGGATAGAGTGATCTTGGATGTAGGTCCTTGTCTTTCATGACTTTGAATACTTCATTCCAGCCCCTTCTTGCCTGTAAAATTTCTTTTGAGAAGTCAGCTGATATCCTTATGGGAACTCCTTTGTAGATAACTGTCTCCTCTTGCTGCTTTTAAGATTCTCTCCTTATCTTTAATCTTGGGTAACTTAATGCCTCTATGTCTTGGTGTGTTCCTCCTTGGGTCCATTTTCTTTGGGACTCTCTGGGCTTCCTAGATTTCCTGGAAGTCTATTTCCTTCACCAGATTGGGGAAGTTTTCCTTCATTATTTGTTCAAATAAGTTTTCTACTTCTTGCTCTTCCTCTTCTCCTTCTGGCACCCCTATGATTCGAACATTGGAGTGTTTGACTCATAGGTTCCTAAGCCTCTCCTCATTTCTTTGAATTGTTTCTTCATTTTGTTCCGGTTGGATGTTTATTTCTTCCTTTTGTTCCAAATTGTTGATTTGAGTCCAAGTTTCTTTCCCTTGACTATTGGTTCCCTGTATATTTTCCTTTATTTCACTTTGTGTAGCCTTCATTTCTTCCTTCATTTTGCAGCCGAGCTCAATCAGTTTTGTGAGCATTCTGATTACCAGTATTTTGAACTCTGCCTCAGATAGGTTGTCTAATCTCCTCTTTGCTTAGTTCTTTTTCTGCAGTTCTGATCTGTTCTTTCATCTGGGACATATTTCTTGGTCTCCTCATTTTGGCAGCCTCCCTGTATTTGTTTCTATGCATTAGAGCTGCTATGACTCCCTGTCTTGGTAGTGTGGCCTAAGGTAGTAGGTGTTCTGTAGGGTCCAGTGGCACAGCCTCTCCTGTCACCCAAGCTGGGTACTTGAGGTGCGCCCTTCAGGTGGCCTGAGCATGCCCTCCTCTTGTAGTTGAGACTTGATTGCTGTTGGCAGGTCAATGGGAGTGATTTACCTAGGCTAGTCAGCTGTAAGGATTGGCTGTGACCACTGACTACCAACCTTCGTCCTCTGTGGAGGATCAGCTGTGCAGGGATAGGGTGTGGTGCTCTGACATGGTCTATAGCTGTCCACTGGGTGAAGAGACCCTGGGATTCCCGGGTGGTGAGGGCCAAGGTCAGCCCCCACCTGTGTTCTGCCAGGGCCACCCAACCTGAGCTACAAAGCAATCTGAGATGGCTGCTATATGTGCTGGGCTTGGAAATTCCCTGGGGAAGCCAAGCTTTGGATCTAGGTTGGCTGATGCTAGTGCTGGGCCTGGGGCCACTTAGCTCTTGCTTGTTTGGTAGGATTTAGGAAAGTGTAAAGCATGAGCCAAGATAAACCATTCATATGGAAAATTCACAGTTAATGTTTGGATGGGCCAGTAAGTTGGCTGGGAAGGAATCTCAGGGGATCTCCAGGGTGGGCCAAACAGTGTTAGCCAGGTTGATGGAGTTTCAGGTGCGGCACCTGCCTGCTGGCTGTGTGGCTCCATGGGGGGAAGGCTCAGAAAAGGGACAATACCCTCTGTCTGCCTTTCTGTCTGGGAGAAAGCTGTGTTCCAGTTCCCACCTTGATGCCAGGTACTTCAGTTCCTCCCTGTAGGCCACTGATGCCTTTCAAGCTGATACCCCTGTTGTGTAGGAGCTCAGAGAGTGTGCGTCTGTGTAAGTCCATATGTGGGTTCTTTAAGAGGAACTGCTTGGGACTGCAGAAATTTCTTTTACTGACTCAATCCCTTCTGGTTTTTGCAGCCAGAAGTTATGGGGACTTATCTTCCTGACACTGGACCCTAGGCTGGGGGTCCTGGGGTGGGGCTGGGACTCTTCACTCATGAGATATCCCTTTGGAATATCTATCCACCACATGTGGATGTGGGACTAGCCCGTTCTACACCCCTACCCCTACTACCAGTCTTGATGGATATAGTTTCTTTAATTCCATAGTTGTCAGACCTCCATGCAACTCAGTTTCTGATGGTTCTGAGTGATGGTTGTTCTACATTTTAGTTGTTATTTTGATGTAGTTGTACAAGGAAGCAAGCTCTGTTTATCAATGCCACCATCTTGAACAGAAGTTGTCCTAGAGCTCACATGAGCCAATTCTTAAAATCAACGCTCCATGTCTTGGTAGCGTGGCTTGGTATGACAGGGAGTCATAGCAGCTCTCTAAATATATGTACAGATAGATATAACCTAATCTGAATATATATGAGAGATAAACAGATGGTGGTTCTGTTTCTCAGGAGGGTCCTGATTAACACAGAAGTGGGAGTCATATTAAGATGGGTTGGGAAGTAAACGAAAGGCAAGAAGAGTCTATGAGTATTAGGACAGGCAGAGGATCAAAGGAAGTCTTTAAGAATTGTGATAAATTAGCATGATGTACCAGCAATAAAAGAAACTTTGGATTAAGGAAAATGTGAATCTGAATTCAGGGCCACTGTTCATAAGCTACGCAAGTTATGTAGTCCCCTGAGTTCCCAATTCTTCATCTGTAAAGTATTTGCAGATGGTAAGGGTTGGTAAAAAGGATCAGAAATATATATAATTATCTGGGATTTAACAGGGTAATAAATCATTGATAGGCATTTATCATCATTAAATTATTAAACTTTAAGAAACTTTTCCCAATAGTAAAGCTTCTTGAAAGATACCTTTCAACAACAACAGATCATGCTTATATGCTGACTGGGCAAAGCTAGTGGAAAGTGGAAGACTGAAGGCCCAAGAAAAAAAGGAATAGTTTTTTTCAAGATTTTATTTATTTTCAGAGAGGAGAAGGGAAGGAGAAAGAGAGGGTTGGTGGCAACCCTCACATGCCCCCAACCAGGGACCTGGCCTGCAACTCAGGCATGTATCCTGACTAGGAATCAAACCGGTGACCTTTAGCTTTCTGGGATGATGCCCAACCCACTGAGCCAAGCTGGTCAGGGCAAGAGAGGAGTAATTTAGAAAACAAAGTCATCCAGGAGGTGGGATGGGATGAGGCAGATACACAAGTTTTAGACAGGAAGAGGGATGACCCCTTTCCTTGAAATGGACGGATGAAGTGAGGCTGAGTAGAAATGAAGACATTTTAAAAGAGGGTTTGGCAAGTTGGAGGAGTTTACTTCGTAAAGTCACAAATTTATCTGTGAAGGAAATGAGATCACCTGCTTTACTTTGCGGGGGAGGGGAAGGTAGACAAGCAGAGTAAGACAGGAAGACTTACAACAGCAGCCTAGGGGCAGTGTAACCCAGGGACTAGAGCACAGACTCTGAGACCAGGTTGCTGCCTGGGTTTCAATTCTGGTTCTGCCACTTACTATGTACGGAGGGCAAATTACTCACCTTCTGTGCTTCAGTTTCATTACCTGCATACTGATGCTAATAATCCTATGTACCTCATGAGATTACCATGAGGATTAAATGAATTAATATACATAAAAGGTTTAGAACTAGGATGGTCATATACTTTTGTCTAAAACTGGGGCCCCCTTGCCAGTGAAACGGGTGTTAGGCTGGGGCTGTTCCAGGCAGACTGGGACAGCAGTCGTCCCACCAGCAGCAGTGACAGCCGGTATTTAACCAACACGCACAGGAGCATGGTGTTCAGTAGCTTGCTGGAAGGTACGCTCTGTAAGGGAAGGGCTGTTTCCAACTTTATTGTTCACTGCCTCAGAACAATGCCTAGTACAGAGTAGGAGTTTAAGAGATATTTGTTGAAGGAATGAGTGTGCTAAATATCCGCTGTAGGGAATAGGAAACAGCTGATCAGTGACAGAGGAGACTGCCAAATGGCACTGAAAATCCTGTGTAGGAGATTTAAATGAGAGGTTTTATTAGTCTGCTTATTGAGCAATTGTAGCCTGCAGTGTTCAGTACCTGAGCCAACAGATGAAAGTACTTCAAGGCTGGGAGATTGACGTGGGAAAAATAAAAGGCCATTTTAAAATAGGAATGTTCCCCATTTAGCCTCCTTACCACGCAGGGGTGTCCGACCCGTGGCCCACAGGCCACATTCAGCCCAGGATGGCTATGGATGCAGCCCAACAGAAAATTGTAAATTTACTTAAAACCCTTTTTTTGCTCATCAGTCTTCGCTAGTGTCTGTGTATTTAATGTGTGGCCCAAGACAACTCTTCTTCTTCCAGTGTGGCCCAGAGATGCCAAAAGGCTGGACACCCCTGACAGGAAAATGGAACAGTTTATTGGCCCAGTTATACTGTTATCAAAACATTTCTACTTTTTGAGGTATGTCTTTATAATGGTGTTGTACTAACTTCTCAGTGAAGCAGTGTATTTGTCATATTTCATGACTTCTGATCTCTCTAAAGAGGGGAAGAAAATAGATAACATACATTTTTTTGTATCTGATTATACACCTGGGTGCTGGCACTTGGATGTCACTCCAGTCTGCCACATTACAGCTACTTCCACCAGCCTCTGAGATATTACGGATCCAAGACACCTATAGCTGAAATTAAGTCCAGCCTTCCCCTCACAGATTCTGTATAGTAGCAATGCCTCTGTATTATTTGTGAACTTTACAGTCTTTCATTCTGATAATATAAAATAATATTGCTAAGAAATTTTTTGAAAATACGTCATAGAAGATGAAAGTTTTTGTTTTTGCTTGCCCTAAAACTGTCCACTTAAAACTAATACCCGAGGAGATAAGAACGTCAGCTAGCAAAACAAACAACTCACCCAGAGTAAGTATGAAATGCAGTTTACGTACATCTTAGTGACACAAATATCTCTTTTTTCTTTTCAAATTCAGACAGAGAAAAGGAAAGAAGAGGTCAAGGTGTGGGAGCCACTGTGAAAGAGGTGAAAAGTACATGTCCAAATGGATGTAGGCCAAGTTGAGGGTGAGTCTGCCACAAACACCTCTTCACAAAAATACTACAGCCCTGACCAGTGTGGCTCAACTGGTTCTGTGTCATCCTGCAAACCCAAAGGCCGCTGATTTGAGAGGCAATCAACTGATGTCTCTCCCTTCCTTCCTCCCTTCCCCTCTTTCTAGAAATAAATACATGAAGTCTTACAAAAAAGACTATGTAATACTTCTGAAACTAATAACAATGTGGTGGGGTAAAGTAGATGTAAGATATTAAGAGTTATTTCATCACTACTGTTCCAACACTTTCCATTTTAACAATGATTTCACGGTTCTAGGTAGAATTCACATTGACTAGTGTCAATGTGCTAAAAACAGTTTTACAACAAAGAGAAAACTGCTTATTCTTCGAGGAAAGAAAATGAGTCTAACATGGAGAGAACTTCAGTTAACCTTGAATTTAAACTGGTGAAATCTGAGTAGAAAGGCTCAAGCTAACCTATGAATGAAAGATGACAAATGTAATTATAACTTTCAAGTAACCACTCAACTCTTTAAATATCCACCTTAGAATTTTAGAATTAACATCTGCCTTAAACACCTTTCATTACGAGCAGATATAAACCGACACAGAAACTGAGCAGGCTGACGCTGGAGAAAATGACAGCAGGTAGTGGGTCTATTACGACTTACTAAGTTAGGAAACTTACACGTACTGCAAAGAAATGCACAGATAATCTTAACGTGAAAACACCAGTGGAGAAACACAATGGTTGCAAAAATAACACAAATATAGTAATTTAAACAATAGTAAAGTAAACTGTAACACCACTTCCCCTAAATTTAAAAGCTACTCATGATAAAAAGTAACTGAAACAACTGATTACAATAAAGAACTACCATTACCTATCTATCAATCTATTTCCTGAGTACATTGTTTAAGAAATAAATTTAAAAAGGACAAAGATCATACGTTGGTGATATTCTCAGAAGGCTGACAGACCCTTACAGGTACTCCTTCATTTTACATATTGGTGTTATCTAGGAAAGTACTTCAGATTTCTGGTTGGAGAGATGAAATTTTAAATAGTTTAAATCAGAGATTGGCAAACTTTTCATGTGAGGGACCAGATACATATTTAAAGCTTCACAGGCTGTATGTTCTATGTCACAACTATGAACTCTGCCACAGTAGCACAAAAGCAGCCACCAACAATGTATAAACAAATGAACATGGTTTTGTTCCAATAAAACTTTATTCACCAAAACAGGCAATGTGCCACAGTATGCCAACCCGATATAAATCATCATAATCCCTAAGAAGTGATCATTAATTAAATCTTTTTGAAAAGAGAATTCATTATAATGAGATATTAAATTTGTTTGAAATTGTGTCCCGGAATTATTTTTCTTTCCTGTTTTTGTTGTTTTCAAATGTGCTTATCTCCTATTATTTTAAACTGTGACTCAGGTCTCAGGTGCTTTCCAGCTCTAAAGTTCTATGATTCCCCAAATCCCAGTGAGATAAGAGCATGCAATTAATCAACATAAACAGAATATTTGGAGGCAAGACAATTCTGCTAGGCATACGACCGGTAAGAGCAAAAAGGCTAAGCGGATGTTCTAATGTAAGCCAGCGTGAAGAAATGCTATACAGACACATGGAAGCATAATTTGGCAGAGCCAGGAGCTATTACAAAGCAACAGCAGCCAACAGTTTGGGCAGCAGGCGCAGAGCATGTCACTCTTTCTGAGCAACGGTGATTTGCTTCCTGTTTCACAAAGTTCTGCTACAAACCAGAGACCTTCAAGGGTACCCAATGTGTAAAGAATCACAGGCCAGCCTTTCTGTGCACATCTGCACACCGAGAAAACCCAGTCATTACAGAGTAGTAATATATTAACAGGCAACCAACCATGACATGGTGTGCCTTGTAATAAATCAAGAGACTTCTTTGCTGTCACAGAAAACTTGGCTTCATTTTTTTTTAACTGGAGAAAAGCCTTAAAGCCTTATAATTTGATGACATTTGAATTTCTTAACAGAATCATATAATAAACAGATTTTATTTTATCATTCCAAGATACAGTGAGTATTCCTCAAAGGACAAAGCAGTGAAGGGAAAGAAATGCAGCTTTCCATGGGACTGGAGACTGCCACAATCTCTAAAGGCTGCTTCACTGAAAGTACAGTAACTTTTAATCCAGGACACTAATGTACTCTATTTCCTGCATTTTCTTAAGTGAAAAGGGCCTTTAAAGGCTTTCCAAAAAAAAAATAAGGATGGTAGCATATATGAACCAAATAGCAAAGTAGGCAGCATTATAAGAAAAAGCCAAGAATATGATCCCTCAACTCCAAAGAAATGGAGTATTTCAAGGAAGGGGAGGAATGGGCTATGTCAAATGCTACTGATAGGCTGAATGAGGTGACAAAACCACTGGAATAGTAATATAGAGGAAGAACCAACAAGACCAGCTTTGGTGGAGTGGTGAGGGCAAAAGTCTGATTAAATGGGTTTAACAAAGGAAGGGAGAAGAGGAACTCTAGGCACTAAGAAGAAACCTTTATTTAAAAGGATGGTTTGTTTTCATACTAGTGGACAATCCACTAAAGAAAGAAAACTGTTGGTGGCGGGGGGGTAGCATTGCTGGAATAAACAGGAGCTGGAATAATCAGAATCTACTGGAGGAGCTGGCTGCAGCCTGCAGCATGCTCATCCCTTAAATAAGAGGGAAAACAGAGCGTGTGGGCATGGATGCAGGTCTGTGAGTATCTCCGTTTTAAACATATCCTAGGTTTTACGTGCAAGATTTCAATGTCTGGAATACTGGCAACTAATTCCAAGTTACACACTGTGCACAGGCCATACAACACGTTTGTGGGAAGCATTCAGGCCCTTGAATAACCTGTTTCCTCTGCATTAGGCCCTTGTTCATTCATTTTAATTAAGGTTCACCAGAGGACAGCAAAGGCCAATCCTTTTGAATGGCAGAACATTAATATGGGGTAGGTGAAAGGACCCTGCACCACATTTCAGAAAACTTTGGTTTCAGGGTAGGCACTGCCATTTACTACTAGGTGGGTGACCTCTTTGAGCTAATTCATTCATTTGTAAAATGTAGTTTCATGAACTATCCTGCCTAATTCACAGAGGTGTTGTGAGTAGCAAATTAGAAAGGAGGTCAAAGAATACCATAACCTATGAAGTTCTATATAAACATAAGTAAATGCGTGTAAGATAATAGAAAATATATATTGGTCTTGGTCCCCAGTTCCTGGCACAGAGCTCCCCAAACCCTTGGAATTTTCTAAGCGGTAAGGGCACTAAGAGCATCTTTTGTTCTAATGAGGTGACTCTGGGTGGGCCCCTGGATGAGGGCTGGTCACCAGAAAGACCAAGCCCTGATTAGAAGCTTGGAATTTTCAGCCTCACCCTCCATTCTCCAGAGAGGGAAGAGGAACTAAAAATGGAATAATAATCGAGCCTATGTGAGAAAGCTTCCATAAAGTCCCAACGTTAAGAGGTTCAGAGAGTTTTCGGGGTGGCAAACACATCCACACTGGGACGGTGACACACCCGAACTCCACAGGGACAGAAGCTCTTGAACTTAGGATCCTCCCAGACCTCACCCTATGTAGCTCTTCATCTGTATTCTTTATCACCTCCTTTGATAAACTGATGTGTTTGCCGGAGTTCTGTGAGCTGCTCTGGTAAATTAATCAAACCTGAGGAAGAGGGTCATGGGAACCTTCGATTTGTAGCCAAACAACTGGACAGAAGTTGTGAGTAACCTGGGACCTACTACTTGCAGTTGAAATAAGGTGGGAGCAGTACTGTGGGACTGAGCCCTTACCCTGTGGGATCTGACACTATCTCCAGGTAGACAGTGTCAGAATTCAGTTCAATTGCAGGATACCTAGCTGGTGTTGCAGAGAAGTGGTTGGTGTGGGAAAAATCCCCACATATTTGGTGACCAGAAGTGAAATATTCTGTGTGAATATACAGGAGACACAGGAGAAAGACTCACAGGAGGTACAGGGAACTGAGTTTTTCTGATACCATGGCTTTAAAAAGAGACCTAATATGGAAGTCTAAGCATTTTATATCTCTGTGTTCAGTTAGTTCCTGATAGAAATGGGAATATAGATTACTTAGCTCATAGGGTTCCTCAAATATATTAAAATTATAAAATCCTTTTCAAATGTTAAATGCCCTCTAATTACTTGGTAATAAAGTACTGGTCTAGTACGGCCCAAAACACAAATGAAGATGCATGTAACACTTCTTAAAAAGTTGACTACATTCTTGACTTCCCCAAAATAATGAGCAATTTAATGTGCTACTTTGGAAAAAGTTATTTCAGGTTCTCAGTTTTTTCCCATCTCGTTTAAGATGTGTATAAGCTTACAGTGGGTTAGTAATAGAGGCCAGTGACAGAGCCAGGCATCCGTTCCCTATAGATGAAGCTTCTGGAGGCACTGCTCCCATTGGCAGGTGAGGCAGGAGCAGGAAGTGACTGTGTAGTCAGGCCCAGGATGCAACTCGGGGAAAGGAAGCAGCAGTCTTCCCGGCCATGACTTAAAAATTCAGAATCAGAGCTAATAATTCTTACATCTACCTACTTTCATGCCAGATGTGTTTGATGGAAACACTTCTTAATATCCGTTGTTCTCGTTATGCCGGACCATTAAGGCACACATGATGTGAGGGCTAAGAAAACATCAAACTTTATGGGGAACTGTGCTGGATAAAAACTCCCTATCCCATACTGTTCTATGAGAGGCTTCATTTTCAGCTTTCATCAAACCACAATTCACCTAGCAAACTCAACAGCCAAGTCTCTTTCACCAGCCTATTTCTTGTAGAAGAGTGTGCAACTGGAGTTGAATGATGGCAACTTGAAAGATTTAAAAGGCTCCAAAGTAAAGTTTTGCATTTAAAAGCACCGTTCAAGTTAAGATTATGAGTGATGCTCCCCGACCTCTGCCCCACCTTGGTTTTCCAAAGTCTCTGAATGACTTACTGTAATTTTTTAAATTGTATATTAGAATAAAATCACCCTGCCATAAAAAGAACCCCCCCTGCAATAACATTAAGAAAACACTCTGATGGTCACATTTGTTCACGGATGCCAGTATGGGATTCCTTAGCACCTTTTAAGGATACCCTGTGGGCGTCAAACTCACTAATATGATTTAAGTATCTCCAAAATAAGTATGTTAGTTTGAATCACTAAAAAAGACTCTTTAAAGTTTTAACTAATAAAAAAGCAAATTAACTAGAGATAAATCCAAAGTTAACTACTACCTTTAAAGAAGTCAGAGAGTAAAAATAAGTTTCCAGGAAGCTCTTTATTTACTAGCATCCTTTAGGGCTGAATCTTTTAAAATCTGCTTGTAAATAATATGAAAACGGCGTGATTGTACAGTATAGTGACTAAGAGTGTGGGCTCCAGAGTCATATTATCTGGGTTCAAGTCTTAGCGTCTACCACTTATTATTATATGTGTGAATTTAGGTGGGCCACTTAGCCTCTGTAAAACTTCAGTTTTCTTGCAAATTAGGGAGAACGATAATTTCAAGGTTATTGTAAAGAGGAAGTGAGATGACTCATAATTTTCTTTTTCATGCCATACAGGCTTATCATGTGCCAAATGCAGTGAAAACAGTGACGAAGCGCGGTGTGGCCCCGTCCAGCTACTGCAGGTGCGCCAGGACCTGGCTGCGGACAGCAGTGAGCACTGCCGCCTTGGGACTGATTCTGAAATAAGACCTACCTTTGCTTCTCAACGCCATATTATAAACTTAAAAAAAAATACCTTTAGCATGTTTATATATGAAGTAAATTTCAATGACCTAGCCTTCATAGACAAGGCTGTTTTACTATAGTAGACATGAAAAACTAATCACTTGGAAAATAAAAATTGTGTAGTAATTGTGGTGATATGGAATTGTTTTGAGAAATTCTGTTTGGAAAAGAATAAGCACTCCACAAAAAAACATTTCCTTAACAATTAAGTACCAATTAATAATAATGGAAATGTTCATAGAATTAGTTCTTTCTAGATATGATCCCACATACTACGAACCTGTTAATTTGACTCAGGCTCAAAATGTCTATTAAAACATTTATGGTGACATGTGTGGTGGGTCAGTTATGTAACTTTTTATTTCAGGTTGACAGCAGTAACTAAATTAAACTATTCACTCTAAAAATCCTTCAAATTTGTTTACATTAATATAAAGGTACCCTACACAAAACATGTAAAAATGGGTTATTACTAAAATATTTACTTCAGAAGGAAATGGGAACTATTTGTTTTATAAAACAAATTATCGGAGTAATAAAACCACCTGGTAAAATAAACAACTGTGATGGGATTTTTATATTCACATAAAGTTTTAGTAATTTACACTGTTATCCAATGACAGCAGTTTTTTCTTATACTTCTGCATTATTTTGTAACAATTACTCAAAACTAAATGTGGACACAAAAATGTTACAAATATAATTACCTACTTGTACATATATTAGTTCTATGGAAATCTGAACATTCAACAGTCATTACTTGAAAAGCATCTACAGAACACTCCATATATGACAGATATTCGGTAAACTAATCAAGATAGTTTTTCCTAGATAAGTAAGTAGCCCAGGGTAAAAATCATAGGATCCCCAAAGATAGGTTTATGTACTTTCACTTACTTCACCTGAAATTTAATTTAGATTGAAAAAAATAGTGTTGAGGATAAAAATTGGGAAACATTTAATTTTCACTTGAATTTAATTATTTCTTCCCATTTCTCTGTCAATACTGAACACTGAATAAAACCCACTTGTTAAAAATTCAGCTAATATGCTAATATAAACAGTTTTGCAAGATCAAATTAAACTTAACCCCTAGTCTTAAAGAGACAATCCTTTTTTAACCTACTTTATTCATTTATTGGACTTTCCTAGGAATCATCAGATTTGTTATCAATAGACATAAGTAATATCATAGATAGCAACTTTCTAATTCATTAATTTTCATACATAGTCAAATCAATTCCTGTATTATAGAAATAACAAAGCTGTATTTCTTTTTTTTCTTTAATACATCAGTGCTATACTAGGGGTGTAACTCCTTATAAAGCAAGCACAAATGTGGCATCAAACTTACTTTTCCAAAGAAGCCTTTGAAGAACTTCCTTTCCTGGAGGAACAGGGGGACAAGTCGAGCGCTATTATTGTATGGGCTAAATGTCCCAGGGTTTCACACCAATACGCACATAAGGAAGTTGGGTAAAGGGCAAAGTAGGAGAAGGGGGGAGTGAGTTTTGAAGAGTTATCCATACAAGGAGTGACACGAGAATGCAGGGAAACACACTGTGTGGCCTAAGATTCCGTGGAAAGAATGAGGAGAAGTCAGAGCCTGTATCCATGCAGAGCAACTCGTTAGTTTAGTGTTCTCTATTTACTTTTAAAACAGAGATTGTCCAAATTTGGTAGCAGAGAAAAAGATTAGGACATCCTAGTTTTGTGAGATTCGCATTTTAAATTTCATAATAATGAGTAGTCAATAGATTAGTTCCATATACATATTTCAATTGAAAAGTGGTCAACTATGTGGAAGTCATCAATTAAAAAGCCAGTTCACATTCAAATGACCATATAATGACATAGCAACACAAAAAACTAAATTATGAGCGCATAGCAAGGGTCCTTGTCAGGCTTTTTCTTACTGAGTTCAAGAGGTCATTTAGACAATGCTTACTGATGCATTAGGATTAATTTGTACGTGTGCTGATCGATCCCATGACAATCGGGGGAGATAATAAATATATTCTATTCCAGCAGTTGCGGGGGGGGGGGGGGCGGGGCGGGGGAGTGGAAGAGGGTATAAGCAGGATAAATGGTAACGGGAAAAAATATAAATAAATAAATAAATTCTATTCCAAACACAGAATAAATCATCTATAAAAAACACAAGGCTAATGATCTCAGTGGAGCAGAGAAAACAAATATATGAGAACATAACCACATCTGTGAACAACTGAAATGTAAGGAATAGAGTTTTCTTTTCTTTTTAAATGTTACTGTTTTAGAATAAAGAAATTTGCATGGACAGTTATAAGCACATGAGAGAGACATAGCTAGCTATGGTCCCAGCACTAATTTTTAAGCATATACAAACTTTAAAAACTGGTCACCATTTAAAATTTGAAGAATTTAGGCAAAGTAGATGGGTTCTAATTCACCCGAGCTAGATTAACTTTACCTTTCCTAGTTTTGGTTAAACTACACTTTAAGCCTTTACTTTTTACAATGTTTTTAATGATGGGCAAATGTCTAGAAAAAAACAACTGTACAGAAATTTGACTCTCTCAGACAATTTATAGTCATTCAAACACTAAATCGTTTGTTTGCTCCCAAAGTTTTGAAAATGACAAACAGTACCATATATTGCCACAAAATGTTTTGAACTTAAGTGGGAAAAATAATAAAGTAATTGGGGTAGTTATTACAGTAAGACTAACTTTATTTCTGCTGCCAAGTTTGGTGACCCTAGTTTTGTTAGACTGAGCAACCATCAGTTTTTAAGGATGCAGCCAAAGTTAAAAGATTCACCATTCTTAAGGGACAGTGAGGTGAGGGAAAGAGATCTATTAATATTGAATTTAGCTCCCAGAAAAGCGCTTGTTAAACATGGAGTTTGCCTTCTTTTTATAAAAGATCTCAGATGTTAATGAAAAAAGGTGGACGTGCAAAATGCATAAAAAGATAGTTATTAGAGAATACTGTTTTTTAAAAATAATTAAGTTATGATTCTTTTACCTGCTAAAACAAAAACATATATTAGAAAAAATATATCAAATAGTGAATTAAAAAACCAACATATTAGAAACTGGTAGTATAATGAAACTAGTCTAAAACCAAGACAGAGCAAGAGACACTTACAGAGACAATGGGAAGAAAAGACCTTTCAAAAGGAAGGGCATCTTGGATCAGTGTCAAGCAACATAACCAGAGGCCTGATACACTCTTTACAGAATAGACTGACATTACTCCTCACCCAGCACTGACTATAATATAAAGACACTGAAAATGAACAATAGATTGTCCATAGACAATATCTCATACAACCTAAATCCCTAAGTGGCTAATTTGTGAAACTATGGCACAAGGTGAGTTAAAAATAGCTATAACTAACTCTATGTATACAAAGTAAAAAACAATTTAAATATATTTAGGCTCTGTGAAGCATATGTTTAAATCACTCTTTTGTTTAGTTATAGTATCTTTTCATTTGAAAATATTGTTTGCAGATAACTTCTAATTTAATTTAAAATAATCCTAAATTTTAAGGAACTACTTCAAGGAAAAAGCAAGCTATCTTGCAAACTACCGTACTTATTCAATTCCCCCCAAATTTAAAAAGCACTAGAATATTAGATTTTTAGTTTAAATATCATTTAAGTGATAAGTTTATGATGTTTGCTTTGCTACTTAACTGGTACATCTAAGCTATATAATTCTTCAAATTTTAAAAACTTTGGCATTTAAACTAGTTCCACAGATATGCAATTTTCCTTTAATATGTAGGTTGTATACTTTTACATTTGCTTGCATTTATGTGAAACTCTAAGAGGAAGCTTTACGATCTATTATGTAAACAGAAACAGAAACACCTCCAGAGACATAGCTTTTGGCAAAATATGAGCATCCGGTATACCTGATCATAGATGTTATAGATTATAGATGTCTGTTAGGATCAATGTTTGGTAAGAGGGGAGGCAACTAGAAATTTCTGCACAGTAAAAATGTGAAGACAAAAGTCGTGAATTTTTGTGGACTAATATGATCTGGGAACAAAAAGCTGGAGACTTCCAACTTCTGCAACCTTCTCAGTACAGCATCACGTAAGGGGACAGCTGAGTGTGCTGAACAGAAAACTGACATCAGTTACCTAAAAATCCAATCTCATTTTTATTTCATTTTTTTATTAAAGATAACTTTAATTTAAATATGCATACTTGATAGTGCAACGTAGGAAGAGAGATACTAGAATATGAATGTCATTGATGGAGTGTTTATTGATTTGAATGGGACACACAGTAAAAGCTAGTAACTTTTTAATTAAACATTAGGACTTCCCATTTGAAAAAATGTGTTGAAAATCAATAGTCAAAACATCTATAGGTATCTAGTGAAACTTCCTGTGTATTTTACACTTTTTTGGTAACTTGTCAAAAATGAAAATAAAAAGGTTTTATTTTTAAATTTAACTTCCTTTCTTTTAACTGATGTAAACTGGTTTAGATGCAGAAATATGTGTCAAATAAGAGTACTCAGGGCTGAAAATTGGCTCACGTAAAATTGGTAAGAATGAAAGTATTAGCCGAGGGTGTTTGATTCAGGAACACGTAAAATTGGTAAGAATGAAAGTATTAGCCAAGGGTGTTTGATTCAGGAACACGTAAAATTGGTAAGAATGAAAGTATTAGCCAAGGGTGTTTGATTCAGGAACTGTTTGCATTTTTATTTCTGATAAATTCAGAAATATTTTTCACTGTTGCAACCACGTGCTGAAGTCAGGCACTTACCCCAGCACACAGTTCTGTGACAGCAACACAGCTCTGCCGACTGCACGGGAGCAGCAGCCGAGTGCAGGGCACTGAGTAATAGCATGCTCGTCAGTGTGGAGGTGCTGCGTTAGATTCAATCTTGTTTTTAAAAACACATGTTTCCCTATGTAAAATTATAAATGTTCACTCCAAGTCTCCTAGATAGGGTTGGTCTGAAAAATTTTAAAGAACTTCTTGAATGAAAATTTCAGAAATGGTTAACTTCCCCTCAAAGTTCAAAAGTTTAAGTACATACAGAAAAATAATCAACATATATAAAACTTCATTTTAGTCATAAAATACCACGGGGAAATAAGGATCCTTTAGAGTATGCAAAAGGATTTTATAAACTTTAAACATGAAAAATAATTATGCTTATGTGGTAATTATTATGAGATTCAATTTGATCACCTGTTGAGGACTGAATTGTTTTCTGCATTCATTCCAGAAATATTTTTTGAGTGGCTACTATGTGCCAGGCACTGTTTTAAACCAAGTGGCAATTTGGTTTCTATTTCTGGTGAAAATAAAAACTCATTAAATTTTATTATTTAAATAGTCCTGTACTCGATCATGCTTATAGCTTATAATCTTCTTGGCCAAAATAATAAAAAGGTAAAATAAAACAAAAACATTCACTTAACTAAAAAATTAGTTTTAAAACTTGGCAAACAGTGGCTATCTCTGGGATTGCAAGAGATTTTACATACTGTTTTTGTTCATTTGGATTTTATACAATGAACCCTTACTACCTATATAATAAACAGATGTTTTCTATTTAAAAATAGGTTTAAAATATAACTAGACAGTTAAGAGGGTTAACTGCTCACTAAACAACTAAACACCATTTCTTAATACATACTTTCTGGGGAAATTTAAACCATTTCTAGATTTTCCTCATTTAGAGGGTGAACATGAAGCTACACTGAGTTGAAAGACTTTCTAAAGGTTGATTCTGCAGTGACCTTCTAGCAGTAAGTTATACAAGTTTTTAATAACTATAGTTTGTTTCAGGTGTATCTAGTCTGTTCACAGTTTCATCTGTCGTTTTTACTCATTAGTTTATGGTGTTTAAAATGTCCTTTAAATGACTATTGGGCAGATCATTACATTACTTTTTTAAATATTCTTAGCTAAACTGATTTTTCTAGCAAACTTAACATTATTTTGTTAAAGAGGAGACTGAATTTATATTTCTTGTAAAGTTACAATATCTGTATCTACATTTAATTGGGGAATATATTCAGGTAGACATGGCAAGTCTATAAATTATAGTTCTATATACCATAATACATGGATGTAAGTCCCTTTAACATTATGATAATTGGAGGGCAAAGACAGACTAGGGAGGGCTTCAATCGTTTAAGAATTTAAATAACTAAAATCTAAGGTAAAGGGCATGTGTGTGTACATATGTGTTCTTCTGTCTATATTGGTTTAGTTTTTATTTCATTACTTCTTTGCATAGCATAATCAGTTTTTTTCTTCTTTTCCCTTCTACAACAGACTCAGGCATTTCTTCCAAAATGTAATCTACTTCTTGGTGTGGTTGCTTTCTTGATTTTATATCTTTTATACTGAGGAATTCTAGAAAAAAGGTCATACAGAATGCACCAAGAAGCAGAAAAGTTCTGATTATTAAGTAAATTGAGAAAAAAAGCACTCATTAGTAGCCAAACTTGTGGCAGCCCCCATACCAGCAAACCCAAAGCAACAAGTATTTAATGCTATTTGGGGCAAGGGCATGCAGAAGTAATGCTTAAAGCTTTCAGAGCAAAGGTGGGTGGGGGTGGGGACGCCACACACCAGAGACCAAAGGTTGTGAAGAGGGCTGTCAGATTTTTCAAAATGTTTTTCGATTATATCCAAAATATGAAATTAACACTTTCATCTGAACCTTTATGAGCTCTGAACCCATTCTCTCCTTTTATTAAATACACAGGCATGTGCCTAGAATGTGTTCTATGGCATAAAGGCAAAGTAAACATTTATCTTAGAAAAGGATTTTTCCATTTCAAGTATGCCGCAGTTTGTGCAAGAGGCAGAGAAATACACTGTTTATGTTAAAGGGGGGTAGAGAAGGAAACTGGGAGTAGCAGTCAAGATAGTAAGTCCTCCCCAAATGTATACCTCGCCAGCCTTCAGCACAGAATCCCTATCTTCTATTTTTTCCTTGAAAGCGGTTTGTTACCGTAGACTTAAAAACAATAATTTATAACCCAGCTATCACAGTTAAGACACTAAATGTAACAGGTTTATCCTGGCTTTAGAATATTATTCATTTCATTGTCTAATATGGGTTCTTAATCAAAAGTATCTTTTGGATAATGTCTGGTCTAAATTGAAGTTGTTCTTTATAATTTACATCTCTGGATGGACAACATGAGATGTTCTTTATTAGTCAACTCACGTCTTTTGCCTTAAGAGAAACACTGTTCTTATTGGATTGTGCATCACTAAAATTTACTGAGCAAAATCTTTTTTAAGAAAATATTTACAGCATATAGGCCAACCCTGGCAACCATGAAATACATACAGCTTTCAGTCTTTTCACAGCATCTTCACAGACGTGCATTCCTCTTGATTCATCAACTTCTACATGGCCAAGGTACTGTAGGAAGAAGAAGAAAGTTAGGGGTTTTGTTATGTTTATTGAGTAGCTACTATATGATAGGTATTAGATGGTAGGAAATTGAATATTGAAATTTCTACACTCAAGAAACTCAGCCACTGTAGAAAGTTAAGATAATGTTACTTTACTCACCCTCAGTGTCCTCAAATGAATGAGATGTATAATAAGTGTCTCAAAGAGTTATTACAGAAGGATACGTGGTAGGCACTAAATGTTACCTGAATCTAGTGGATCTGAGGATATTGCCTGTGCTAGAAACAGCTATTGTACCTGTAAACATAAAAACCACCCAAAAGCATAGTGTGTGTATGTATGTGCACACACACGCATGTATTTAAAAAGGCATAAATAAAAACCAGTTATTCCAAGGCTGAAGAGTTCACACACTCCTTTTAGGGGGAATACATAAGAGCAGGGCGGAAAACTAAAACAAAATTTGAGGCCGTGCATCTGAGCTTTAAAAGATGTGAAGCATTTGAGGAGCTAGAAAGGGAAAGTTTAGGGAACTATGTTAGGCAGAGGGAATTCAATAAAAGTGCGAGATGCAGAACAGGGTAACTATATATCAGCAAGTATTATTACTATTTGGCTGGAATAGTATACGCACTTGGGGAACTGGAATGCTAAAGACAGTCTGTACTTAGAAGGAACGGAGGGCTAATAAAGCTTTTTTTTTTTCAAGGTGGTAATAGGATGCAAACTGTACCTTAGTATGGGAATAGTTTTAGATTAGAAAAGCAGAAGGAATGGTAGCAATATGGCAAGTACTCTTTTTTCAAAGGAAATTTAGGGTCTGTTTCTGGGTAAGATAGAGTAGACAAATTTTACCGTCTACCCATTGAATGAACCAATAAATCCTGGATAGAATGCCTGGAGCACCTATTTGAGGTTTCAATAAAGAGTAGACCAATCAGAGAATAATACCATAATTGAAGATATTTTTGAACTGGCAGGGAGTTTCCCTCCCCTCCCCTCCCCTTCTTGTCACCTCCCACTGTGGCAGAGAGAGAACTCTGGGAAAAGCACTGTAGCTCTGGCTCAAGGACCAGGTAAGAGAAATTCTCATCCTCAGAAAGAGAACAGGAATCCTCTTCCCTTTTATTCATCTCTCTTTGTTTCTTTCTTCTCTCACACTGTAGCCACAAGAAACCCTGTGACGGCAGAGGTGCAGGTGGCGGCAATGGAAACCACACCTGTAAGGGAGGGGAACCTTCCTCTCTGTTCAGTGGAACTGTGATTCCAGGAAGGTGCAGCCAACCCCTTTCTGTTCCCCCCCCCCTCTGTGTGTCTCCCACCATTTGGCCCTGGAATGGAGGTGAAACAGTGGGAATGCATGGGAAACACATGTATACAGAGTTTAAGTAACTTATCCAAGGTCATTCTGCTAATGAAAGCTCAAACTCACGTAGCCTGGTCCAGTCTTATAATGCTCATATATTGAATTTTTCATTTTTACTCTAATCTGTTCGATGATGAATAAATGCACAAAACCAATGTAGAAAACTTCTGGACTTCAGGTAACAAAATACTTGAGGCATCAATTACAAAACTCATGAACTAAGGTCAAAATAATTAAATGTCTAAAGAATTGTAACATCTATAATTTTGAATACACATCAAATAAAACAGCAAAATACTCACATTTTAGCTGTGGATAAAAAGGGGTATGTGATAAATCTAACAGAAAGGAACCTCACAGGGGGACCTGGTCATACATTCCTGCCTGGCAGGTCATGGTGTGAGTCATGCTTCGGACCTATAACCTCCCTAGTAAAAGGTTATCTTTGCCTTAAGTGAGCCCTGTCCACTTTTTTAACCACAGTAAATATTTAATTTTAAAAAACTTTAAATGTGCCCTGGCTGGCGTAGCTCAGTGGATTGAGCTTGGGCTGTGAACCAAAGTGTCACAGGTTCGATTCCTAGTCAGGGTACATGCCTGGGTTGCAGGCCATAACCCCCAGCAACCACACATTGATGTCTGTCTGTCTGTCTGTCTGTCTCTCTCTCTCTCTCTCCCTCCCTCTCTCTCTCTCCCTCCCTCCCTTCCCTCTCTAGAAGTGAATGAATAAAATCTTTTAAAAAAAACTTTAAATGTATTGGGGTGACCTTGTTTAATATGATTATATAGGTTTCAAGTGTACATTTCTGATACATGATCTGTATATTGCACTGTGTGCCCACCACCCGAAGTCAAATCATCTGTCACCATGTATTTGGGCCTTTACCTTTTCCTCCCCCCACCCCACTTCCTCCTGGTAAGCACCATAATGTTGTCTGTGTCTATGGGTTTCATTTTTATATTTCACATATGAGTCAGATCACATGGTTCTTAGCTTTTTCTGAACAACTTATTTCAGTTAGCACAATATTCTCAAGGTTTATCCATGTTGTCACAAGTGGCAATATTTCATCTTTTCTTATGGCTGAGTAGGGTTCCATTGTGTATATGCACCACACCTTCTTCAGCTAACCCTCTTTCGAATTCACAACTCTTGTCTTGGCCACTGTGAATAATCCCGCAAAAACATGGGGTGCATATCTTTTCAAATATATGTTTTCAAAGTTCTGGGGTAGATGCTCAGAAGAGGGGCTGCTGGGTCCTATGGTAACTCTATTCTTAATTTTTGAGGAACCTCCATACTGTTTTCCAGAGTGGCTGTGATGAGGGGACTCAAGAATTGGAAAATTTTAGTTTTAGTTAATATCAATAAACTTAGTAATCAATGCATGGAAAAAGCTACTGTTCCAGGAACTGAAGGTGTGACCTGCCCTGACACCAGGAGACCAGAGGCAGTTCCACCTTCGTGCCTCAGGAGGAGGACTCAAGCAGTCAAGAGGGCACGTGAGCCACTGTGTTCCCGACCACACCCTCCACACAGATAAAGACCGCAGCCCTGAACACAGGTGAAGAACCACAGGTCAACAGAGGAAAGAATGCTGCAGCTTTTTATCTGATTAACCTTTTCCCTGAATTCCAAATCCCTTACCTACACGTTTCTTCTCCCTTTCAAAAGAGTGGGTTTGAAATGGAATGTAAGACAGTCTGTTAGGTTATGTAAACCGCTGTCTTCTCAGATCGCCGGCGTCTGAATCAAGCGCCCACAAAGACCCAACCCCTGTCTCTGCTTACTGGTTCTGGTGGCGACAGGCAGCACGAACACCTGCATGTGGACTTTCCCGGTGTCAGCTGCGTGCGTTTATGTTCCCACCAGCAGTGAATGAGGGTCCTTTTTTCTCTACAACCTCCCCTACGTTTGGTTATTCCTTGTCTTCTTGATCTTCTCTCCATTGTTTTTGTACACTAGGTTAATAAACCTTTGGAATGCCTTTTTCAGCCCACCCTCAAGAGAAGGCATAATCTTGTTAACTACCCTGCAATCAATCCAATCCCATGTAATCTTGTAATTCATGTAATCTTCCTTATGCCCCACCCCCACCAATTACACGTGTATAAAAAGAAACTGTTATTCTGGGAAGCCTTTTTCTCTGAAGCATTTGAGATCTTGCTTCTGGTATGTAGTCAGTTTGGCTCAAATAAACTTATAAAAGTTCTCTGTAGGTTTGGATGTTCTCTACATCAAAATGGTGAATCAAATAATGCATTATATATAGTTCTAAACCGGAAGAGTATAGCCTTCTTAGGGAAAATCTGAATACAAAATCCAAGAAGATACACAATCATGCCCTGCATAAAAACCTTTCAGTCAAAGACAAACCACATGCACAACAGGGGTACCATAAGATTAAACTGGGGCCAAAGAATGCCTATTGCCAAGTGACATCTAGCTGTCTTAACATTCTAGTGCAATGCATTACACAAATACCATTGTGTTACAATTGCCTACAGTATTCAGTGCAGTCACGGGCTGTACAGGTTTGCAGCCTAGCAGCTGTAGGAGAACAGATTTTTGTCACGCTAGAATATGTCTCTTTGGCATAAGGATTATTTTAGTCTGGCTAATTTTACGAAACAACATATAAAAGAGAAGCCCTGAAATCCAAATAGAAGTTACCTTTTGTAAAAGACATTTACTTTGTAAGGGAAATCTCCATTTGTAAGGTGTCTCCTTTGCCGTACCAGAAGAGAATAAGTTTATCTTTAGAAATGGTTATCAATACAGAAGACAAGGATTTAAATATGCTAACAACCTGAGACTTCCCACCAAGGCGGAGGCATATGTAGACTTGCTTCGCCTCCTCGCCCAACCATAAGAAAGATGACAACCAATATAAAAACAAAAAACAACCAGAAGTGCCAGAAAATCAAACTGTATGGAAGTCCAATAACCAAGGATTTAAAGAAGAAACATTCATCCAGACAGGTAGGAGGGGCGGGGAGGATGGTGAGGTGGGAGAATGGGCAGTCCCGCATTCATGTATGGCGGATAACAACTGGGAGGGACAACTGCGGAGCAAGCAATCCCAGCCTCAGGCCAGACTGTGTAGCCCAGGGTGCCAGTACAGGGAAATAAAGCCTCGTGGCTGCAAAAATCATTGGGGGTTGGGGTGGCAGAAGAAACTGCCAGTCTCTCAGGATAGTCCATTTAAAGGGCCCACAAGATCCTACAAGGTACACAAACCCACCCACTCTGGGAATCAGCACAGGGCAGCAGCTAGAAGGGGACAGTCGCTTGCGGGAAGTGGGGGAAGTGACTGGAAAATGGGTGAGAGCTGAACAAGTGGCATTGTTCCCTGTCTGACCCCTCCTCCACATACAGTGCAAAGTGGCGAGGCAGGATGCACCACCGTGGTGAATACCTAAGGCTGTGCCCCTTACAACATAACAGGTGTGCCAACACAGGGTGTCAAAGCAGCTCTACCTAATACACAGAAATGTAGGGAGGCTGCCAAATTGAGGAGACAAAGAGATATCACTCAAATGAAAGAGCAGACCAAAACTTCAGAGTAAGAACTAAGTGACACTGAGATAGCCAACCTATCAGATACAGAGTTCAAAACACTGGTGACCAGGATGCTCAGAAAAATGATTGAGCACAACCACAAAATAAAGGGAGAAGTGAAGGCTATACAAAGTGAAATGAAAAATATACAGGGAACCAACAGTGAAGGGAAGCAAGTCAGGATTTAAATACATGATTTGGAACAAAAGGAAGAAATAAACACCCACACTTTCCAGCACAGGGCCGCACCCACCTCTGGCATTGTTTCAGGCTTAAATCAGGTGCGGGGACTAAGGCAGCCAAGAGATTAGGAGACTTCTCACAGACAGAATGAGGACTCAGGCTATGTCAAAGCTGAGGGGCGAGGGTCCATCACTCCCTTTTTCTATAGCCCCCCAAGTCCTTCCCTGAGGGCCCCTTCGTGGCCATGCCTGTCTTAGGTCGTCCCTCCCTTGAGGAATCTTACCTGTCATTGGCTAACCAGTCATACGCCCAGGGCCAAGCAAGGTATAGTAAAAGAGGGCAGAGGTGGTGCCCCAGCCAGGAAGAAAGCTTTGTCTCCTTAGTGGCTTATGGTCCCAAGGTCCTTTACTCAGCCTTAGCCATGGGGGGGTTACAGCTTCTGAAACCAGGCAGGGCGGTTTCCAACAAAACTGTTGACCTTTCACTTTGCAGGTTGACATCCAACCCACTGAGCCACACTGGCCAGGGCTACATTAATTTTTGAAAATTGTGGTAAAATACATATAACATAAAACTTGCCATTTAAACCATCTTAAAGTGTACAATTCGGTGGTATTAATTACATTCACAATGTCGGGCAACCATCACCACTACCTATTTCCTCAAGTTTTTCATCACTCTAAACACAATCATTAAGCAATAACTCCCCAGTTCTCCCTTCCCCAGCTCCCAGTAACCTCTAATTTACTTCCCATCTCTATAAAATTGCTTTTCTAGATATTTCATATAAGTGGAATTATATAACATTTGTCCTTTAGTGTAGAGCTTTCACTTAGGTTTATCCAAGTTGTAGCATGTATCAGAACTTCATTATTTTAATAGTGGAATAATATATGCCATTGCATGTACAAGGTCTGTCTAGAAGGTATCCAGTCATGTAATATGAAAAATAGAAACATTTACTGAAGACACAAGATACAAGAAACACTGTACACAGGATGACACCTCAGTCCCCTTCAAAGCAGGAGCCCTGGGACCCCACACAGTTCTCCCAATCACCATCAGCTGCCCCATCATATTTGCCTGAATCTCATCCATGATCTGAAATCTCTTATCTTTCAAAGATGATTTTGATTTTGGGAAAAGCCAGAAGTCACAGGGTGCCAAATCTGTGCCGAAGGAAGGCTGTCACCTACATGATTTGATGTTTCACCAAAATACTCTGTCTGAGATGCGATGCATAAGTAGGCACATTGTTGTGATGAAGCTGCCAATCACCAGTTGCTCATAGCTGCAGCATTCTGAATCATTGGAATAATTTCCATGGAGGAATATTCAAGCTTAACACAAAATTTGAGGCAGATCTGTTGCTCTACTCATTCAGTCATTTGAATGCTACCACCACACAGTATACATGCTCACTCAAGGGTCTACCACCCCCACTGACTAGTACAGTGAAGTTGTCATTGTTCACACATGCACATTCCAGTCCACTCTCCTTGGCTGCCAGGTTACATCCATGTTGTGCAAACAGTTCTCACTACATTAACAATGGCTAGACTTTCTCCAGACAGACCTAGCTGTATATATTACATTTTTTTCTTCCAGTTACCTGTTCACAAATAGTTGGGTTATTTCCACTTTTTGGTTATTATGAATGCTGCTGCAATGAACACTGACATATAAGTATCCATTTACTCTCTGCTTTCAATTCCTTTTGTTATATGCCTAGGAGGAGAATTGCTGGGTCACATGGGGTAATTACATGTTCAGATTTTGAGGAACTGCTATGCTGTTTTCAACAGTGTTGCACCATTTTACATTCCTGTGAAAATTAAGAGGGTTTCAATTTCTGCACATATTTGTCAGTACTTTATTTTCAATTTTTCAAAAACTTAAATCATCCTAATGGGTGTGAAGTGGTGTCTCATGATTTTAATTTGCATACCCTGAGTAACTAATGATGTTGAGCATCTGTCTTTTCAAGTGTTAATTTGTCATTTGTATATTATCTTTGGAGAAATGTCTGTTCACATCCTTTGCCCATTTTTAAATTGTCTTTAAAGCATTTGAGTTGTAAGAGATGTTTTATATTCTGAATATAAACCTTTATCAGATATGACTTCCAAATATTTTCTGCTATTCTGTAGGCAGTCTTTTCACTTCCTATAAAACATCCTTTGATGCACAAAGTTTTTAAATTTGATGAACTTCAATTTATCTATTTTTTCTTTTGTTGCTTGTGCTCTTAATATATTTAAGACTCCATTGCTCCAAAGTCATGAACATTTACCCCTGTGTTTCCTTCTAAGAGTTGTATAGTTTTTCAATCTTATGTTTAGGTCACTGATCCATTGAGTTCTTTTTTTATGTGGTGTGGGTAGGGATCCAACTTCATTCTCTTGCATGTGGAAATCAAGCTGACAGAGCAACAATGGGTGACGAGACAATTCTTTCTCCACTGAGTGAACTTTGTGCCCTTGTCAAAAATCAACTGGACATATATGTATCAGACTAACTTTTATTTATCCTATTTGCTTCTTCAATCGGAGGATTCAAATACTGCTTTGAATAACTTCATCCTCTTTTTTCCTCCCTGAAGTCCCATTAGGCCTATTAGTGCTACTGGACTTCTAAATGTGTTTATCCATGTTTCTTCGTTTTTTTCATATTTTTTCATCACCTTGTGCTACATTCTGGGTAACTGTATCAAATCTATCTTCCAGTTTACCAATTCTCTTTTCAGCTAGGTCTAATCCACTAAATTCAGTTTTAATAACTGTATTTTTCACTTTCAGAAACTGAGATTTGATTCTTTGTGAAACCTACCTATTCCTTTTTTTCACTGTCCTTTTTCCCTTATGGTTTGAGTTCATTTTTTAATGTCTTCAATTATTTTATATGTACATATTTTATAGTCTCCCTTAAAGTCTAAGTTTCAAGGTTTTAAAGTGCTAATCCTCGTGTTGTCTTTTATTGTATAATCCTTTATTGTATCTGCTAATCATTTCCACATATGGTTTATAACTTACAAAAAATTTTAAGTTCATTTTCACTGAAGCTCAATTTTTCTGGGGGAATTTCATGCATTCTGGATTGTGGAGTGGTTTTTTACATTTGCTTCTAAAAGGAACCTCAGGTATATTAGGGGCCCAAGACCTACTGTATATTAATTTGAGGATTCTCACACCATGCAGTTTATTCTTTAACATATAAAGTCCAAATCCATAGCTTCATTTTTTTTTTCTCTTGGGAGACTCTTTTTTTAACCCAGGGTCTGAATAGAGAGAAGATTTAAAAAAATTTTTTTATTTTTTTTTTCTTTTCCTTTTCCTTCTAGTTCTCTATTTCACTGATTGTAAAGCCCACAAAAGGTTGTAGTTCTATGCTGGGTTCTCAGTTCTAATTATCTGCTTTTTATGAGTCCAGGACCTTGAAAATGGATGTTAAAACCAAAGGCTCTAGCTCACAAACCCTCCCCCTCTCAGGCTGCCCCATCAGATGGCATGATTCCTTCCTTGCTTTTTCAACTTCTGGTAACTGGAGAGTTCTGTCTCACTGAACACTTGGCTGTACTTTAAGAGCAAAAGTTTGAAAATGTAGTCAGTGATTCTAAATATGGGTATTGGGAGTATTTCTACGTTAGCTTACTCCACATTCTGCCAGAATCAGAGGACCTATAATATTTTCTAAGTAAACTGTTTTTTAAAAATTTATTGATTTTAGCATATCTTATAAGTAGCCAAAACTACTCCAATTTCCTATCATTTGAAACATTTTTTTTGTTTGTTGATTCTCTTGGGTTTTTCAGCTAGACACCATATGCAGAAACAAACACAACAAATGTATTCATTCCCCACATTTACAGTTTTTTATTCATTTTCTTATGCAGAGGTGATTCTAAACGTGTTAAGTAATAGCAGTGTTTGAGAGCAACCTCATCTTCCCCTCAAATTCGATGTAAATGTTTCATAATTATGCATGATGCTGGGATAGTTTTTTAATCATTTAAGTAATGTATTGTGCTATTCCTATTTTTTTTTATCCTCACTCAAGGCCATACTTACTGATTTTAAAGAGAGGAGAAGGGAGGGAGAAATAGAGGGAGAGAAACATCAATGTGAGAGAGAAACATTGATCAGTTGCCTCTCATATGCACCCTGACCAGAAGCTGAACCTACCACCTAGGTATGTGCCCTGACCGAGAATCAAACCTGTGAACCTCTTGTTTATGGGACAATGCTCCAACCAACTGAACCACACCAGCCAGGGCTGCGATTCCTATTTTGCTAAGATAATTTATTGCAATTGCATAATAAATATTTTTAACATTTTTTATTGAGATGTAATTCACATTATATTAAATTAGTCATTTTAAAGTAAATAATTCAGTGGCATTTAGTACATTCACAACGCTATGCAATCAGTATCTTTATCTAATTCCAAAACTTTTTTTCACACCAAAAGGGAATGGGAAGCATTTCCTTCAAGCATTCCCATTGAGCATTTGCCTCCCATTGCCCCTTCCCACCTCCTCTAGCAACCAATAACCTGCACTGTCTTTATGGACTTACCTATTCTGAGTATTTCATATAAATGGAATCATACGATATGTGACTCTTTGTATTCTGGCATATTTCACTTAGCATACTGTTTTTCAGTTTCACTACATTGTGGTGTGTATAAATACTTGACTGCTTTTTATAGCTGAGTAATATTCCTTGTAGTTTATCAATTTTTCAATTGAGGGACACATTACAATTTGGCCTGTCTCCATCTTTTGGCTATTATGAATAGTGGTGCTATAAACATGAGCGTATATATATTTATTTGAGTGCCTGTTTCTTATTCTCTGGGGTATACACCTATCAATGGAATTGCTGAGTTATATGGTAATTTCATGTTTAGCTTTCTGAGAAACCACCAAATTGCTTTCCACTGAATGATTTTACATTCCCACCAACAATGTATAAGGTTCACAGTTTCTTCAAATCCTCGTCAACACTTATTATTTTCTATTTTTGTTTTTCAAATATGGCCATTCAAGTGGGTGTGATGTATTATTTCACTGTGGTTTTGATATGCATTTCCCTGATAACTAATGACATTAAGTATCTTACTGGTCATTTGTATATCTTTGGAGAAATTTCTATTCAAGTCCTTTGCCCATTTTTCAATCAGGTCCTTTTATATTCAGGATACTAGAATCTTATCAGATACATGATTTCCAAATGTTTACTCTCATTCTGCAGTTGTCTTTTCACTTCTGTGAAAATGCCCTTTGATGCACAGAATGTTTTTTGGCATATTTAATTTTAAGGAAGTCCAGTTTATCTATTTTTTTCTTTTGTTGCTCATGCTTTTGGTATCATATACAAAAATCTATTGCCAGATTCAAGTTCATGAAGATTTACCCCTATGTTTTCTTCTAAGAGGTTATGCTAATTTTTACTTTTATATTTACATTGTTGATCCATTTTGAGTTAATTTTTGTATATGGTATGAGGTGTGGGGGTCTAAGTTCTTTTTTCCCCACATGAATATCCAGTTTTCCCATCACATTTGTTGATGAGACTATTCTTTCCCCATTGAATGACTGGTACTCTTGTCAAAAATCAATTGGCCATAGATGCATAGGTTTACTTCTGTACTCTCAATGCTATTCCATTATTCTATATATATCACTCTTATGCCAGAATGACAATGTTTTGATTACTATAGCTTTGTATCAAGTTCTGAAATCAAGAAATGTTGAGTCTTTCAACTTTGCTTCCACTGCAATAATTTTCTTATTAGGCCCATCAATGTGATGAACTATATACCAAATTACCTAATACAGAATCATTTGTGGAGCCCTGACTGGCGTGGCTCAGTGGGTTGAGCATTGGCCTGTGATCTAAAGAGTCACTGGTTCGATTCCCAGTCAGGGCACATGCCTGGGTTGCAGACCAGATCCCCCCAATGGGGGGTGCACAAGAGGCAACCACACATTGCTGTTTCTCTCCTTCTCTTTCTCCCTAACTTCCCCTCTCTGAAGATGAATAAAAGTCTTAAAAAAAAAAAAAGAATCACTTGTGGATTTTTGGAGTTAAACCCTACTATGGTTTAACTTTTTAGATGCCATTTGCTCTATTTTTCTGCTGACTTTTTCATCTATATTTCTAAGTGGAGTTGGTCTATGATTTTCTTTTTGTTTTTATGCCATCTTTATTAGGTAGTTTTATCAGAATTTTGTTCATACTGTAACAAAATCTGAAAACCATCCTTTTCTTCCCTTTCTACATGCTCTGGTATAGTTAAATAGCATAGGAGTTATTCTTCAAGATTTTGAAAGGAGTGACCTGTAAAACCACCTATACGCAGTTTTGGCGGGGGAATAGTTTTGGAGTTTTAAAAACTTTACTTCACAGCTAGGGGACTATTCAACTTTTCTTTTTCCACTTTAGCTAAGTTTAACAATATATATTTTTGTAGAACATTCTTAGTTAATCTACATTTTCAAATTTATCAGCATAAATATACAGTATTCACATAACTTGGGTCTGTAGCTGGGTCTCGCCCCTTTCTTATCTCCAGTATTACATATTTCTTTTCTTTCTTTTTTATTTAGTAAGGCTCATTTCTAGTACTACCGCCAAGTCATTTAATCTCTCTTTCCATTTTATGAAATAAAAAAATGAAAAAGTGGTTTTATGACCTCTGAGTTGTCTTTAGGTGCTGAGAAATGAATACAGGTTTTAAAGCGTTTCCAAGGGATTTTATTCTATCATCTTGATCAGTTCAACTGGTCACAAATGGGTATTTATGCCAACAAAAAGGGGGGGTGGACATGGTGTAAAGAGAACAGAAATACCTCCCATGTGGACTGACTCTTTGCTTCATAATCCATTTTAGAAACGTGGAGCTGGGAATCAGTGCTGTGTCTTATTAGACTCTGAGAAAAACATGCCCATTGAAATAGACATTATTAAAGAGGTCTCTTTTCTTCTCCAAGACACTATCTCTCTGAAGAATTGCAGCTGATTTATGCTTTAATGGCTAAAATATTTGACACTGGGACTCCTTTTGTCCGTATGTCTTTTCCAAACTCCCTCTGGGTAAGGGACTTTTATTCACAAAAATGTGCTTTAGAAAAACTATTATGTGGAATTTCATTCTTGGATGAATTAAGTCATTTTTCCTTTTCTTGAAAAAAGTATTTAAAAAGTATATTTTACCCACTTTGGTAATGTTATCCATGAGAAGAAATGCAGATCTCTTTCGTGAGACACTGTACAGTAAGCAATTCTCAACATTAACAAAAAGCAGCATAACTTACAATTATTAGTTTATAAGAAGCTATAAGACATATTATCACATATGCATGGCCTGCTTATATAGCAAATACAAGATGCAAATATGCTAAACATGGTATCAAAACTTGTTTGGGGCCTTTACTCAAAGAGAAGTCGTAAAATCAAATTAAAGTGGGCTATTCTTTAAATATAAATTTGGAGTACGATTACATTTAAACAAGTCATATAACCTAAGCATATGTATTAAATCAAATCACATTAAGTTTAAAGCTAAAAATAAAGAGATCCAAAACCTTCATCTCTCAAATATGACGCTGGGTGTCAAAAAACTTAAGTAATTTAAACAAAGTCACATAACTAATATAGCAATAAAACCAGACAGAATTCCAATCTTTTAATTTCTTTTTTTTTTACGATTTTATTTATTTATTTTTAGAGAGGGAAGAGAGGGAGATAGAGAGAAAGAAACATTAATGTGCGGTTGCTGGGGGTTATGGCCTGCAACCCAGGTATGTACCCTGGCTGGGAATCGAACCTGCAACACTTTGGTTCGCAGCCTGAGCTCAATCCACTAAGCTACGCCAGCCAGGGCTCAGTCTTTTAATTTCTAGATCTATCTTCTTGCAATTATCTCACATTACTTATGCAACTCTCCTATTTAAGTAAGGGTTCACAGTTTACTGCTCTTATATACATTAAGTTCATGTTATTCTCCTTTTAAAAAAGGTGGCCGAGGCCCTGGCCAGGTTGCCCAGTTGGTTACAGTGTTGTCCCAATATGCCAAGGTTGTGGGTTTGATCCCCCATCAAGGCACATACAAGAATCAATCAATGAATGCATAAATAAGTGGAACAACAAATTGATGTCTTTTTCTCCCCACCCCCTTGCTTTCTCTCCCCCCCAAATCAATAATAAAAATTAAAAAGGTGGCTACTCAAATAGAGTCATTCATTTTGGTAATGTTGCTTATGGCTGAAGTGGGGCCTGATCTTTCTCATAGCTCAATATTTCTTTCATAAATGAATTATACTGGTTTTTCCTAGTTAAACTATACCACTGCTAACCAAACAGTAGATAAAGGGAATTTTCCTTCATAGGAACATTATAACTGGTAAAGGAAGAAGGGATAACAGAACTGGATTATCACCATTTTGTAAACCTGAATGAATTAATGATTACTGTTATCACAAAGATAAATAGCTATTGTGTGCCTTTTGATAACAGCCCGTGCCACCAATAAAGTATTCCTGAGGAAAAAAATCAAAGCTAAATCTGATCAAGCCTACATAGAAAACTACCAATTTATAAGAAGCACAGGAAACAAAGGAACCTGTCAAACAGAGTAAGTTTCTGGCACTTTCAATCTGCTGAGGAGTGCAGAAGTACAGTTAAGGACATACCACAGGGATGGGCTCTTGCAAACACCACAGTTTCTCAGAACATGGGACAAGGATGCCCTGTGAGCGGATGTACGCCAGAGGCAGATAGAGCCCTGTCAGAACTGTAATCCAGCCTCAATTCTGTTAATGTAAAACCCGACAAGGACGTTATAAGGCTGTAGACCAACGTGCCTCAAAATTTCTGACCAAAATACTAGCAAACAGAATTCAGCAATATACTCAATAGTCTCAACTTGATCATGATGGACACTGAACAAATGGCGTTTATTCCATGAGTGTAAGGTTAGTTGACTATTCAAAAATCCCAATAAGTGTAATTTACTACCTAAAAAAATTAAAGATAAAAATGATATAATCATCTTAATAGGTACAGAAGACTTTTGATAATATTTAATTTCCATTCATAATTTTAGAATTATTTTTCAATCATGAATAGAAAGAAACTTGTTTAATCTGATAAATTGTGGTAAGATTAGAAATAAAGCACAGATTCTTGTTATCACCAATTCTACCCACTATTGAATACCAGACTCTGACCAGTGCAATAAGGAAACAAAAAGAAATTAAAAGCACAAGGACTGGAATGTAAGAACTATAACTCTAGTTTCACAGATTATATAATTCTATTAGAAAATTCAAAAGAATATACAAATAATAAATGAATTTAGCAAAGTCACTAGATATAATTTCAACATACAGAAGTCCATTGTAGCCCTGACCGGTGTGGCTCAGTTTGCAAGGCAGTTTGTTCTGCAAAGCGGAAGGTCACTGGTTTGATTCCCATCAGGGCACATGCCTGGGCTGTGGGTTCAGCCCCCAGTTAGGCCCTTAGGAGAGGCAACCAGCTGAGGTTTCTTTCCCTTTCTTTCTCCTTCTCTTCCCCTCTCTTGAAAAATAAATAAATAAAATCTTTAAAATAAAAAAGCTCGACTGTATCCTTTCACAATATATACAAATACTGAATCATTATGCTGTACAGGTGAAACTAAAATAATGTTGTGTTGTGGTACGGCTCAGTGGTTTAGGCTGCTCCCCACGAACGGAAAGATCACTGGCTTGATTCCTGGCCAGGGCACATGCCTGGGTTGCAGGCCAGGTCCGCAGTTGGGAGGCGTGTGAGAGGCAGTCCATCAATGTTTCTCTCACGCATCGATGTTTATGTGTCTCTTTCTCCCTCCCTTCCCCTTTCTCTAAAAATAAATAAATAAAATCTTTTTAAAAATTCAATTGTATTTCCATGAGAGTCATATGCAGAAAATGAAATTTTTAAAAAGATGTCATCTATAACAGAATCAGAACTGAATGCTTGATATCATTCTTCATTCACAAATCCTCTCTTCTACCAACAACCTTCCCTAAAATAATATATGGCAACTCTACCCTTTCAGTCACTCAGTTCAAAACCTCAGTGCCATTCATGACTTCACTTTCTCTTCGTGACACTTTGTGACCTTCCTTGCTCAGCACAACAGTGAGTGATCCTTTGATACAGCCTAACTCACATACCTATCACTCTTCTGTTCAAACTCTCCAATGGCTTCCCGTTTCACTTCAAATAGAATGGTCTGGAAAGCCCTACACCAGGGGTTTTTCAAAGGAAGACATTTGAAAATGTATGGGGGCATTTTTTTGGTAACAATGACCAGAAAAATTATGTATAGGTAATTGGCAAGGAGCCATAGTTGACAAATTTCTTGCTACCTATATGACATTTGAATAGATTAAATGTCCTACAGGACATTCATTTAGAATAGATTAAAAACTTACTTGCAGTTATTTTGGAGTAGACTCTAACTCCACTTTACATGTAACACACCAGTGTATTATTTTTGTACAAATGCAGTTGCTGTGACAGTCAAGGGAAGATGGTACTTTGATAAGAATTTTACCAAAAGTTGTTTACCATTTCAAAAAATGACATCACAAAGCAAAGTCCTCTTGCGGTGTATGAATTACCAATGCATCATATCAGTGTACATTTGCAGCTACCTCACCCACAGTGATTCTATGTAAATGTGTACTCTTCAGGTCTTCTAGTGTAGTTACGTTCAAGCACTTACATGCTGGTGTGATTTCATTAAAATTTTCTTGTTTCTTCTTTATATATTTATTTATGTAAGCATAAGTAGGTTATACTATGCAAACATTTTATTTAGAAGATATTGTAGTAAAAATGCAGGCGATAGGTCTGACAGTGCTGACAAGTACTAAACCTCATTATCAGGCACCCTGCTGCTCCCCTGACCTCCCCTTCACTGCACTATCTACTCCAAACACACGGGCTCCTTGCTGGGCCTCCGACACCAGGCACTCTCCTGCTCCAGAGCCTCTGCACTTGCTGTCTACAGTCTGCTTCCTCAGATACCTGAATGCTTCCTTTCTTACTTTATTTGCTCAGAAGTAACTTTTCCAGGGAGGGCTCCCCTGACCATCTTATTTGAAATTTCAGGCACCCCTCCCATGCACTCCCTTCACAGCTAATTCCCTTTTGATGTACCAGGAACGTATATATATATATATATATATATATATATATATATATATATATATATATATATATATATTTGTTCATTGTTAACACCCACTGGAAGGTATGCACTGCGCAGGAATTTTGTCTGTTTTGTTCCCTGAATTCCCAGTCCCTAGGGCATTGCTTGGCACACAGCAGGTACTCAGTGAGTATCTTTAGAATATATCAATGAAGTACTGGACTTATGGTGAAGAAAATGTAGCACATTACGTAGTTCTACATGAAGCAATAACACAACTCACAATAATGAAAACTTTTATGATAAACTCAAGATAAACAAAGGGAGATAAATTATGGCTATAAGAGAATGAAAATGTTATTGAACCTATAACATTAAAAAGAAAAATATAGCTAATATTAGTTTGAAGGTGGGAGAGTAAGGTGTTTGAGTATTTTTATCTTACATTGTAAGGAATCAAGATATACCATCTAAAATTAATAGAACAATATTTTTTATGAGTATAAAAAACAGAAAAACTAAATAATCTAATTCCAAAAGTCTGGGTACAGAAGGGGCGAACAGAAGATGAAAGGTAGGATATGTAGGTTAAATCACCCCTTCTTTACAGTGGAGGATAAATATGGGTAAATTAAGAAAAGGCCGTAAAACCGTATTACCTAATTAAGTTAAAATATTACCAATGATAGAAACAGAAATAAAAATGATTAAAAGTGATACTAGGGAGTGGAATTAGGGGCAGAAAAGATGTTTTTTTTTTAACCATAAGGATATATTACTTTGATAAAAAAATTAAGTTTAAATTATAGTCAACATTTTTAATAAACTAACTTTTAATTCACATATCATGGTATAAAATTATAATATAGTGCTTAAGAACATAACCTTCTAAATCTAGACCAGTGGAGTTCAAGTCCTGGCTTAAAATAATATGGTTATTACCAATAATTCCCTAACAATATCTGTAACAGAAATCTTACTTCATACAATGCCACAAAGAAGTTAAGTTTTAAAGAGTTACTGGTTAGAGTTGAAACTTCTTTGCAAAATATACAGCAAATCATGAGTAACTGAAATGCTCTGGATGAATAAACCATTAACATTTCACAATTTATGTTAAAAAACTTACCTGGAAAATTGCTCTGATCCAAAGACATGTTTTTCCAAATTTTTAATGTTTCAGACAGAAGAGCAAATTATGATGCAGTTGTCACTGCCAGCACCCTAGCAAACTTAGAAATGAATACAATGTATCTGTTCAACCAGCTGTCACTTCAGCTGATTTATTCATTGGTACCACACATGATTGAACATTTACTTAAGTTCAGATGGCTACTTGTCACCTAGAGTATTTTCCAAAAAAATTACAGTGTGAGGCAGCATTGAAATGAAACATTATTGTGTATGCAGAAGATTGTCACACTCAGGCAATAAAATTGTAAGCTGCAGAAAAGGTCTCATCTCTTGGGAAAAATAGAATTTTTAAGGTAGGGGAGGTTGCCATGACCAATGCATAAGTCCTCAGACACCAAACATCTACCAAAAGTTTGTAGCTCCTTCCTATTCAAGAGAAGATATTTAAATTGCAGTCTTAAAAATTCAATTGAGAAAAAAAAAGAAATAAGAAATGTAGATTAAAATCTCCAGTATTCAGGTGGCGTCTAACCAGTAAAACAGTAACAGCAGCATTTATTGTGCTGTCGCTGTGTGCTGAACACTGTTGTGTCTTTCAAATGTACTGTACTAACTTAATTCTCAGAACACTGGTGCACTAGGCAGGTATTAGTCCTCATTTTCCATATGATGAAACTGAGGAACAGAGATGCTAGGTGATTTGCTTAAGATCATACAGTGAACAACTGGCAAAGCTCAAATCTAAACTCAGGTAGTCTGGCTTACAAGTAAGTGTATGCTTTCAGAGAGCTCTAGATGACTCTAAAATTTTATTACAGAGCCACTAAAGAACAGGAAGCAGGTAAGTGACACAAGCATATTTGTAATTTAGGAAAATCACTATTACAGCACTAAGATAAGAATTTGGAACAGAAACAAGATCAGAAGCAAGAAAAATAGTCAAGAGTTCCTGTAATGGTCTAAGAGAGGGGTAAAAAAAGGATCAGAAGGTGATTAAAGCAGTGGCAGTATTTAAAAAAAACCTCTCAAAACAGAGGATATAAACTAAGGAAGAATAGATAAGATACAGAGACTGGCCAACATTGTTAGTTGCCTACGTGACAGCCATTCTTTCAACTGACTTCTCTGCTTATTTATTATAAATGATACATGTTCACAAGAAATGTCAATAGTTCTGAAAGGTCCCCCACCCTTCGTTCCCATATGTAATTACATATATAGAACATATATATTTTTTTCTTTTTAACTCTAAATACTCATATTATAAATGCTATTCTGTATCTTGCCTTTATTTAGTAACAAGCACACTAAAGTCATCTTTCTGTGCAAGCACAGAGAGTACTCTCTCAGTGTCTCCTATGTCAATGACCACCACCTCTATCAGTGTGGGACCAGACGCTGGGTGCCATCCTTAGTACCAGGCCCCTTTTCACTCCCTAGATCCAGTCCATGTCCAACTCCTATTGCCCTTTGTCTCTTAATCATCCCTCAACTTCATTTCTTTCCATCTCCACAGTCACCACTCCAATCCACCTAGCATTACTCCTCTAGATTACTGTAATAATCTTCCATTAGATCCCTTGCATCCCCTCCACACCACCTCCAACCACACTGTAGCCGGCGTCCCGGCAACTTGGGAAGACAGAAAGGTTCTGGAGATGGATGGTGGTGAGGACTGCACAACAATATGAATGTTCTTAATATCACTGTGCTTAGACCTAGAAATGGTTAGAATGATAAATTTTATGTTATGTATATTTTACCACAGTAAAATAAATAATGGTTTCCCTTTACCCTCAACATTCAAAGTCCTTCATGTAGCCTACAAAGCCTGCCTGGCGTCTTTCCAGGCTCATCTCGCACAACTTCATACGCTACAGCCTTCCCATAGCTCCTTGCTGTCATTCTTTCCTCCCCCATCGGGGTTTGTGTGCACACACTTCCCATCACGCGGACATGCTCTGGAGATCCATTCCTACACAATCTTCAGATAGCAGGCCAAACTTGATTTTCTCAGGGACGCCTTTCCTGATCCTATAGTCTAGGTCATACTTTGTCACATGCTCTTACAAAACCAGATTCCCTTTTGTTAAAAAGCATTTATCTCAGTTTGTAATATTATTAATGTGAATATCTCATTAGAGTCTGTCTCCCACACAAGGAGATTATGAACTCCACAGAGCAAGAACTGTGTGTTTTTTCCTTATTTAGTATGTCTGGCACATAGCGGGTGTTCAAAGAAATTTACCAAATACACAAATATAGATCTACCTTTTTCTTTTTTAATAGCAGCAAAGAATTCCATTTAACAGGTGCCACAATTTCTTTATTCAATCACAGAATGATGGGCATTTGTTTCCAGATTTTTGCTTTTATAAACAATGTCAGGGTGACCACTTATGGCAGTATATCTTAAATGTAAAATAAAATTGCTGGCTGAATGCATTTAAAAAGTGCATTTAAAAGTTTTAACTGATATTTAAAAACTGCCCTCTTAATTATAATTTATACTCTAAAGAACCAGCAGTATATAAGAGTGCTCCTTTCGGCACTTAATTCTCAACTTTCATAATCAAAATGTGCCAACTTCTTAGGGTGGGAGAGGTAGTAGAGAAGAGTGTTAGTTTTTATGTTTGAGAGATATTTTTTTTCTTTTCACATTACACTGAACATTAAAAATTAAAATGTTTATTATTCCTATAAAAGAAGTTTCAGCAAGTGAGTTAAATAAACAAAGCTAAGTGATTAAGAAAATGCTGTTATTGACACTGGAAAAATTTGTGTATTTTCAAAACCATGTATATATTTAACCTGTAGATTCTACAAATCACTTTTCCTGTCATGTAGATTTTTTTGTTTATTTGTTTCTGAAGCTTTAGTCCATGTTTTAATCAATGATACTGAAGTGATAAAAAGGAGGAGAAAAATTACAAACATACTCACACAAAAGGTTATAAAAATAGTAAAAAAATTTTACATTTTATATTAAGCTAAATTTTTCCTCAAGAGATTAACATTTTGGACAAGTTCCCTCTATTTAATGCCCCCCACACTAATACATCATTCACAGTGTGCTTACATAATTAGACGTTGTTTCTTTTCACTAAACAGTATGGCGTGTACATTTCTTCCATCTCCTTAAATACTAGGTTGGCCAAAAAGTTCGTTTTTTCCATACAATGGCTCTAGTAGCACTTAGTTGTTTTTAACTTCATTCAAAATGATTTTGTTAGATTGTATTGTGACAGCTGTCATATCAGTGTGCATTTTAAAAAATGCATCAAAGTTGATGAATCTTTGTGCAGCCATTTAAATATTGAAGATGAAAGAATGTGCAACATTTTCAGCATATTATGCTTTATTATTCCAAGAAGGTAAAATGTCACTGAAACGCAAAAAAAAAGATTTGTGCAGTGTATGGAGAGGGTGCTGATTGAATGTGTCCAAAGTGGTTTGTGAAGTTTCTTGGTACTATTGACATTTTGGCCAAATAATTCTTTGCTGTGGGGCTGTCTTTTGCATTGGAAGATGTTTAGCAGCACCTCTGGCCTCTACCCACTAGAAGCCAAAAGCGGGAGATAGCTGACGATATACTCAAAATGCCCAAATCAATAAAGTTATTGGTGAAAACAAAAACATGTCTTTCATTTTACCAAAAAACTAAAGGGACTTTCTGGCCAACCCAGTATGACCTCTCTTCTCCAGAATCTCAAGGACTAGTAAGAAAAAGCACCTGTACAACACCCACTATGTTCTTAACCTTTGAGCTTCCATTTCCTGTTTTGACAAGTGAAGGAAGGCATTAGTTAAACAACCTCTACATGATTAAAAATTACAAGATTAATGAGAAAATCCCTTTTGAATTAACTCTTCTAAGCTTTTCTAGAACATGCCAGGCCTGTCTTTAAGAAAGCAGACTCTCCCTACTCTGCCCTTCCTCTTAGTAAGCATATCCCACTGAAATTAATTTGATTCTTGATAATTCAGGGTCATTATTCTCATCAGAAGTGGTCTTATTTGTGCTTATTTCAGATTTATACTAGATTATATACCTTTTCATATATTTAAACCTTGGATTGCCATATGAATAAAAAACTATTATCCCAAATTAAAAATTTTGGTTTAGGGAACTAATGAATAAATGTAATGAATAGGTGTCCCTTTACAGAGCAAATCTCAAAGTCTGAAACCAGTACTTCCAGTTTTCTGTTAAGTATCATTGCTCATTTATTCCCTGAAGGATTTAAGTATCTCCACCAGCTTAAAAGAGATCTCAGCATTGAGAAAATAATGTGACAGAGCCACAGAAAAGAGATACCCTCTTTAAATATAAAGAGAAACCACTCACGCCTTAACCAGTATGGCTTAGTTGGCTGGGCATCATGCCACAAAGCAGAAGGTTATCAGTTCAATTCCCAGTCAGGGCACATGCCTTGGTTGTGGGTTCAGTCCCCTGTCAGGGCACATACGAGATGTTTCTCTTTCACATCAATGTTTTTCTCCCTTCCTTTCTCCCTCCCTTCCGTTCTCTCTAAAAATAAATAAAGTCTTAAAATAAATATAAAGAGAAAAATTACTAATTATAACCCATTTTATTACTATTATAGTAGAATATGAAGATACTGGTTTTTGGAGGGTTTTCTTTTAACTGTCCTAATTGATGGTACTTCACATACAAGAGACTGTCCGTTCTCTTCCACACACAGATTTCCAGAAACATGATCTTTTACCTTAACTGGGAAGCTACACTTGCCAGTACGGACCCCTTCTTCATCTGTCTGCCACTGATGTGGACGACTGGCCTCCGGAACATAAACATCTTTCTTTCTCCTAAAACTTTGCCGTAGTTTGTTCATTTTAATTTTTACAACCTGCAGACAGAATTAAACAAATAGGAAAAAGAAGTTATTACCTTCTCATATATTTAAACTTTGGATTACAATACTAATAAAAAACTAATGTCCCAAAGTAAAGATTTTGGTTTGGGAAAAATAAATAATTAGTATGCTTTCTTTTAGAGTAACTCTGAGCTCCAACAAATCATTTCACATTTTGAAGACAATTATAATATTAGTCTTGTAAAACAACAATAACATCTTAGGATTTGAAAAGATGCTATTCTGAGAACTTTCAAGCACTTTAATTGTAATAATCCAATGAGCACCCTACTGATCTACCTCTCAAATCCATCCTCACTCCTGACAGTGAAAATTTGTACATGGAGGCCAAATTATAAACTCCATGTATATAACAATGTCTGAAAACTTTCATACTTATTAGGAAAAAGATCATTCTGAAACAATGAAATTTGTGGACCGTTTTGGCTTACTACTTGAAGACACTAGCAAAGCAGGGACTATAATCACCTTTTATAAAAACCTATTTTACAAAAAGGAATAAAATAAAGTTTCCTTTAAACATGCTTAAAGAAGAAAATTTCTACTAGGATAAATTATTCTAAAAAAGAAATTTCTTGCAACCAATGTGACATCAAAATGTACTTTCTATCTATAGTCATTACAGATATGAAAGTAGTCCAATCTCATCATTAACTCTGTAAATTAATAAGTGTTAAACTACAGTCATTTTTTTGTTTCACTACTGAAAGAGGCACTTCTCTAATGCCTTCAAAGGTGCAGCAGAAATCACAAAACTACAGGGAAGGAAGACCTAACTGATAAACGACAGGACATTCAAGAACCAATGAGTAAACGCAATGAGTAAGTGTCCCTTTACAGAGCACATCTCAAAACCCAAAACTAATGTCTCCAGTTTTTTGTTAAGTAGCACTGCTCATTCTCTTAAGCACCTCCACCAGCCTAAAAGAAATTTTAAGTTGAGGGAATGAGTGACAAAGCTACATAAAGGAAACATCCTTTCTGCCAGGAGTGTTAAATAGCAAGGGATTGCACATTAATTCCCACATGACACCAATTAAAGACTTGAAAATCGAAGTGTGCATTCTGAGGAAAATCATTTTGTATTTTAAAATGCATTAATGACACAGCAGAACTATTATCAAATTAGCTACTTTACACAGACAAGTCAATCTTACCACACATCTTCTCAAAAGGTAAAAATCCTGACAGACAAATATGGCAATGGAAAGATCTCTGGATTTTCCAAAAATAAATGTATCATTTCTCAATTCAAAACAGATTCACAGAGCATATTAGGTAGATGCTAAATAAACAAACGACTGGACATCAGGTAGTGCATTCCTCTGCCTTTAAGTAGATCACTCATTCCCAAACTAAGCTAAATGAGAGTCTACCGTAATCTAACAGATTTCCAAAAAGAATTCCATCGCCTTCCTTGATGATACATCCTGTTACTCTTTCATATCACATTTTTAAAATATACACAAATACAAATACAAGAAAATGAAAAGCACCTATAAGCCCTTGCTCAAGTTGGCACACTAAGCATTCAGCAAAAAGCCATTTGAGTTCTTAATTTCATTCTCTTAGCGAAACAGACTACCCTCCTACCCAGTTAGCCAAGCCAGGCACCAAAGAGCATCCCTGCATCCACCCTTTCTCTGACCAGCGGCTCTACTGATTTTACCTCCTTAGTGCACCTTTGATTCATTCCCCCACTACCACCACCACATTACTTCTACCAGCCTTAGACATTTTTGCTTAAATTATTGCAACAGCCTTTTACTTAATGGCCCCTCTGCTTCCAAGAGGGGTCCATTCCAGTCTGTTCTCCCGACTACTGCCAGAGTGCTTTCTAAAACACAAATCTGACTGCAATTACTCTGCTTAAAATCCTTCAATTGCTTCACTTTACTTTCAAGATAAAGTCCAAATTCCCAAGCATGACAAACACAGTCCTTTACATCTGGCTTCACTCACCAATCTTTTCACCAGTCCCCATTCATATGCCAAACTCCGGCCATACTAAACTACAGTTCTCCAAACAAGGAAGGCCCTCTTTCAGAGCTTCTGTATAGCTCTTCCTCTGCTTAGAAAGACCTTCTCCTATTTGCCTCTGGTTGAACTCTATTCATCTTTAAAGAGTCAGTTCAGGAGTCTCCAAGGAAGCTGGCATTTTTTTTCTGACAAGTCTCATTCTGGCCTGGGTTAGGTCCTTCCATTTCATATGATTCCCATTAACACCTACTACTTATTCCGTTACTATACTCACCAAAAACTTACAGCAATTTTCTATTTCCTTAATGGCAGACTATATTTTTCTTTAAACAGCACCCTTGTATCCTAACACAGTGCCTATCATACACATGGCATACTATAAATTTGAAGAAACAAGATAAAATAGACCCCCCCACATCATATTAAATGATATTTACTAGGTTGGGTAAAAGGAGACATATAAGACCAGAGAACCATCGGTGCTGGAAGACACTGAAAATGTAATAACAAGCCAACCTCTCTCTGACAAAGGAGCCACTTTGACAACTTCCCTTAAAGACAGACATCCAACCTATACCCCTGTTATGATGATTTCCCAATCACACTTTTGGGTCTTGCTTTCTTACTCAAATCTCTATATTTTAGTGCATTGATGTTGACTCAAATACATTAATTTAGAGTTAAATCATCACCTCTTTTTAAAAAAATTATCATCCAAGGATTTGTTTTTATTGATTTTTAGGAAGGGAGGGAGAAAGAAGGAAGGGGGAAGAAGGGAGAGAGGGGAGAGAAGGTGGGGAGAGGGAGGAAGGGAGGAAGAGAGGGAGGGAGGGAAAGAGAGAGGGAGAGAGAAAGAGAGAGAACATCAATTGGTTGCCTCCCACACACATCCCAACTGAGGACTGAACCTGCCACCTAGGTAGGTGCCCTGACTGGGAATCGCACCCAGCCTTTTGGTGTATGGGACAATGCTCCAACCAAATGAGCAACCTGGCCAGGACAAATCATCACCTCTTACCTCCTATTCCTTAAGTCCTACCCCTTTGACCCAATCTGTTTGGGTCAGTAAAATCTATGTGGGAACTTACTATGTGCTGGGCAATATTGTTAATGCTGGTGGATACAGAAATCACTAAGATAACTTGCCTTTAGGTGGTTCCCTCCCCTCATAAAAGGTTAATTTCTGCACAATATGATGACTATAGTAATAGCACTGTACAGAGTATGGTCTGGCAGCACAGTCTAGGGTCACGATACATTTACTATAGGGGATACCACCTGAGTTAAGTTTTAAAGGAAGAACAAAAAGCCACATGCAGTGGGGAGTAGGAGGGAAAAGATATTCCAGGTAAAGGCAACAGCATCAACAAAAGCACAGATGTATGAAATCGAACACTAGGCAGCAAGGCAAGAAAAGGAGTGCAAACTAAGGCTGAAGGAGTAGGTGAGGATCAGGTCCTGATTTTTATCCTATAGACAACCGGAAGCCACTAAAGGTTTAAAATGCATCAGTGACATGGCCAGAGCTGCAGCATAATTAGGTTTCTCTGGTGGCAGTATGGAAAACAAATCTGAGAGGGAAAAGACTGTAGATGAGTTAGAAGGGTTTTAAAATAGTCTAGACAAGTTATGACGACAGACTGAACTAGGGCAGTGGTGGTCGTGTGGGAGAAAAAAAGGGGGGCTGAAGAAAAGTTTAGAAAACAAGAGTAGCAGTGAGAACTAAGTCAAACCCCAAGATGGTAAGGCTATAAACCAATAATTAGCTACACTGTTTCCTTCAGCAGATTCTTGCCAACTAATTTATCTGGGCAAACAGCACTCCTGAAACAACAGATTGCTTCAACACCCTTTCCTTGTTGTGTCTACGAATTCTAAATATTTGTCACAAACTTTGTTCATTCCAACCAGGCCCCACCTTGAAGGACCTGCCCTAAACCACACAAGTCCAGGTTATAAGACCCTAGAAATTCCTTTCCTAACTTTCCCTCCCTACCAGACTCGGCCAAGGTGGTGCTCTTCCTTGCTGCAGTGGGGAAAGTCAATAGGAGGAAGTGGTGATTGATTATGAAAGGTGAGAAAGAGGGAGAAATCCAAATATGACTCCTACATTTTAGGCCTCAGAAAACTGGATAGATGAGTTTGGCAAACTGAGTTGCTGAATTTGAGGGGCTTAATTATAGAGCTTCCAGGTGGAGATGTGTGTGAGCCTGAAGTTCAAGGGAGAGGTCAGGGCCACCACAGGCAGTCATTATACGTAAAACTTTTCTTGTGGTGATCTCTTTTTTCTTAATAGGAGTTAGGATACAGTAAACAGAATTAAGCCCAACACACTAAAAAATAAACAAACAGAGGCACAAACGCCATATAACTAACTAGTATGTGCTATACTAATATACCCATGCCAGTGATTACATTTGCAATGCTTCCATTCTAGATAGTAAACAGCCACAGTGCTGAGCCTCTCTCCTAGGATCCACACTTTGACCTTCCACAATCCAACAACTAACAGTTTAGTACCTGGTTTAACAGGGCACTAAAGCCAGTAAATGTTTTGACTGGTAACGGTCCAAGTCAAATTCCAAAAGTCCCATCCCTCTCAGGCATAGTTGTTGGCTTCCTTCAAGGTCCCCAGAAGGCTGGCCTGCCTTCATTGGCCCTCACCCAACCTCAGGTGGCACAGAGAGGAACATACAATGGTACTCACCAGCCCTCCACCATGTCCACTGTGGTCCTGAACGTTAGCCCCCATCACCACATGGTCCCCCAGTGAGATCATGAACAGAAATGTTGGAAAAGACTGAACCATTAAGAGTGATACTAGCTCTCTAGTAGTCAAACAGATCAACTAGCTCTTCATCAGACTGGATTAAAAAAGTAAGACCCAACTATAGGCCTCCTACAATAAACCCACTTACAACATAAAGACACAAATAGGTTAAAAGTAAAAAGATAGGGAAAAAACATGCCATATTAATAGTAGTCAAAAGAAAGCTGGAGTGGCTGGCTATACATCCTCCTCTCCACAATTAATAAAATAAGTAAACAAAAAATCAGCAAGGATATAAACAGCAAAATTTGAAAAGCATCAACCAGTATTGGGAATAAAGTATAGTACTATTTTGCAATAAATCCAACACAGCCGGAGATTTCTCCCGGTATAAACAGTTTTCTGTTTTCAACTGAGCACAGTTGAAGGTGCAAGCTTCCGTGTGGGATCTGTGCTGTGAGAAAAACATCTAGCGCCAGCATTTCAAGGCACACTCACACCGTGGGAGATGCAAAAATTCTGTGTGGCAGAGACTCACTGAACAGAGCAGCGAGAGATCTCAATTTAAATTTAATCAAATCACTTTTTAACTCTGACTTTTGTTTTACTGCTCTCTGAATAAACATGGCTAAACGCGGATATATACAATTCCATTCTATTCTTCACCACATTTCTATCCCAGAATTTTACAGAAGTTACAAGAAAAAGAATGCACTGATTGTCTACCTGCTCAAAAAAAATATATCATGACATTAAAGTATAACATTTTACTACAAGCAAAAAATATTTCATTTTTGAATTTTCTTTCTTTGATTTGTACTATTTCTTATCATGTGGAACATGATTTCATGACTTGGAGTAAAGAAAAAAAATCTTTTTATTTGATCAAGTTAACTAAGTGAAAAAATGTAAGGAATCCTAGACTCAGCATTGCCAAAGAATTTAGAGGTAGGTCACCTACTCAGTCCTACTCAATCAATAAATCCTAAGAATCCTGGATTAATCTGCCTAACAGGAAGCAACTTATTATTTATTAAGTTGTATCACTGGCTCCGTTGTTCCACTTAGGCACTAAACCAAATGAACAGCAACAAAGTGCAGCTTCATCACCAACAGTGAAAAAATACAGTATGTCCTATACTTAACTTACAGAACTAACAGAATTCATTTTAAAACTTCACAGCACAATAAAAAAAATGATTTAATAAAAAAAACTTTCCAGTTTTGTGATGCAAGTTAAGTTACAAACATTCATGGAAGGGTACAGAGAACAAAAGAGTTTTTTAAAATCTGTGTGTCACAGAAAATATTAATTCAGCTCCTATATAAACCTAGGTGTTTATGTAGTTCACTTTTTATTAATAGGCTACATTATGTTAGGCTAGATTTGAATACTGTATTTCCTTCTTTCTGAAAACCTATGGCATTTCTGAATTAAAAAAAAATTAAGAACAGAGTATTCTAATTTTTCAGTAGCTAAAACTAAAACTTATTTTGCTTTACCAACTATCAGACCAAAGACTTAAAACCAACGATAAATTAAGTCTGAGATGGCCTAAAGATTGGTATTTGAGAAGAGAACACTGTCACGGTTTGAACGGCGAAGCTCTCCAGCCACATGCCGCTCACACTGTAGACCATGTGGTCTCGACCAGGCCATCCAGCACACCCCAGCGGCTGCCCTTCAGATTCAGCAATGCCCCCAGATTGTGTACAAATCTGAATGTACGTGTGTCCGTGCACCTTCTGGGGCCAGACTTCAACTTTCATCAGAGTCTCAAAGGTTCTGTAACTATTGAAAATGTAAGACTCACTGATTTAAATGGTAGTCCAGGGTCCTTATCTATTATCTGACTTCACTTTCAGGTTTCTGCCTTACTAGTTTCATCTTCCCACTCTTCTTGTCCACAAAACTCTTTGTTTTGTTTTGATATATGGCTTCTTTATTTACTCCTTAAGATAATTTTGGAAAACCAGAGCTTCCTAAAATGAGGAAAGACCCTGTCCAGTTAAAACTGCAGTCAAAGGTGGTTTCAAAAGCTGAACCTGTATATTTTTTAAGAAACATTTTCTTAAAAAAGCTATGTCTTCTGAGAACTTTCTCTTTCAATTACAAAACCAATTTTATCTTTTACTTAATCGCTGTCTTTCAACTGAGAAAACAACTGGTTAACTGAATCTGCGATTCAGCTATACTTAACTTTACCTTTTAAGATACATTAAGACTTAGATAAAAACACATAATGCCCACCACCCCTAACCCCACACAATCACCCCTAATCCCACAGAACACAGACAGCTTCAAGAGTTAAATCTTTACTTAGAGAACAAAATGGTTTTACTCTGATATAGCTAGGACTGATTTAGCAAGGAACATCTTGATGAAAAAGGGCAGAACTGCTTAGAATGCTAGCTTACTTTTTACACTACTTTCCTCCTCTTAGCATCTGTCAAGTGTGGGATGAGAAAAAAGGTGCTGGAATCTGGAGAGGCAAACTAGAATAAAAATATATCTGAGTCCAAGAATTTCAAAAAGAGACAGACAGAAATTCACTGGAAAAAATTATAGAAGAATGTTAAAAACAGTTCTGCTCCCCTTTACTGACAAATAACTTCGCAAATTATCTATACACATCATCTATCCAATTCTTTAACTCCCCAATCTGCCTTTCCCTCACAACCCTCTCCCTTTATACAAGCCACCATCAAAAGTCTTGTATTTTAAAATAAATCTTAAATTTCTACTATTCATCTCCACCATCAGAACCATGGCCCAAGATGACTTTGTCTCTTACCTAGACTAGTATAAACCATCAACTACTATTAATTCCTCTACTGCCCCCCTCTGATTAACTGTATACGAAAAGTAGGCAGTGTGATTTTTAAAACTGTAAATGGATCATGGCACTGCATACCAGTGCATCTTCCCATTAATCCAAACTCTCAGCATTCAGGGAGTCGGTATTACAGCATAACAATTCACACTGCCCACACACTGCGCCAGAAGTGCTTGGAACAATGCCAAGAACACCAAAAGGGCTCAGCAAATGTCAGCGTTTCAAGGGAAAGCCCCAGCCTGCCTCTCTTACTTCCTGGTGACTTTCTCCCCATCTATGACCCTTTCAGTTAACTGCAAGCTCTTTCCCACTTTGGGCCTGCTGTTTCCCTCTGTATGAAAGGCTTTTTTCTTAAACCCTTCAAGAACTTATGTCTCCCACTAATACTTCAAGTCTAAACCTAAATGTCATCTCATTTTTGAGGGCTTCTTTTTCCTCTTTCTAAATACCACTTTCTATAATTCTTTATTATACTACTCTTCTTATTTCCTTCATAGTGTCTTATATTCTGTAATTACTCTTTTGTTTCATTGGTTAAACTCCTTGAACATCATCGGATGACTAAGCATCCATCCAACAAATTCTCTTAAGTTGTAGGAAGCAATGGGTTCTGTTCTATCCAAAAATATCTTAACTAATGTAGGTATTAATCTCCTTTCACCATGAAGCTAAAATATTGGTCACTAATATAAATATGTCACAGCCTGTGCTATGATTCATTATACCTACACCCTTCCCTTAATTGTTAATTAAATATAACTCTGTGTCCAACTAAGTATTGTGCTACGTGCTCGAAGAAGAGGAGCTAGGATGAGAAGATAAAGGTTATTTCCTCCCTTAGGGTCTTGAATGATATAAACATAAGATGCAAAAACCAAAAAGGGAGCATTTCTAGTAGGGGATGGGGTGGAATGAAGAGTCATGGTATGTATGCAAAAGTATAATATTTCACCAAAACTAAAATATCATCAATTATAATATGCATCAGTATTTTATGTTCCACTAAGAAAGAAAATGCTGCCCAAATTAATTGTTAAATATCATCAATAGTAAGATGCCTCTCTATGAGAGATGCATCCCAGTTTCACAGATGTTAAAGGTAGGAAAAGAGGAAGAGGAGAAGGGAGAATAAGAGGAGGAAAAGAGGCGGGAGGGAGAGAAGAAAGGAAAAGTACCATTCTATTGTTAACACGAAACCAGTCTTCCAGGAACCTCAGGAAGTCTCCATGACATGGAATATGGTTATTCATTAAAGCTCGGTAACAGGAAGGGGAGAAAAAGCCACTGGAAATAGTGGTCACAGAGCAGCCCTTGCTTCCATCTTGTTTCCATTTTGCCTTGTATACCTTCACCTACCCCTTTATTTTTAGCTTTTCTAAACCACTTTGTGTGTCTCTTGTATACAGCACATAGCTGAGTCTTGCTCAGTGATCCAAACTGAAAATCTTGGGTTTTTTTTTTAAGGGTGAGTTAAATATAACCTAAGATAAATCTTTTTAAATCTATACATTTCAAAACTCTTAATTGTCTTGTGCATAATAGGTCACAATTTAAGGGAGCAAGCATAACTGAAAAATATTAATAACAAATTTAAAATCTTAAATACAGTTAATAATGAAAATACTCCACTTCAAACCTCATGAGCTATTTATAAATATATGGCTTTAAATGCTTATATTAAAAATAAGGTTAATAACTGGTGAGTTAAGCATCTATCTGAAGGAATCAAAAAAAGAAAACCCAAAGAAATTAGAATAAAATATTACTTAGAGTAACACAGTAGGCTAGATTATTCACCCAATTCTGTCACTGAAAACAAAAAGTAATGGAAAAACTTTATTTCAAAAATATTAAAAGCTTTGAAGAGCTGACAAGATGATAAAGACCAAACTCTATGAGAAAGAGAAAATCAAAGAGATAAATGGCATAATTAAACTCTTTCTGTCCTGTAGACATGTGCCTAACTCACAAGGTTGAGCTACAGTTTTAACAATCCCTTGTGAGCACAGAGAATTTAAGACCCAGCCAACAAGGAAAATCTAATAGAGGACCCTTTCTTCATAAAGCTGGGAACTCCTCAAAAGCTTCAACCTCCAGAAAGGAGTAAACTGGAATTAAAACCAGTCTACCCATTCCCATATCTTATGCTCAAAAGGCTACAAGGAAATTTGTCTTCCTGTTGCACAAGCAAAGGAGGATTCCTAAGAGGTTGTAAAGACAGGCAGGTGCACACACACTATCTGCAACCCAAATTCACCCTATTTGGGTGGTTCAAAGCTCTCAAGGGATGAATTTAGCCACCAAACTAGTACCTGGAGGCATTAAGGTTGGGGGGTGGCAGGGAACAAAGGTAAATCCTCTCAAAGCAATGCAGTTCCTTCTTGGACCTTAAAGACAACCCACAAATATTTCTTCCAAGGAAAATAATCAGTTCACAGTCAAAATCTCACAGCGTAAATTAAAGGAAATCTATACCTAGGGACAGCATACAAAACTTCAGAAAACCAAAAACCAGATCCACTCAAATGAACAACCACTAGGCAGTTAATTTATCAATAGCAACAATAAAAAAAAACAAAAAAAGAGTGAAATTATTTCTTCAAATGGCTAAACAAAATAACTGCCAACCCATAATTTTATAGCTAATGGAATATCTATCCATCAAGAACAAGGATGATAAGGACACTTTCATGCCGAAAAACCAAAAAACAGTTTGCTACAGAAAATCTCATTAGAAAGAACTGTAAAGAAAACAATATTCTGGCGTTGACTGGTGTGGCTCAGTGAAGTGAGTGCTGGTCTGCGAACCCAAGGGTCACCAGTTTGATTCCAGTCAGGGCACATGCCTGGGTTGCAGGCCAGGCCTCCAGTGGGGCGTAAGCAAGAGGCAACAGTTGATGTATCTTGCACATTGATGTTTCTCTCCCTCTCTTCCCTCCTCTCTAAAAATAAATAAATTTTTAAAAATGTTTAAAAAGTAAATAATTTTCTGAAAGTAATTAATTTAGATGGAAAAATCTGAAATCCCCAGGGGAATCAAGAGCACATAAAGTTGGAATCGACATCAAATTCAAAGGCTCATTTTCAGCCACATTGACTAAAGAGTAGAAAAGCTAATTGACAGCAAGAGAGAAAGAAATAGATTCATCAAGGAAAGAGGAAGAAGAAAGGTCCTAGTAGCATTATAAGCCCCTGGTTCCAACTGTTCTTGAAATCTTGTTCTTGGAAACTGAGAGACAGCCCAGTGTCCTTGTACTTTCGATTCTGTTTTTCATTTTAAAAATGTAGAAAGGAGAAGGGCCAGGAATTAATGAAATAAAAAACATATCACCAAGAAAATCAAAGTCAAGCTTTGTTTTTTTGATAACACTAAGAAAATATAATAAACCACTAGCAAGACTAATGCAAGGAAAAAAGACAGAAGGCACAGAAAATAATGGGAAAAAATGGAAATATTACTTAACAGAGATTTAAAAGATAACAAAAGAATGCTTGAACAACTTTATGCCAAATACTTTAAAAGTGCAGACAAAACAAATGGATTCTTTTTTTTTGAGAGAGAGAAAAAATCCTTTTGGGAGAAATCCTTTGAGAGAAAAATCCTTTTTATTTTTTAAATTTGTTCATTTTTGTTTATTTTTTATTTATTTTATTGTATTTTAATTATTGTTCAAGTACATTTTTCTTTTACTCCCATCCCAGCCCACCCCCAGCCCTACAAATGGATTCTTAAAAACAAAAGAAAAAAAAACCTTTCTAAAAACTGACTTAATTAAAAACAGAAATCCTAAATAAAACCACACAGAAAGCTGAATACATACCTTCCTTAAAATACTAGGTCCACATGCCTCCCTCCAAAATACTAAGCCCAGACAGTTGAATGGAAGCTCAACCAAACTGTAAAGAAACAGGTCATTCTAGTCTTATATAAATCCTTTCAAAGGCGTAAAGAAAGATTAGTTCCCAACTCATTTTTGAGGTCGGCATAATCTGGATACTAAATCAGGTTAATATAAGAAATAAAAATTATAGGCCAGTATCATCCATGAACACAGATGCAAAAATCCTAAATGAAATACTAATAAAGTAAGTACAGCTGTAGAGTAAAAGAGAAGAGCATCATGACTAACCTGGATTCATTCCAGCAATGCAATGGTAATTCAACATTAGAAAATCTATAAATTCTCCACATTAATAACAGAAGGGAAGATAACCATATGATCATCTCATATATATCTCATAAATGGAGAAAAATCATCTGATAACCCTCAATATTTATTCTTTACATGCACACACACACACACAAAATCTTAGCCAACTAGCAACAGAAATTCCTTTAACCTATAGAATAGCTACCAAAAATTTATAGCAAACATTATTAATGGTGAAACATAAAAAGCACACGCTTTTAAAAATTAGGTGCAGCATAAGAATGCCCACTATTAACACTTGTATTGAATACTGTACTGGAAGTCCTCACTAGCCTAGTAAGGCAAGAAAAAGAAATGAGTAAGCACTGGAAAGGAAGTTACAATTTGCATTCATAATACTTTAATAGTTTAGTAAGGTGCCTGAGCACAGACGTATATACCAAAAAGCTTATAAGGGCAAACAGAAAATGGAAACAAAGAGGAAAAACAGACTATTTACCATAGTAACAAGAAATAAGATATTTAATAATTAAATCTAAGAGAAAACTTGAGAGAACTTATGGAGAAAAGGACACCTTACTGAAAGGATTTTAAAATATCCAAATAACTAGAAAGATATGCCATGTTTAAGGATACGAAGGCTCATATGATAAAAAGAATATGTTAAATGCATGGAGATTAAAAGCTACAGAGATCTTGAACTCACATACAAGAGAAGTCCCATTTTTTTAATAACAGCTTTTGAGAGCTTATTTGGACGTTGTAGCAGCGGAATGGTCCTCTGCTCTACCAGGGAAGGTCGTCCTCTTTGACCAAGTGCACAGCTTTCGGAGGGACACAAATGGAGTGGTGAGGGAGGAAGGGGACACTTGCCTAGCCAGCCAGAACATTATCTGTGAACACTGACAGAACACCACCCCCTTAAAGGCCACCTAAAAATGTAAACGTCCATTCTGAATATAAACTGCTTTTACATGAGGAGAAGAGACAAAACACATTCATAATACAATGACTGAGCTGGGTTCTAAGGGTGTTCTAGTGGACCCATGTGTAGTTGTCACACATACAGTTGTATACAAGTGAGGCCTGTAAGCAGTTGTCCAGTTTGCTTTACAATAGTTCTGAACTTGATCAAACATACCATTTTCTTTAGGTTTAACTTATTCAAATTTAATTTTGGTTTATGAGAGTTTCATGGTATCTTATAATACTGCTTAAATTTGGCTTTATCTAAATGTCCTAATACAGAATTAGAAATAACAGCCATGCTTTACTGGTTGCTAGATGATAATGCCTAGATGATAGTTCACAGTTACCAAGAGCTCACCATGTGCCAGGTACGACAAAAAGTGCTTTGTACATATTAAGTCATTCAATCTTCACAACCACCCTATCAGGTGTATAATATTACTATTACCATTTTGCAGATAGAAAAACTGAGGTACAGGAAAGTTTAGTAACTTTCCCAATGTCACACAAGGAAGTGGAGAAACTTAGGGAGCCATACCCAGCTAGTCTGTCTGCAGAGTCCCAAGACCCTCAGTTACTATGTTACACTTCTTTTCACAATATTTAAAATATACATAAAATTATTATGGATAAAAAACTCACTATTAAAAATTATCAGTAAGAGTTAAACAATATCAACACAACTTATCATAGGTTGAGATTTCATAATTATTTTAAAGTTCCATGGCCATGATTAAGAGTTTTGAAGTTGGACAGACCTGTCTCTGAATCTTGGTTGTGCCCTTTACAAGCTGTGTGACTTTGGACAAATTTCGTAACTTCACCAAGCCTCAGTTTCCTCATCTGTAAAATGAGAATAATAAACATCTCACAAAGTTGTTGTTGGTAAAATAATTATTACTACATTACACTCATATGGTAACTCTCACCAAAAATACAGGGACAAAATAAAAAGAGGGGGTTCTCACAGTTCCCCATAAAACCATACTTTATTATACTATAACAAAGATGACCACTGCAAGCCATTGCAGCAACCGTAAGATCCACACACTAATGCAGAACACCTATCTCCTCTAATTCAAAACAAATAATTCCCCTAGATAAAAGTCAAATGCCTAGAGGTAAATTACTGGATCCTTGAAATATAAAATAATGTATATATACATAGAGAAAGAGACAAACAGGTAAGATACTGTTGTTTGTTCACAGTAACTCCCACAAATCCCATTCCACACATATCGTTTAAGACTAGTAATATTCAAGGGGCCCAAACAGGAAGAGCTGTGTCAAGAAGGAACAATTCCAGGCATCAGTAGAAAATAATTTTTATAAGAGAAAAACAGAAAGAAACAGACATGTCATCAAAGTAGGGTAGAACTACCATTATTGTTATCACCAAAGAGTGACTATGTCCATCATACCTGACATTTTACTAAGCAAAACACCTTAAACTGTCACTATTGCTGTCTTTAGAGTCCCAATCAAATAACTTAAAAATAAGTAACCACATTTCTACCAATGCCTGCATTTACCAGTAATATACCTATTTGTGACACATTAGGTATCTCTTAGAAGAGGATGATTTTAACAATACACTATAAAAATTTTTTTTGAAAAGGAAAAATTGGAGTAATATTTTGCAAAAATCCTGTAGAATAATTTTTTTGTTTTTTTTAATATATTTTATTGATTATGCTATTACAGTTATCCCATTTCCCCCCTCTTTATTCCCTTCTGTTCTGTATCCCACCATCCACATTCCCCTCCCTTTGATTCACTGCCTGTGCTCAGTCCACTGAGCTACACCAACCAGGGCTCCCCTCCCTTAGTTTATATCCATGGTTCATACATAGTAAGTTCTTTGGCTTCTACATTCCCTATATTATTCTTAACCTTCCCCTGCCTATTTTGTACCTACCATTTATGTTTCTTATTCTCTGCAACTTTTTTTAAGATTTTATTTATTTATTTTTAGAGAGGGAAGGGAGAGAGAAAGAGAGAAACATCAATGTGTGGTTGCTGGGGGCCATGGCCTGCAACCTAGGCATGTGCCCTGACTGGGAATCGCACCTGCGATGCCTGGTTCGCAGCCCGCACTCAATCCACTGAGCTATGCCAGCCAGGGCTGTTTGCAACTTTTCCTCCATTCTCCCCACTCACCCTCCCCACTGATAACCCTCCATGTGATCTCTATTTCTTTGATTCTGTTCCTGTCCTCATTGTTTGCTTAGTTTGTTTTTGCTTTTTTTTAGGTTCAGTTGTTGATAGTTGTGAGTTTGTTGTCATTTTACTGTTCGTATTTTTTATCATCTTTTTCTTTGACAAGTCCCTTTAACATTTCATATAATAAGGAGTGGTGATGATGAACTCCTTTAAATTTACCTTATCTGGGAAGCACTTTATCTGCCCTTCCATTCTAAATGATAGTTTTGCTGGATAGAGTAATCTTAGATGTAGGTCCTTGCCTTTCATGACTTCAAATACTTCTTTCCAGCCCCTTCTTGCCTGTAAGGTTTCTTTGGAGAAATAAGCTGATAGTTTTATGGGAACTCCTTTGCAGGTAACTGTCTCCTTTTCTCTTGCTGCTTTTAAGATTCTCTCCTTATTTCTATTCTTGGGTAATGTAATTATGATGTGCCTTGGTATGTGCTTCCTTGGGTCCAACTTCTTTAGGACTCTCTGAGCTTCCTGGACTTCCTGGAAGTCTATTTCCTTTGCCAGATTAGGGAACTTCTCCATTATTTTTTCAAATAAGTTTTCAATTTCTTGCTTTTCCTCTTCTCCATCTGGTACTGCTATGTTTCAGATGTTGGAATGTTTAAAGTTGTCCTGGAGGTTCCTAAGCCTCTCCTTGTTTTTTTAAATTTTTGTTTCTTCATTCTGTTTTGGTTGACTGTTTATTTCTTCCTCCTGGTCCAAACCATTTATCTGAGTCCCAGTTTCCTTCCCATCACTGTTGGGTCCCTAAGCATTTTCCTTTATTTCACTTTTCATAGCCTTCCATTTTTCCTCTATTTTGTGACCATACTCAACTAATTCTGTGAGCATCCTAATTACCAGTTTTGAACTCTGCATCTGATAGGTTGGCTATCTCTTCATCACTTAGTTGTATTTTTTCTGGAGCTTTGACCTATTCTTTTATTTGGGCCATTTTTTTTTTTTTTGTCTCAGTGTACCTATTATATAGTAAGGGGAAGAGCCTTAGGTATTTGCCAACCACGTGGGCTGCCCCACCCTGGTGAATACCTAAGGCTCCCCCGCTTACTGATGCTGTATGTGGGGGAGGGGTCAGAGAGGGAACAATGCCGCTTGCTCAGCTCTCAGCTGGCTTTCAGTCATCTCCTCCACTACCCACAAGCAAAGTGGGCCCTCTGGTGCTGATTCCCAGGTGGGTGGTATGTTCTAGGACCCCATGGGTCTCTCCAATGAACTCTCTTGTGAGGCTGGGAGTTTCTCCTGCTGCCACCTCAACCCCCACAGGTTTTTTCAGTCAGAGGGTTTGAGGCTTTATCTCCCTGCACTGGAACCATGGGTTGCACAATCTCTCTCGCTCCCCAGTTCCTCTTGGTTGCCTGCAAGCAAATGTGGGACCACCTGGTCTGCCAGCTGCCACCAGCCCCAGTCTTCCAGACACTGCCTTGCCGTGAGTCCTCTCTGCCCCAGCTGCTTGTCTCCACCCTTCCTACTGGTCTGGATGAATGTTTCTTCTTTAACTCCTTGGTTGTCAGACTTCCATACAGTTCGATTTTCTGGCAGTTCTGGTTGTTTTTTGTTTTTAAATTTGTTGTTGTCCTTCTTTTGGTTGTGCGAGGAGGCACAGTGTATCTAAGTACACTTCCATCTTGGTCAGAATTCCAGATAATTTTGTTAAATGGCTCATCAATATTATTATTAAGGTGAGTTTTTGTGAATGTCACCATCCCCATAATTGAATTATTATTTTTATACATAAAAATAATTATTAAAATGACTGTGTGTTCACTGTAGCTCAAAGATTTGATAGAGAACTTTCACTCTGCCCCCCAAATGTCCCCTTTTAACAAATAATTGTAAGAATGGCCTGCAAATTTTTAAGATAAATTTGTAAAATATCTGGATCAAAGACCATTTAATTTTTACAAAGTACTATTTCTTAGGAAAATTATTAGTTATATAGGAAACATTTAACAAATCTTTAAAATACATATTTTATAAATGTTTAAACAAATAAATATAAATATGTGTTAAGGAAATAAGGACATGAGGTAATATAGGTTACTAGGACATAAACTCCCAATAAAAAACTTAGGTCCTTCTGCTTAGCAATTTAAGATTTTTCTATTTGATCAGTATTTCCTTCACTATTTTACTTCCTCTAAATGATGAGTATAATTTTTTGTCCATTTTAATGAATGCTATAAATAACTAATAAGGTCAAGTCAGTTCAATCACAACTCAGCTATATGAAGATTTTAATTCAATAATTTGGGTAGATTTTTATCTTTATATAACTCAGAGAAAATTTGCAAATACCACCAACTATTTACATTTTATCCCATTTGCTTTGTCATTCTCTTTCTGAACCACATAACAATGAGCTGTAGATGCTATACCATTTTAGCCCTCAATATTTCTATGTATTTTCCTAGGGACAGGGACATTTGCTTATATATCAGCAGTATACCTAATCAAATCAGTTTTGTATCAATGTTAAATTTTCTATTACACAACTATAGTCCATATTCAAATGTCATTAATTGTCTTTAAAATATCCTTTAAAGCTATTGATTTTCCTGGTCCAGAATCTAATTCAGGATCATGCATTCCATTTGGTGATAATGGCTCTTTAGAAACCTATCATCTGGAAAAGTTTCACAGTCTATGTCTTTTAAGACTAATATTTTAAAAGAATATAGACCAGTTGTTTTGTAGACTATCTCTCAATTTAGGATTGTCTGATATTCTCCTGTGTTTAAACTCAGGACACACAGTTTTTAATAGGGATGTCACAAAGTAATGTTGGGTTCTTCTTACTGCATCACATCAGAAGGTGCAAGATACTAGTGGGTTCTATTACCAGTGATTACTAATAATATTATTTAATAAGTGATTCAGTAAGATAGCCACTACAAATTATTACAGAGCAGATTATATCAGACCAATTCTCCTGGCAAGAAAAACTATAAAAACTGGATTAAATAAATAAATAAATAAGGCAAGTTAAAATACCAGAGAAAAAGGAAACGCAGAGTTAAGCCTGGCAGTCTCCACTACTTTTTCTTTCTGAGGCAACTAGATGCAGACTGGAACTCTTGGCAGTCTCACCAGGCTGCAAAGACAGAAATTAGAATTGGGGGCTTAGCAAGACAGGTAGGGTTTGAGGGGCTAAGATTCCAGAGAAAAGGCAACCACAGAAAAGTGAGTCTGGACATCCTGTACTGCTTTTGCCTTCAGGGTATACACGGAATCCTAACCTGCCTGGGGGCAACAGGCCAAAAGCTAAGCAAAGTGCCTATTTTAAAGCAAAAAAAAAAAAAGGTAAGGAGAACATTTGGTAGCCTCCCAGTGCTAGAAAAAGAAAAATTACAGTTTAGGGCCTGCCAAGAAGGAAAGGCTCTGGCAAACGCCCCAGGATTCCATTTGATACCTCTGAAAGACAACACTCTTAGAGTAAGGGGAAACTGGATTTAAATCAGCCCTTAAGTAGCCTAAAACAAAGACTCAAGTCATCTCAAGACTGTGCTGGATCAAGGTCATCTACTCCTACTTTTAACTATGACCAGAAGAAAATTAAATTCTCTAGAGAACAATATCATCATCAAGACCCTCTATAATTTCATATACACAATGTCTGATATTGATTATTTTAAATTACCAGGAATGTTATGAGATAGGACCAAATGATGAAAAGCCAAGGAAAACAGCAGACAACATAAAAAGACCAAAAGGAAATCCAGATATTGTGATTATCAGACACAGACTTTAAAATAACTGTGATTAATATGTTCAGGAAAATAGATGACAAGATGAGAATTTCACCAGGGACCTGGAATCTATAAAAACAAATTAAAAATAATTAACTTGAATTTCTAGAATTAAAAAACAGATAATATGAAATTAATAAACAGATGCTTACACTAGCAGGTTGGACATTAAATGAACTAGAAAATAGGTCAATAGAAATTATCAAGATGAAGGACAGGAAAAAAAAGATGGAAAATACAGAAAATTGCATGAGACATATAGGATGCAGAGGAAGAGCTAACATAGATATCTAAACTCCCAAAAGAAAGTAAGTGAAAGAATGAGGCAGAAGCAGTATCAGAAGAAACAACCCAAATCTGACTAAAAACACCAAGTTACAGATGCAATGTGACTTTGCTACTCCTAGCAAGAGGTGGAATCTATCTCTCTATCTCGAATTTGGGCTAGGCCATGGGACTTGCTTTGGCTAATAGGGCATTAGAAATGAGACTAGAGGGATTTGTCTTTTCTTGATACTCTTAGAACTCAGCCACCAGGTGAATGAATCTATCTGCTGGAAAAGCCCCATGGAAAACAAATTCCCCACCCCTACATTTTGGCAGAAACCCTGCCAACCAACAAACATATGAGTGAGGTTACCGTATTTTGCCATGTATAATGTGCACTTTTTCACCAAAATTTTTGAGAGAAAAATAAGGATGCACATTATATATGGGTATAATGAATACATACCACGGGTATAAAAATCCTGTGTATAATGCGCACAAAACCATGGGTGTGAAATACATATTTTATACCACTTGGCCATAGCCAAACCACTATCAGATGATCATAGAGATCAATATAGCCCAAGGCAAACTGCCAATTCATGTATTCATGAGCTATTAAGCCACTCAGCTTTTTATGAAGCAAAAACTAGCTGACACAGAACTAATATAGGTAAGTACATCAGTGGTTCTCAAACAAGGTGGACTTTGCATCCTAGGATGTCATACCGCAATGTCTGGAGACATTTTTGGTTGTCACAACTGGGTGGCTGCTACTGGCATCTAGTGAGTGAGGCCAGGGGTGCTACTAATATCCTGCAAGTCCTTCACAACAACAACCCGTCCAGCCCCAAACATCCAGTGCCAAGAGTGGGAAACTCTGAAGAACATAAAGCATGAGAGAATGAGGCAGCCTTCAGAACAATCCTATCCAACAGAGCTTTCTGCAACAATGAAAATATTCAATATCTGTAGCCACTAGCCACATTTGGCTAGTAAACACTTGAAATGCAGTTAATTTGACAAAGTAACTAGAGTTCTTATTTTATTCTATTTTAATTAATTTACATTTAAATAGACACACATGGCTGGTGGCTTCCTTTATGGGACAGCACAGCTCTAAAATTTAGATGCTAGAAATATTGAGAATAGTGAAAGTTAGGTTGGATTAACAGTGGTAACGATGAATTTTTATCAAGTTAAGGCCCAGTCACTTGCTACAAATAAATAATCCAAACACTCTTTTTTGTTTCAATACCTAAAAAATCTAAAGTGTACTATTCTGATATAATAATAAACTGAAAAAATTTTAAATAAATTTACCATATCCTGAACAAAACAATTATTCATGGACTGCTGGCTGACAATCTTAACTAGAGGGCTGTTCTAGCTTTTTGGCATGAAAGCCCCAGGAATTTCCGATGCTTTTCTTTCCATTTTTTTTTTTTAAGTTTAAAGTGATTTAAGAACTGCTGCATTTTAGAGGTCTTAGAATTGTACCAAATGAACAGTTTTTAATCAAGTCATTTCAGGTAGTTAAATATTCCTTCACTATCCTTTCCTATCCTCTTCTCTCCCTGCCCCACCCCATTCACCACAAGGGAAGGAAGAAGTTGATCCAACCCTGGTACAATTCCACAGACTTTTTTTTAACTTGTCAGCACTAAGTAGGTCAGTTTTCTGCTCTAGTGGGTGTTTGGCAATAGGTTTTCTTACTAGAATACAGTGGCTGCTCTGCTGGTGAGCACATACCACAGGATAGAAACGACACTGAATAACTCTCCTAAGGGAAGAGCAGGCTGCCTGATCTCTGAAAGAAAATCCCTGGGTCTTTACTAAATACCACCAGGAAATTCCAACAGAAAACAAAATGAAAAAGAAATAAAGACGATTCCAATTCAAAATTTGTTCTATATAGTGAAGTCTACAGATTTTAAAGGTCCTCAGCATCTAGGAACCCACAAAGATTCTGCTGGGACTCTGATACGTGCTCAGCCCAATTCTAATCACTGAGATTATAAATTTTTAAAAAAGTAACAAAGGACACACACAATCTATCACAAGTTTTGTTAAGAATTCTAATAGAAAAAACTTACCACTAAAACTAAAATTCCAGAAAACCTTTCCCTTATAAGCTATGACTTTCCTGAGAAAAATTTATTTTAGAAAGTCAGAAACTACTTAAAACTTTTAATAATTGTATTATAACAGAAAGCAAATTTGACAGAAGTTTATTAGAATAAATGGCACGCACTAATTTGTTATTTTTTAAATCAGCATTGTTTCTATATTGTGGGTCTAACAACTCAAGTTTTACATTTTTAATCATTCATAAAGCAAATATTAAAAAAGAAACTTGACAGGTCCACATTCAGTCAGTTAATTTATTTCATATCAGATCAAAAGTCCCTGAAGGGGAAAAATTAATATTCTCTATTAATATCAAATAAAAGTTGAAACAACATATTTACTAGATTTTCCAGAAAATTCCAAGAATTCTGACAAATTCTAGAAGAAAATGTAAATCTTACAAACCAGATCACTAATGGATGTAACTACAGAATGCACTTAACCTTACTAGAAATAAATTACATGAAAAAATAATGGGTTGTAACCAATAGTCACATAGCTATAAGTTGACATTCATTTTACCATACTGCACTCACTGTTAAGAAGCAAAATATTTAGAAATAAAGAAAATTTCAGATATAATATAAATTCTAGAAAAAAGACAATAACTCACATTCAATTTTATTTTATTAAAGAAAAAGAGTTTCAGTTGAGAAGCTACCCACTATCTTCTACATTGCCAGATATTAAAAGTAGATAAAACCAAATTTAAATGAGTAAAAAATCTACCTGAATGTCAAAATACGCAATAACTATTTAGAAAAAAAGTCCTATCATTATGACCAATTAAAAAGTTCTCTTTTATTATAGTCTATTTTTTAATGTGCTTACTCCTTGACAAAATATCATAAAGTTAGTTGAATATAGTAAATAACTGAGATAGATCTATATCTATCAAGACCAACAAAACCACCAAGAGACATGAAGAGGGGTTTTTGTTTTTGTTTTTTTCATTTATACACAAAGCAGTTGAAGATAACAAGGTAGCTAATTCGCTAGATGGCCCATCTAATATCCATCCACTTGTTCAATCCTCAGTTCCCAGAATTCAGTTGTCCAAAAAGTTCCCACAGTACCCAATAAGATGTTAATATGCAATTATAAAGCACATATGTCCTGAACATCATACTGAAGTAAAATGAAAACATTTCTGAAGTAAGATGAATGTGATCATGTAATTGTGACAGATGCTGTTAACTGGCTACCCAAACAGCTGTTCCCAAACCCTTCCTCCCTTCTTGCCTCTCACTATAGATGCCAAAATGCTAACTACAGTTAGAGGTGACATATAATCTAATTTTGGCCCATGAGACATAAGACCTGACTTGTTAGAAGCAGTATTAGGAAAGCTTTTGCTTGATCTAGACCTTTTGCCTTTCTTCTTAAATGTGAGCAGAAGGCTGGAGCTGCAGCAGCTATCTTAGGACCATGAGGGCCAAGCAAAATAAAAAATATGGGCCCAACACTGCTGAGCCACTGAACATGAGCAACTGCCTATGTCCAGACTTATGTAAGAACAACTTCTCTTTCTTTGAGCCTTGTAGTCGGGTTTTCAGCTTAGAGTCGGACTCAATCCTTATACATCGCCATTATCAGAAAATACCACAACTTTAACTATAAGTAATTTCCTAATGATTAAAAAACAAAGTTACATGCTAGTTCTAAATTAGTTATAATAAAGTTATAATCTCCTGATAAGGTCTAATTTCTAATGAGTATCTGTTCAGAGAGCTGTAGAAACTCTTGGGGTCAGCCTGAGCTGAGGGAAGGATGGGAAAGAATAAGAAGATAGAATCAGGGAGATGCCTGGACTCTGAATGGCGCACATGGGAAGAGCCCAGACTCTCAAATAATCACCAATAGTATATCAGGAGGGCCATCCCTGAATGATAACCTAACCCAAAAAGAGTTGGTAACATACATCAAAACAAAAGCCCTGGAACATTAAGACTACTGTCCAAAAAATTAATGTTGTTTATATTCTTAGGAATGATACTGATACTGGAGTTCTATAGAAAATAATCTGCTTTTATTAAATGAATGTGTATTAAAGTATAATGGCCTTCTCCTTAGAGGATGCATGCTTAAGTATTTAGGGACAAAGAATCACAATGTCTGCAACTTTCAAATGGCTCAGGGAAAAAAGAATACATGATTGTAGAAATATGTAAAGCAAGTACAGCAAAATATTTAATATTGCATTATCACTGGGAGATACACAGATAATACTGATTATTGGTAGGAGATATACAGATGTTCTATGTACTACACCTTCAACATTCTTGTATTTGAAATGTTTCATAATAAAAAGTTATCATTAATGTTAATTTCCTGGTTTGTGTATTGTAATAAAGCTATATAAGATGTAACCATTGGAGGAAACTGGGTAAAGGTAATATGGAACCTCTCTGTCCTCTTTTCACAACTTTCTGTGAATCTAAATTTACAAAAAAATAAAATGTAAAATAAAAATGTTGGGCGCTGGCTGAGTGGCTCAGGTGGTCCTGGGCACCAGAAGGTTGCAGGTTTGTTCCCTCGTCAGGGCACACAGCTAGGCTGCGGGTTTGACCCCGAGTCATCATGCATGCAAGAGGAAACCAACCGATATTTCTCTCTTACGTGGATGTTCTCTCTCTTTCCCTTCCTTTTTTTTCTAAAAGAAATAAAAGAATATCCTTGGGTGAGGATTTTAAAAAATCTACTCATTAAAAAGAAATGTTAGGAACTTCCAGTTTGGTAATAAACACATACCTCCCTTTACCTTCCACTGAACTAAACTATGAAATCTGAACAGAATGTATGAACAAATAGCATTTGAAGACTGAAAAAGTATTACAGGTGGATCCAGAATTCAAAGTATCACAAATTTGCTGTGAGTTTACCATTTTTCCCCTTCAGTATCCCCCCCTGCCTGAACTCAGCACAACTCAAAACCCAGAAGTGAGCATTATGGTACAGAAGACAGAGATAAAGAAGAAACCCTCTAGTTCTGGCTCAAGGACAAAAAAAGGGAACTCCTAAAGCTCAGGGAAAGTGGGGGAAATCCCTGGGGTATTTCTCTCCAAAGTCTCATGTCCCAGTCCCCAGGTCTCCGGTGGTAGGCCGGCATAGCAGCAACAGCACCACCAAGAGGGACTGGAAATGGAAAGCCTTTAGGAGTGAAAAATCTTCCTCTCCATTCAATGGAGCCCTTCCTCCAAGTGGGCAGATCAAACTTCATTGTTTTTTTCCTTCCTCTTCTGTCTTCAGGAAAGTCACTCCATAAAATTGTTTACGAACTTCTGAGTTCACACTCAGTCTGTGTAGATATGGATCCGATGCTAAGTAATGTAATAAAAACTTTGGAAACTGCAATAATGGGTAAACTTACACCGATTCCAAACTGACCAGAGTGAACACATGTGGGACAGATCTGAATAGCACCGATAAAGCTGTAAAAACTGAATTAACACTGGAACCACGATCTACCAAAGGCTAAAACAGAAATATCAACACTTGCCATGGAATATAAAGGAAACCTAGCATCTCATTACACAATATTCAAATATCTAGGGTACAAACCAAAATTACTCACATGAGAAAAGACAACATCAGCAAAATAGCAGGACACGAAGTCAATATTCAGAAATTGATGGCATTTTTGTACACCAGCAATGAAATATCAGAAAGAGAAATGAGGGGAAAAATATTATTTACTAGCAACAAGAAAAATAAAGTACCAAGGAATAAATTTAACCAAGGAGGTAAAAGACCTGTACTCGGAAAACTACAGAACACTGAAGAAAGAAATTAAAGAAGATTCACATAAATGGAAGCATATACCATGTTCAGGGATAGGAAGAATTAGCATCATTAAAATGTCCATACTATCCAAAGCAGTCTATAGATTCAACACAATTCCTATTAAAATGCCAATGGCATATATCACAGATCTAGAAGAAATATTCCAAAAATTTACATGGAACGAAAGAAGACCCAAATAGCCTCAGCAATCTTGAGAAAGAAGAACAAAATTGGAGAGATCACACTACCGATCTCAAACTATACTACAAGGCCACTGTGATCAAAACAGTTTGGTATTGGTCTAAGAACACACACACAGATCAATGGAACAGAACAGAGAACCCAGAAATAAACCCAAGTCTCTATGGTCAATTAATATTTGACAAAGGGGGCATGAGCATACAATGGAGTAAAGATAGTGTCTTCAGTAAACGGTGTTGGGAGAACTGGACTGGTACATGCAAAAAAAATGAAACTAGACCACCAACTTATACCATATACCAGAATAAATTCAAAATGGATAAAAGACTTAAATGTAAGTTGTAACACCATAAAAGTCCTTAGAGGAAAACATAGGCAGGAAAATTTCAGATATCCTATGAAGCAGTATTTTTGCCAATGCATCTCCTAGGACAAGGTATATAAAGGAAAAAATAAACAAATAGGACTACATCAAACTAAAAATCTTCTGCACAGCTAAAGAAACCATCATCAAAATGACAAGGGAACTGACTGTATGGGAAAACATATTTGCTGATGATACATCGGACAAGGGTTTGATCTCCAAAATATGTAACGAACTCATAGGACTCAACACCAGAAAGACATTCAATCCAATTACAAAATGGGCAAAGGACCTGAACAGATACCTCTCCAAGGAGGACATACAGAGGGCCCATAGGCATATGAAAGGATGCTCTACATGTATGTACATGTACATATATATAATTTCTGCCTTTAATAATTATTCAAAATTATTTTTGCATTAAAAAAATTTTAAGCCTCACATGAGGACATTTTTTTAAAGATTCATTGGTTTGTTTGTTTGTTTGTTTGTCTGTTTTCAGAGGCAGGGGAAGAGAGGGAGAGAGAGAGGGAAAGAAACATGGATATATGAGAGAGAAACATCCATCAGTTGCCTCTTGCACGTCCCCAACTGGGACCTGGCCTGCAACCCAGCCATGTGCCCTGACTGGGAATCAGACTGGTGACCTTTGGGTTCGCAGGCCTGTGCTCAATCCACTGAGCCACACCAGCCAGGGCAGGGCATTTTTTTTTATTGCTCTTTTTAGAGGAAGGGAGAGAAACATTAGTGCCAGAGAGATGCATTGATCAGCTGCCTCCTGTATATGCCCTGACCAAGGATTGTATCCAAACTGGGGTGGGAGTAGGGGGTTGTGTCAAACCCACAGCCTATCAGTTACTGGTTACTGGAAGTTGCTCGAATGAACCAACTGAGCCACACAGGCAATGGCTCTTTTATTTACATAGTCTCTTATCTTAACAAGAAAACCTTATTTACATCCTTCCAGGGACTGAATGAAGTGCCATAGACTAAACACCACTACATTTGCAATATTTATAGGGTGTTTTTGGTGTTTTGATTGTTGTTTGTTTTAGCTTCAGTCATAAAGCAGTATCTCACTAAGTTAAGGAATTTTTATCCCCTCAAATACAGGCTTTGTACAATGGAGGTAAGATAAAACAGTGAACAAACATGGAAAAGATGCAATTTACCTACTCAGACTTCTTAAAAGCAAAAGTGGGCTACAAAAAAAATCTTAAAACAGAGCTCTGGCTGGCGTAGCTCAGTGGATTGAGCACGGGCTGCGAACCAAAGTGTCGCAGGTTCAATTCCCAGTCAAGGCACATGCCTGGGTTGCAGGCCATGGCCCCCAGCAACCGCACATTGATGTTTCTCTCTCTCTTTCTCCCTCCCTTCCCCCTCTAAGAATAAATAAATAAAAATCTAAAAAAAAATCTTAAAAAAGGCAAGTTAATCACTTAAAGGTTTTATGTATATTTGTACATATATGTATATGTTTTATTGTTATTTAAGAAAGAATATTTTACACTACCCATAATCACTATTCCCAATCTATGTCTACTGGAAAACATCTCATTTTGTTTTCAAATGCCAGAAAGAAAAAAAAAATCACAGCTTTCCCAATTATTGTACCTTCTTAACTAAAATATATTGTTTCACAAATTCAGTCAATTCTAATTATTTCACAGCTGAGAGAAAACTTCTGAGGTTACCTCTATTATCACTATACATGGTTCAATCATTTTCCACCGCAAAATATCTATTTACCTGTGAGTAGGGGGGAAAGAGTACTGAACCAACTCTGCTTAATTAGGCTCATATGATGTAAATCACCTAGGAATTGGAAAGTATCTAGACAGCAAGAAAATTTTCTGGGTGTAATAATGAGATGCTCCCTAGAGCTTATTTCACAGCTACAGTGAATGGACCAACACCTCCATGAAATGCTTAGAGAATTACCTAAAACTATTATCCCATTTTATCCAGAAATTAAGTATCAGCTATATTCAAACCTGCCACAGGCAATTTTTATCACTGGTGAGTGTGATAAGACAATGAAATACTGGCACTAGTTTCTCAAATCTATCATATGTACTGGAAAGCAGTTTCTCAAATAATTCTCATCACTGAAATTATTAAAACAAGAAAGAAAAACAAATAGAATTCAAACTAAACTAGCATGCTCTCAAAAACAAAAAGCCCAAACTACAAATATTTTTGCATCTTGTTTATGTTTTTGTCTCTACTTCTGATTATAATAGTATGCTTTTTACTGATACAAAAGAGAGTTCAAAATCTATTTTATTCCGTCCTGTTTAGGCATTTTATTTTCAATATCATACTCTATTAGATAAGAGCACACAAAATTCTTATTGAACTCATACACCATAATTTCTGGCAAATATTACTCTTTTTCATACACTACACACATGTTATTTATATTCTTTATCTTAGAAGTAATACCAAAAGCAATGTAAAAGCAAAGCAGATTACATTTTCCAAAGATAGCTACAATGGCAGATTCTGTCCCATAGCTCTTTCTTTTTTTAAAGATTTATTTATTTATTTTTAGACAGAGAGGAAAGGAAGAAGAAAAGGAGAGAAACATCAGTGTGCGGTTGCCGCTTGCATTCCCTCTATTGGGGACCTTTCCCACAACCCAGGCATGTGCCCTGACTGGGAATCGAACTGGCAAACCTTTGGTTCACAGGCCAGCACTCAATTCACTGAGCCACACCAGCCAGGACCCATAGTTCTTCTTATAACATGATGTTGACACTCTTTCTCTTCAAGTGGAGAGGTCTATGTCCACCCCCTTCTCTGAACCTGGGTGGACCTTTATAACTACCTCAATCAACAGAAGAGAGCAGAGTAATACTATGTGAATTCCAAAGCTAAGTCAAATATGCCATGAAACTCTGCCTTGCTCTCTTCTCTTGGAACCCAGCCACCATGCTGTGAGGAAACCAAGCAGCCAAAAGGAGAGGTCATGTGTAGGTGTTTGGCAGGCAGCCCAGGCTGAGGTCTTTGCCAACAGGCAGCATTAACCACCAGACACATGAGAGAGCAAGCCTTCAAATCCACTCCCAGCCCTTGGAGCCACCCCTACCCTTCCAGCTACCCTACCAAACAGCACATGATGACAGAGACAAGCTGTCCCCACCAAGTGGGCCTTGCCCAAATTGCAGAATCTTGAGCAAAACAAACAATTGGCAGGTTTTCAACCACTAAGTTTGGAGTGGTTTGTTATGTAACAATAGCTAACTAACATGTACTCATGAATACACTTTGGAAAATGTACAAAAGAGAAAGAAAAATTTAGTTACCCTAATTTTACCGTTGTTAACATTTTGACACATATGTTACAATCAAGAAAATGTTTTACCCTACCCACTTAAGATTCCAACTGGTTTGTTTTTACCAGGATAAAGAGTTAAATCAGATATACTATTATTACTGTTCAACTGTTTGCATCTAACATGAAAGAGAAAGGAAGAACTCCAGCATCCATTCTACTTTTCTTATCTTACTCTTTCACTTACCTGTCCTAAGTGAGGTGTCTGAGAATGGCTGGCTCACCAATGTTCCAATCTGTGGATGTGGGTCAAGATCTCTGGTTGCAAGAACAGCTGCACTGGCCCTCTTCCTGAAAGAAGTTGCTTAAGGCCCAAATCTGAAAATTGCAAGGAAAAAAAAATGCTAAGTATAGACATCTCCTTTTAATAACTTATAATAACATCTCTACAACTAAATTGAGGGGCGGATAGAGTAGGTTAAGATTACATGGAAGTGAGTGAACAGGCTTCACTGAAAATGGATTTGGGTAATGTGAATTCAACTTTCAGCTCTACTTCTTACTAGCTACATGATCTTAGGTAAAGCACAAGTTCTCTGTGCCCAAGTCTCATCATGTAATGAAGGCTGAGCGGCCTTGATCAACATTTTGGGCTGGGTGTCAGAAGGCCTTGTTCTAAACTCGGTTACCATTCTGCCTTGCTGTAAGAACTTTGATACTTCTCTGGGCTCAGAAACATCATCTCTGAAAGAGAGGGTTGCATTAGATAATGGTTTCTGAAATCTAATCCTTGAACAGGTGCCAGCCATGACAAAACATGGTGTAAAGTTACAACTGTGCTTATTATGAGATTGTCCTTCCTACTTTTTGGTGTTAAAATGAGATGATGTGATAGACAGTAGTTGTTCTTTAAATACCCTAAAGAGTCTAAATCGAAAGCTTATAACCCTATGCAAACAATCTAAAATTCTTTTTAGAAATTCTAGTGCCTATATAATTTACATGAACCCTAAAATTCCTTCTACTTCTAACATTCTGCATTTTCATTCACTAATCAGAATATATAGAGAAAAAGCTGGTATGGTCCCAAGGAAAAGTGAGTTAAAAGCTGGAAGACATTATTGTACGGACATCTACTTTCAGATAATAATGTTTAAAAACCAAAACCCCATGGAATAAAAAGCTGAATTTCATCTCCAGTAAATGCTCTCGTAAAACAATTTCAGTTATAATTTGCAAAATATATTATTAGCCAAAAATGTGTTTCACTTCATTTCTTCACTGGCCTCATTCTAAAACAGACTATAAAGCTTTTGATGTTTAAATTTCAGTTTTAACAATTGTGTTAAAAGACAACTAAATACATACCAAAAAACCATAAAGAAATAACAACAGGTACAGCAAATGCTGTTCAAATATGCCAGAAATTACACTGGGTATGTTACCAGTGAAAACATTTGACATGTATTTTATTGTAAGTCAATATAATTAAAGTAATATTGAGGTTCTGTCCATGATTACATTTCACATATTTCTGCCTCCATTACAGCACAATAAACTAAAAACCTCCCTACTGTATTTTAACTATTTTCAAGGAAACCAATATTTCAATGATTCCAAAACATGGAACCATAATAAATTATGAGTATTAGTAGTACTTTTTCAATATCCCTGGATCGACACAGGCTAGGTACTATATTAAAGAGGAAATATGAGTATAGAGTACTACTGAAATAGTACCAGTAAAAAAAATCTCAATTTCTAAAAACACAATTTGAATTCATAATGCTAGTGTTTCTAAGTGCTAAATAAAAGACTGCTGGCTGAAAAATTTGGCCTGCCAAATGTTTCCCTATGCATAAATGTTCAGTACCCACTGGACGGTTTACACCACCTCCAAGATTAAGAGTCTGCTGCTAATACTTATGAACACAAATGAATTCTCAGACTGTTTATGCTGCAAGTAGCTACCACTAGAGGAACAGATCAGAGGAAGACAACTTAGGCACATTTAAGTTTTATTCAGACCTAGAAAACAAAGAAATTTGACATACTTTCCACAGAAGATACGCCTATGAAAAGAATATTATTTATTTTTTAAAAACAACATATATTTGTAATTTTTTAAACTGGAATCATTATGTTAGAATAAGTATAAAGAGAGGAGGAAATTTCAATCATATATTAAGTCCTCCTAGGCAACATTTAACGCTTTTAAATTCTGTTTATCTATTTACTTTCATCATATCTGAAGATTTTCGTCTTTTTCACTTCCTAGTATTTTTTCAAAGGTGTCAGACCCATCCACCATCCAAACTCACTTCTGGATGCCAGTCAAAAAATAGGTGTTTATACCCCCTCTTAATATATGAATAAACATTAACAGCTCTTATAATTTCATTTCACCAAGACCAAGTGGGACGTGCTGCTCACAACTCCAGCCTATGCCTTGGCACGGCTCCCAACTGCTCTTCTCAAAACGACAGCAGGCTATTCTTTTTTCTTAATTACATACTCATTCCTAGCCACTGAAAGTGTGGTTCACAGACTGGTAGCATAGGCATTCCCTGGAAGCTTGTAAGAAATACAGAATCTCAGGCCTTACCTTAGACCTACTGAGTGAGAATTTGCAGTTTAACAAGATCCTCAGGTGATTCATACACATACAAAATTTTGAGAGGCACTGTCCTACCTAGATCACTTATTCAAGGTCCCCTACTCCTGCTTTATAGCTTCTGTTTTCCTGTTTGGCATTTAAGGGATCTGATCCTTTCTCCTCTGAGCACATTAAGACCCACCAAAATGTAATGAGTAGTCTTTAAATAAGATTACAAGGTTTCTCCACAACCTTCTTTCCATAAAAGACTAAGTCCCATGAAGCCAGGCCCTTCACTGTATCCTCAAGACCAAAACAGTGTCAGGCAAATATTTGTAGAGGGAACAAAATAGATATCAGATGATCCCTAAAGTCCCCAACTACTAAATCTTTGGCTCTTGCATTTGCCATGTAAGCAAAATTGTATCTAAAGAAAGGGAAACTAAAACGTGAGGTGATCCAAATTTACAAAACAAAAAACATGCTACTTTAAGTGACTTGATCAATGTCACAAGGCAGATTCACTATTCAGTTTATAGGTTTAACAACACTTCTATCATATCATTATTAATATTATATTTTAGGTCAAATGACAATAAAACTTCCTCTCCATATATACTATCATCCAAGTAGCTAGCAAACTCAACTACCCAGAAGAACTGTGCATTCTTAAGGCAGCCTAAAATATACGAAAAGCTGGAAAGAATATATACATAAAAGTTAAAAGTTACATGGTATGATTAATCTCTCCAAAACCAGAAGAAATAAATGCTTTATCTAACTCAAGCTGAAACAGAAGGAACAGAAAGAAAAGAAGTATGGAAAAGACAAAAAAACTAGGGACCAGATATAACAGGACTGACAAAAGAACAGAGACAAAAAGTCATCAAAGGTTTTAAGAATATGATTTAGGGACCAGAAAAAGCAAAAGCTGCTACAGAGGCAAAGAGCAGAATACAAATTAAAGTAGCATCCACTTCAACAACCTCTAATGATGACATATAATGCAAGAAAATTTTTAGAGCAAGTCAGTCCTAGAATATCTCATGGGGTTAGTTATCATTTCTCTCATCTACCATATCCTGCCTAACATCCTGAAGTAAAAAGGAACAAAGAATTCCCCCCTAACCCTTAGAGATCAATAAAAAGCAAATTAGGTTCAATATGTACTTTGTTTTCTATGGCAAGTATTGGTTCATCTTTAGGAGAAAAGATAAATTGTGGTATAGTCATACAAGTAATACATGTAACTGGGAAAAGGAACCACAGTTACATATTGCTATGAATTAAAATTTTAAAAGATAATGTTGATTAACCAAAGCAAATAATATATACATAATTCTATTTTTATAGTTAAAAAATAAGCAAAACTAAACAACATACTTTTGAAATGCATACAAATTTGTGGTCAACTTAAAAGAAAAGGAAGGGAGTGATAAACAAAACCAAAATAAAATTCTGAATAGTTTTATCCCTGGTGGAGAGACAGGTAAATGGAAATCAAGGAGAAATGTTATTAACAATGTCCAATTGCTTAAGCTGGGTAGTGGGTTAACAGGTATTGGTTTTATCATATGCTTCACTGGTTATATATACAGTACCACATTCTTGTCTATGTTTCAAATACCTTACAGAAGAAAAGGGAAAACAAGAGGAAGGGAGATGGGAAGGAGAGAGAAGGAAAAGAAAGGGGAAAAGAGAAGGATTGACACATAATGTAGGTCAACATGGATCTTCTATCACTCCCTGGAAAGGTAACATAGATTTCTGCTAAATATAAGTTCCAGCTTGAAACGCAACTAAAACAAAAGTTGATTCTTTTTAAGAGAATAAACCTAAAATGAAAGGAAAGTAGGTCACTTACTACCTTCAATTTTAAAAATTAAGATAATGTTGAATGTAAAGAGAAAAATTTTTCAATAAAACCATACATTTGAATATATAAATGCTCAAGTATAACCATCCTAGAATTCATATTAACAAGGAAACAAGACACTTACATTGATACATAAAAATGCCAAATGTGACACCTACAAATGTAGACTCACACAGTAAGTTGTACTGGAAAAATCAGACACCATGAGGGGCAATGCAATGGTAACATGATTTTCTGAAAGTTAACAACTCTTGCTAAATTTCTGAACAAAACAAAGTACAATTTGCCCTCACTTTACTCAGCAGTTGCATTTCTGGAAAGTTCAGGATCTATTAAAAACATGCAAAAAATACTTTGTGTTTAAATGTGAAACAGAATTAGGTCAGATAAGTACAAACCGGTTTTTCAACTACAAGAAGATCTGTGGAAGAGTTCAAAAATCATGCAGAACTCTCTCATACCTTATGGTATGTATGGCATTCCTGACTCCTGCTCATTGAACGCCAGTGCTGCAGCCACCCCACCCAAATCATTGTAGCAACCAGAAGTGCACCCTCGAAGGCCCAAATACCTAACAGGGGAGGTACCACTGACCCTCAAGAACCAGTGGCTTCAAGAAAGGCTAGATCCCGGTGTAGCCTCCAGACAGCCCTTTTCATGATGGCGAAGCCGAATGCACTGATCAAGTCTAGTTTCTAACTTTGGCAAAGGAGGAATTCCCATACAGAAAAGACATTTACTGTTAAGGAAGATATAAAGGCACATTAAAACCAAAGGATAATCACCCTAAATAAAACCGACACATCAGACCAGAGGTTGGGAGTCTTCTAACCCATGTGATGGCAATCTTTGAGGACAATGTTGTTTTGCTAAAATACAATGAATGTCCCAATCTAAAAACACTATTAACACTCAAAAAGTATGTTACAGTTTACAAAGCACTGAAATTTTAATTGGTTAATTGCAAACTTTAATTACGAATTGTATAGAAATTCTAAAAGGTACATATCATTATTCTTTTCTTGTTTTTAAATTATATTTTACTGATTATGCTATTACAGTTGTTCAGTTTTTTACCCTTTACCCCTTCCATCTAGTACCCCCCAGTCTCTCAGGCAATCCCCATACCACTGTTTATGTCCATGGGTCATGTGTGTAAGTTCGTGGCTACTCCATATCCTAGGCTGCACTTTACATCCCCATGGCTACTCTGTAACTACCCATTTGTACTTCTTAATCCCCTCACCTCTTGGCCCATTCCCCCACACCCCTCTCCCCTCTGGCAATCACCAAAACCCTCTCCATATCCATGATTCTGTCTCTGCTCTCCTTGTTTGCTTAGTTTGTTTTTTAGATTCAATCGGTGATAGATATGTACTTATTGCCATTTTACTGTCCATAGTTTTGATCTGCTACTTTTCTTAAGTAAATCTCTTTAATATTTTATACAGTAATGGTTTGGAGATGATGAACTCCTTTAGTTTTTTCTTGTCTGGGAAGCTCTGTATAAGCCCTTTGATTCTAAATGATAGCTATGATGGGTAGAGCAGTCTTGGCTGTAGGTTTCTGCTTTTCATGACTTTAAATATTTCTTGCAAATCCCTCCTAGCCTGCAAAGTTTCTTTTTAGATATCAGCTGACAGTCTTATGGAAATTCCCCCGTATGTAACTAACCACTTTTCTCTTGCTGCATTTCAGATTCTCCCTTTATCTTTAAACTTCTGCATTTTAATTATGATGTGTCTTGGAGTTGGCCTCTTTCCATCCATCTGGTTTGGGACTCTCTGGGCTCCTAGACTTGCATGTCTATTTCCTTCACCAAATTAGGGAAGTTTTCTTTCTTTATTTTTTCAAATAGATTTCCAATTTCTTGCTCTTTCTCTTCTCCTAGCACCCCTATGATGCAAATGTTGGAATGCTCAAAGTCGTACCAGAGGCTGTTTATACTATCCTCATTTTTTTTGCTTCTTTTTTCTTCTTATTGTTCTAATTAGTTGTTTTTTTTGCTTCCTTATGTTCCAAGTCATTGATTTGATTCTTGGCTTCATCTACTCTACTGTTGTTTCCCTGCAAATTGTTCTTTATTTCAATTAGTGTTTCCTACAATTCTTTTTTTTTTATTTTAATCATTGTTCAAGTACAGTTTTCTGCCCTCCACTCCCATTCCAGCCCACCCACCCATCCCTCCCTACTTCCCTCCCATTACCACCCGTCCCCCAGTTTTTGTCCATGTGTCCTTTAAATTTGTTCCTGTAAACCCTTCCCATTCTCCCCTGAAATTCCCTCCTCTCTCCCCTCTGGTAACTGTCAGCCTGTCTTCTATTTCAGTGTCTTTGACTATATTTTGCTTGTTTCTTTGTTTTATTGTTTAGGTTCCTGTTAAAGGTGAGATCACATGGTATTTGTCTTTCACTGCCTAGCTTATTTCAGTTAGCATAATGCTTTCCAGCTCCATCCATGCTGTTGCAAAGGGTAGGAGCTCCTTCTTTCTTTCTGCTGCATAGAATTCCATTGTTTCCTACATTTCTGACTGGATCTTTTTTATGCTATTGAGGTCCTCATTAAGTTCCTTGAGCATCCTTACCAACAGTGTTTTGAACTCTGTATCTGATAGATTGCTTATCTTCATCTTCTTTTTCTGGAGTTTTGACCTGTTCTTTCATTTGGGCCATGTTTGCCTCCTCATTTTGGCAGCCTCCTTGTGTTTGTTTCTGTGTATTAGGTAGAACTGCTATGACTCCCTGTCTTGGTAGCATGGCCTAATGTAGTAGGTGTCCTATAGGGTCCAGTGGCACAACCTCCCCTATCACCCAAGCTGGGTATTTGAGGTGTACCCTTAATGTGGGCTGGGTACACCCTTCTCTTGTAGTTGAGCCTTGGTTGCTGTTGGCAGGTCAATAGGAGTGATTACCCAGGCCAATCAGCTGCAAGGATTGGCTGTGACCACTGACTACCAACCTCCGCCCTCCATGGAAGATCAACTTGCAGGGGCAGGGTGTGATACTCTGACATTGTCTGTAGATATAAACTGGGTGTGCAGGCTCTGGGGGTTCCTGGGTGGTGCAGGCCAAGGTCAGCACCAACCTGTATTCTGCCCGGGACCACCTTGTATGAGCTGTAACGCAATCTGAAATAGCTGCTACATGTGCTGGGCTTGGAGATTCCCAGGTGAAGCCAAGTTATGAATCTAGGCTGGCTCCTGCTAGTACCAGACCTGGGGCCACTTAGCAATAGGTACAGGAGCCTGGGGGCTTACTGAGGCTGGCTGTAGCTTGTTTGATAGGATTTAGGAAGTTGTGAGGCATGAACCAAGAGCAGCCATTCATATGGAAAAGTCACGGTTAACAGTTTGGTTGGGCTCATAAGATGGGTGAGATGGAGTCTCAGGGGATCTCCAGGGAGGGCTACACAGTGTTAGGCAGGCTGATGGAGTTTAAGACACAGCACCTGCCTGCCAGCTGTGTGGCTCTATGGCAAGAGGGCTCAGAAAAGTGACAGTGGCCTCAACCTGCCTTTCTGTCTGGAAGAAAGCTGTCCCCCAGCTCCTGTCTTGATGCCAGACACTTCAGTACCTCCCTGTATGCCACTGGTGCCTTTCAAGCTGCTACCCTAGTGCTAGAGCTCAGAGGGAGGGAATCTGAGTAAGTCTGTTTGTGGGTCCTTTAAGGGGAACTGCTTGGGACTCTAGAAATTCTACCACCGACTCAATCCCTGCTGGCTTTTGCAGCCAGAAGCTTTAGGAACCTATCTTCCTGGCACTGGAACCCTGGGCTGGGGGGCCTGGTGTGGGGCTGGGATTCCTCACTCCCAAGATATCCCTCCCGAGTTTTTATCCACCACACATGGATGTAGGAGCAGTCCATTCCATGTCGCCACCCCTCCTAGCAGTCTGGATGGATGTGGTTTCTTTAATTCCGTAGTTGTCAGACTTCCATTCAACTCAATCTGATGGTTCTGAGTGATGGCTCTTCTATATTTTAGTTGCAATTTTGATGTGGTTGTGTGAGAAGGCGAGCAGTCTTTACCTAAGCTGCCATCTTCTCATTATTCTTTTCATATTACTTGTAAGGAAAACAATCTCAAAAAGGTCAAAGTCACGGAGTTAGTAAACTGACACAGAAAGGACTTCCAGCCCTCTGATTTGAAATCTTGTGTTCTTCCCATCAAACTATACTGCTTCACAAAAAATCTAATATGGCAAACAGATAAAAGGAAACTCATCAGTTAATACAATGAAGTGTTAATGGCAAAAGGTCAATATAAAATCCTTTGATCTATTTTGATATATGACAGACAGCTGTACTACATATATCAGTGATTTCTCAGTGAGACATTTTTAAATGTTAATACTTTCGTGTTTCATATTGAGAGAAAAAGAAAAAATATTTTAAAAAATAAAAATTTAGTAGGTACACTGATATATAGTCTCTGATTACTTCCTCATACAGAAAACATTCTAAGTCAGAATCCTAATGAATCTTCTACTTAATCAAACACTCCATAATCCCAAAATAGATTCTGACAAGTAAAGAGTTAATGAAGTCTTTTTAAATACCTTTCAGTTTGGGAGTGCACTTTCCCTTTCCACCTAAGACGGAAGATTGCTATTCCTGATTGCACTGAAACACAAATATGTCTCACCAGAGCACAGCAGGGCAAACCTGGGAGAGGGGCCTGGCCCCAGGGCCGCCTGTTGCCAGGGCTGCCTCATAGCCGTGCTGTTTTCACTGCCAGCTGCATCACAGTTGAGCTGTTCTGCATGAATAAAGTTTCCTTCCTCACTGCATCCCAAACTGGGGACTCCTGCTGGCACTGAACTGGTGCCAAGGACCATCCACCAGTTGACAGACCTTACTTACAGAAATAACTTAGGCTTAGAGGTAGCAAGAAAACTTGCCCAAGGTCAAATGACAGGTATAGAGTCAGGACCTGAACTCCTATTTTTAAATCTCCAAATCTATGATATTAAATGCTATGGTTTCTAGCTCTTGAAAGCAAGCACAATGTTTTTACTTCTTGGCTTAGTCTATACAGGCTGTTGTAACAAAACTACCAGTCTGAGTAGTTTAAACAGTAAACCTTTACTTCTTGCAGTTCTAGAGGCTGAGAATTCCAAGACCAGGGTGCCTGCATATTTGGTGCTGTCTTCCTAATTCATTAATGGTTGTCTTCCCTCTGTGTCCTCACATGGCAGAAGGGGGCAAGAGAGCTCTCTGGAGTTCTTTTCAAAGAGCACAAACCCCACTCATGAGGGCTCCACCTTCACAACCTAATTACCTCCCAAAGGCCCTACTGCCTAATATCATCAGTGGGAGTTCGGATTTCAAAACATGAACTTTGGGGGTGCACAAACATTTTTTTAAAAATCTTTCAGTTTGGGGAGACATACATAACCATTAAGAACTTCATAAAGTCTTGATTAACCAAGGTGCCTCTAACATGGTAACTAGTTTGTTCAGTCCTCTCAGAAACACTTATCTGAAATTCATCTTAGAATGGCTACATGGTGCACTGGCATGCTGCATTAGTCCTCATTTATGACTGGTAGATTAACTTTAAAACTCTAAATGATGCTGCACCATGCCTTTTACTCAATAATACACTTTCATGGTTCTGAACACCTATATATACACAATGGTTTATAATGTAAGACAAAAATAAAAGCAAAAGCATACTCAGGGCTTGATGTAAGAGGAAAAAGGAAGTAATATGTCTTATTATTTCGGCTGAAGAAATAAGGAAGTTAGGATCATTTATTAGCAAGCGTAATATTCTTAGACAACATCTCTAAAGGGCAGAATAATATATTCAGCCTTCCCTAAAAAATAGTAGATGATAATCTACAAGACACTAATTCAAACCCAAAATACAAGAAGAAAGAATAATTTATCTGACATTTCTAATTTAAAAGAAAAGGTTTTAATTTATATTTCTGAATTCATGGGTAAAGTTGACCTCACTAAAGTGAAGGCTTTAGAAGTTACAATATGCAAGCATATTAGTTATAATCTAAACACACAAACTGAAAATCTGTCTTTTAATATTTTATCCCTCTTTTTTTTCCCCATTTCCCAAAGAAGATCTTTACCTCAGTCAGGACTATGGCCGCCTGAGCCAAAGTCTCAGCCTCAAACCACACCTTGTTTCCTCCCTTATGCACACCGTTACATTCCTTTTCCCAACTTCAAATTCACTCCACCTGCAGACGCAGTGCACTGAGTATTCTGATTATTAGCTAATGGAAACTACATACATTAGAGCTTAAAAGACAGTCAATAACCTGAATATTTCTAAAACACTACTACAAATACAAACAACAAAGCATTTCAGCCCATTGTTATATTGAAGGGAAAATTTGCAATTCATCCTAAAAAAAACAATTCAAGGTTGCTAAGGGCATAGATTAAAACTAGATTTAAATGTCTCACCCAAAAGCCTTAAAACATGCCGCTCCCCAGACACATTCACGGAAATTTTGAATAGGGCCTGACAAACATTTTGGGATATATGTCTAAATACACAAACCAACAAGGAAGTACAACACTCCCTTGAAAATATAACAGCTGCTATATATATATGTCTATGTGTTTATGTATGTGTATATCAGTACATCCTAGACATGTTCTAGGAATATAAATACAAGTGTGTATATAATATCATTTCATGAGCACAAAGAAACACTAAGAGGTAGGGGCTATAATTTCAATTTTCAATATGAGAAACCACGGCTTTGAAAGATTAAAAAGGCTTCTGGTCAAGAGAGTGCAGTACATTCACCCAAATAATAATTAATATATAAACATACCAAATATATAAGTAAACAATGCATAGCTGGCTCAAAAAATATATAAAAATATCTCTCAGTGATAGGGAACATAAATGCAAAATGGTAAGCAATAATGACACCTGGGGTTTACTGGTCTCCTGGTCCAGGAGCATGCTGTGGCAGTTGGAAGTCTGGCTTCCCAGGTGAACAGGGACTAAAACACTCCACGTAAGACAGAGGACCTATCAGAGCTAAGCCAGAGCTAAGGCTGGGGTAGGAGAAAATTTGCCTACTCTGCCAGGGACTATGGTTTATGGGAAGTAACTCCCACAAGCTAGACACAGACACAGCTTCAAAACCAAGAAAGAAGCCAAGCCACTGCTACTCCTGTATGCAGTATTTACAATATCACCAATATTTCTGAGGGGCAATAACTCTAAGCCTGGCTCTGGAACTGGGGTCCAGAGGCAAGCATGAAACTATTACAGAAGCAGGTGAACACAGAGAGACAGTGAAAGGTAGCTGAGTTTCAAGAATATTGTATATTCTCAATCTTATAAAATAACAATGCTGTTATATTCTGAATGGCATTCCCGTCTCCATTTCTTGAATGTATAGCTAAGGCTGTTTCAGGTGCTCCCTCATACCCTTCTGTATAAGTCCTCATTACCCAAGGAAACCAAAAAGAACCCAACACTTTTAAATCTTTTCTACCTTCCCAACAAAGCAACAATCATAATAATTTTAAAGATTTTTTAAATGCAGTAAAGTTACAAAACCCTATTTCTAACTGATAGCCCCTGACGACTCCAACACTAAATGTCTAGTTTCCCAGTTAAAGCAAAGTGTCTTTATAACTAAGCTTATTGACTACGTCTAGGCAAACTTTAAGTGATGTAGGATCTCTCAAATTTAGCCTTCCTATTATCAGCCAGACACAGGACTTTCCTACCACTAGGAAGGGAGTGGTTTCCAGCGGATGGCACAATCGAAAGTTTCTGAAAAGAAATTAAAAATAGTCTCTAGAAAGAATAACTCAGAATTAAAAGGGTGTTTTAGTAAAACAAGCATGAAATTAATAATCTATTACTTAAATTCTAGGCCTACCTTTGCCACTAACTAGCCATGTGACTATAGCTAACCTCACCCAGGCCTCAGGTTCTTTACAAAATAAGGATACTTTATAAAGTCTCCTGGGCTCTACTAATTCCAACATTATAGCATTCTTTTAAACATGATAGGAATGTTTGCTAAATGTAGACAAATTCAGCAATTACATGTTTTCTAGAGCTTCAAAGAACTTTGTAAATGTTAATGATGCTTATCCATCATTCTCTCCCAGAGGGAATAAAAACCACATAAGCAGAATCTAAAAACAAACAAAACATTTTCATAACATAAGTTTTCCAAAGCACTTTTTAATATGGTTACATATATATGCTACAACTTCGACTGAGATGTAACTTATATGTACTAAGATTCACTATTTTTCAGTTATACTTTTGAGTTTGAAAAACACATAGTCATATAACCGCCACAACCAAGATAGAGAACAGATATAGACAACAGAACCCCACCAAAATGTCTTCACACCTTTTGTAGTCAAACCTTCTCCATACTCCATGTCAACTACTAATCAGCTTTCTGTCCCTTTAGTTTTGCTTCTTCTAAAATACCACAAAAATGGAATCACACAGTACATGTAGCCTTTTGAGTCTTGCTTCTTTCACTTACCATAATTTATCTGATATCCACCCATGTAGCTGTATGTACTGACAAAAGCAGTACCCCACTGTATGGACGTACCAAAGTTTATCAGTTCACCAGTTGGAGTACATTAGGGTTTGTTTCCAGTTTGGAGCATTAGCATACATTTCTGTGTGACTATAATTTTTCATTTCATTGAACTAAATACTTAGGAGTAAACCTACCAGATTATGGTAAGTGTAATTTAACTGTTCACAAGAATCTGCCAAACCATTTCCAAAAAGACTGTACCAATGGTGAATGAGACTTTTTTAGTGGTTTTAAGGACAAATAAGTTCAGATCTTATCACAAGTTTCACAGAAAGATCCTAAATGAATCCCAATATTTTCAGAGAAAATTATTTTCCTATGTCCTCTTTATAGAAACAAGTTAACAAAGGCCGTTAGACTTTAATAGTCTTTAAAATAATGTCATGTTTGAAATCACACTCACAAGTTCTACAAGTTACTAACTCTGTATGTGTGTGTTTCAATCCATTTGGCTAGAATGTGGGTTTAACTTGCTTCTTTAGCATGAGAGATTCCACAATACACAGATGATGTATTATAGAATTGTACATATGAAACCTATGTAATTTTATGAACCAATGTCATCCCAACAAATTCAATAAAAAATTCTTTTAAACCACTAAAAAATAAAGAATGGGAGATTCCAAGTAGTTAAGTCTGTACAAATGCCAGCCATTTTAGACATAAATGAGAAGAAAGCTGAAAGAAGAAAGACATGTAATAAAAGATTTGATCTTTCCAACTCATTTGTTCAACTGGCCCTCAGAAATAAGTCTTAGTTCTTAATGAAACCGCCTAATTATGAACCATCCACTTCTCCCTATCAATCTGCTGGTTTCGCTTTCTTTTTTATCCACTTCAGGTCTCACAGTTCATCAATATACTGTCTCCTCACACTCAAGCGGATGTTTCCCATGTCTCTTTTCTCTCCCACTCTGCGGGGCAACTCCAGCTACCTTTCCTGACGCAACAGGGCAGTGGACTACTGAAGAAACTGCACCCAGGGAGACCAGTTACTATCATGAATTCACAACTAACAACCTCGACCACTGCAGTATCACTCTCAAAGCTCCCTGTAGTGGCTGCTTTGTATCTTCCTCAATCCGTAAACACCTTACCCTCCTCTCCATTCTTCCCACCCCTTTTAAGAAACTTTCATTAAGAAAATAGAAGCCCCCAGGTGAAAGCTCCCTATTCTTCCCACAACCAAATCTATAAATCCCCCCCAACTGAACCAGTCATCTCCTTTTCCCCTACTTTAAAATGAATAATCATCTCTGATTACTATTAAGGGCCACCGAAATTCACTCTTAATATTATCTTTCCTGCACTTAAAGATTTCTTTCCTTCCATAATTTACTCTCTTGTGTCATCAATCTTTCCTTTGTAAGATCATCCCTCTTATCATGTAAATATGTACCAATTATCTCCCATTATATATATTTTTAAAGTAGTCCTGCATTCCCTACACAGCCAGGCTCCACCTCCTCCTCCATTTTTGTTACCTTTTGTAGCCCAACTCTCAAAAAAGTATCAACTCCCACAGTCTCTAATTTCTAACCTTCATTCACTACTCAACTGCTCCAAACTGGTCCACTCCCACAAGTTCACTGAAACTGCCCCTCAAACAAACGGCACACTTAAAAGGATGAATGAAGAGAGCTCAGTGGAAAAACTATTAACAAAAGTATGAGCAGGATTAAGGTAACATATTTTTTACTTTTAATGTACTATTATTTTTGTCACATACTCTCAAATGGCAATTTTCCTATGTATTTATTTCCTTATTGTATACCTCCTTCCACTACACCATGAGCTCCATGAGAGTAGAAATTAATTCAAACACCACTGAGAACCCACTATATGCAAGGTATAAAGAATAATGCAAAGGGACATGGATCCAGTTCCCTGATGTATACAATCTACTTAGGAAGAAAAATGTATACTTAAAGATAATGCAAAGCAGACAATATGCCATGTAGTAGTGGAACAAAGTACTGTGGAATCAAAAGAGAGATAAAATGTAGAGAAAGTGATGAATAAGAAAGTCTTCATGTAAGAAGATAGTTCTATGATGGCTTAGAAGAAAAATGGAGAAAAAGCATTTAAAGGAGACCAAACAGGCTTAATAAAAAGGCACAAGAAGAAAAAGGAAAGGGCACATAGGAAGAGGAGGTTAAAGAGATCAACGGACCGAGAGCAAAACAAGGATTATCAATGTCTACGACCGTCCAAGGATGACCTGGTCCCTAGTAAAGACCTGCACTGTGCTCGCTACTGGCACACCGGCACACCGACAGTGGTGCAAGTCACACTCCGCACTGCCCCTGGGTCACAAGAAGGGGGCCAAGTTGACTCCTGAGGAGATAAGAGATTTTAAACAAAAAAAACCATCAAAGGAAATTCAGAGCAGTATGATAAAAGGGAAGAGAATGCCAAAACCATCAGTTGTCCAGAGGAGCAGTTCAAGTAGGGCAAGCTTGCTGCCTGCCTTGCTCCAAGACCAGGCCAGTGTGGCCGAGCAGATGGTTACACGCTAGAAGGCAAGGAGGTGTGGTTGTATCTGAGGAAAATCAAAGCCTGGAAAAACGAATCAATCCTCTTCCCTCCTATCGCAGTAATAAAGGTGTTTATTATAGAAAATAAGTAAATTAAATATTTGAAAATAAAATAAAGACCCAGAGAAGTAAAAATGTTGAGCCAAATCTAGAGTATAGCAGCACAGGAATTAAACTCACATTCCATGATTTATTTATTCAAGAATTCACATTCTCTCATTCAACACATACAAAATGCTTCCCATCCACCCCAACTTCTTTATGTCACCCATGATACCAACAATGAGACCAAACCACAAGTGGAGAAAGCCACAAAAGTAAATACATACTTTCATTTCCTTCCATCCCCAAATCTTTCAAAGAAATTGGCCAAAAAATCGAGCCTTCCCTTAAAGATTAATCTTATCTAAACCCAAACTAACGACAAAGATGAATTCCATGGTTTCAGTATGCAGGGGATTCTGAAAGAAAGAAAAGAATTTTAAGAACTCTGATTCTGTGTCAACACATCATAAATATCTATGATATCAAGTATGTAGGCAGTGTTGTTAATTAAGCCCACTATTTTTCAGGCACAAATGCCATCAACTTCAAATCTCACTCAGTTTGTTTCCAAAGGATGCTAAACATTTACATGTAGAGATTTTTACAAAGACAGTTAAAAAACACTGTTGACTGTCTGAAAGGAACTGTTCCAGATCGAACACTCAACTAAGGTAAAGAGAGAAATGACATCTTCTCTAGGAAAGCACTCAATATCAGGTTACTAGGGTTGTCCACCATCTGTTAATGCAGACAAAACTTTCCTCCTACAAATCACCCGCACCCTGGGATTCATTATAAGAGAAACTGGTAGAGAGCCCATTTGCAAACTTAGAAATCCCAACTTAAACGTTGGCCACCACTACCACACAATGATATACTCTATGAAGTATGTAGAATTGACTGCATTTAACTTAACCACTTTAGCACTGAGGAGTAAGAGTACGAGCTCTGGAGCCAGGCTATCTAGGTTTGAATCCTAATCACTACTTCTCTATGATTTTGGGCAAACTGCTTAACTCCTGTGCCTAAGATTCCTCAACTGAAAAATAAAGATAGTAACAGTAACTACCTTCACATGGGTGATTAATATATGTAAATCACTTAGAACATGCCTGGATATAAGGTTAGCTGCTGCTAGTACTATTTTTACCTGATACCCTTACTAGACTTATCAGTTCTTGCATGTGGCTCAAACATAGAATGGTTTACCTGCCAGATCATGCAATTTTAATGTTTCTGAATCAATGATTCAATATACCAGTTCAAAAAATAGCTCTATAAAACAGCCTGGAGTCTTCCTTTCGAATCATTCACTTATCAGTCAAACAAAGTTCTGACAAACATTAATCAACAGTAAATGTTTACTTAACTCCAAGAAATCTATATGAATTATCACTATGATACGGAACTTCTAAAATCTTATACTCGAAATAAATGTCTTTCATTTTGCTTTTAATTACAAATTAATCTCTGATATAATTCAGATTAGTAAATTTAGGTCCATACGCAGTAATTACAACACACTGAATCTTTTAAGATAGTTACTATCAATCTGCGAATTTGCCTTTGTAAAAGATTTAACAACAACAAAAAAGAATAAGTGCCTAACCCAACATCTGTAGTCATCTGGAAATGTAAATGAAAACCATTCTATGATATCACTTTATACCCATGAGAATGGCTAAAAATCAGAGATACTAACAACTCAAGTAAGAGTAGAGAAGATACAGAACAACTGGTGAACACTGCTACTTGGGAACTATTTGGCAATTTCTTATAAAGTTAAACACACATCTACCCTGTGAGCCAACAGTTTCACTCCTAGGTATTCAACCAAGAGAAATGGAAGAGGTCTGTCCTGAAGGTATCCAGCCATGTAATATGAAAAACTGAGACATTTATTGAAGAAGGTACATGATATAAGATACATTGTGCTCAAACTAAAAAGGTTTTGCACAGCAAAGGAAATCATCAACAAAATAAAAAGACAACCCACAGAATGGGAGAACATATTTGCCAATACATCTGATAAGGGGTTACTATCCAAAATTTATAAAGAATTTGCAAAGCTCAACACAAAAAAGAACACCCCAATTAAAAATGGGCAAAGGACCTAAACAGACACTTCTCCAAGGAGGACATAGAGATGGCTAATATATGAAAAGATGCTCAGCATCACTAATCATCAGAGAAATGTAAATTAAAACCATAATGAGACATCATTTCATACCTGTCAGAATGGCTATCATCAGTAAATCAACAAATAAGTGCTGGCAAGGATGTGCAGAAAGGGGAACCCTTTTGCACTGTTGGTGGGAAGGCAGAATGGTGCAGCCACTGTGGAAAACAGTATGGAGATACCTTAAAAAATTAAAAATGGATCTGTTTTGACCCGTGATCCCACTTCTGGGAATGTACCTGCAGGAACCCAAAACACTAATTTGAAAAAACATTAAGAACCCCTATGTTCACTGCAGCATTATTTACAATCACCAAGACATAGAAGCAGCCCAAGTGTCCATCAGTCGATGAGTGGATAAAACAACTATGAAACACATACAGAACAGAACACTACATGGTTGTACAAAAGTAGAAAGTTTTACCCTTTGTGACAGTATAGATGGACCTGGAGAAAATCATGCTAAGTGAAATAAGCTGGTCAGAGACAAATACCATATGATTTCACTCATATGTGGAATCTAATGAACCAACTGAACTAAGAGGAAAATGGGGACAGACTCATGGATGGAGAGCAGGATGACAGCTAGTTGGGGAGGAACTGAACAAAAAGAAAAAAGGACTCACAGACATGGACAACAGTGTGGTAATTGCTGGGGGGAGGGGGGTGTAAGGGGACTAAATGGTAATGGATAAAAATACAATAAAGATTAAAAGAAATAACACAGCCCTGGTTGTAGCTCAGTGGATTGAGTGCAGGCTGTGAACCAAAGGGTAACTGGTTCAATTCCCAGTCAGGGCACATGCCTGGGTTGCAGGCCAGGTTCCCAGTAGGGGTCGCACAAGAGGCAACCACCCATTAATATTTCTCTCCCTCTCTTCTTCCCTTCTCTCTAAAAATAAAATCTTTTAAAAAAATAAAAAATAGAAATTTAAAAAGGAAACACTGTACATAGGACAATGACTCCTCAGTCCCATTCAAAGTAGGCACCTTGAGATCTTACACAATTCTCCCAATCACCATCAGCTGCTCCAACGTATTTTCCTGAATCTCATCAACATTCTGAAATCTCTTCCCTTTCAAAGATGATTTTGGTAAAAGTCAAAATCCACACAGCACCAAATCTGGGCTGTAGAGGGTCTGAGTCACCTGGGTGATTTGATGTTTCGCCAAAAAAACTCTGCACAAGACATGATGCATGAGCGGGTATGTTGTCATGATGAAGCTGCCAATCACCAGTTTCCCATAGCTGCAGCCTTCTGAATCATCCAGTTTCTGCAGAGGAATGTTCAAGCTTAATGCAAAATCTGACACAAATTCGTTGCTCTAATCGCTCAGTCATTTTGAATGTGATGGCCACACAATAAACATGCTCACTCAACAGCATCTACTGCTCCCACTGACTAGTACAGTGAAGTCGTCATTGTTCATTCATGTGCACTCCAGTCCTCTCTCTCCTTAGCTCCCAGGTTACACTGAGGTTGCACAAACCATTCTCATTATATTAAGGATAGCTGGACTTTTTCCAGAAAGACCTCATTGTGTTATGTTCACAGGTTTGTACAAGAATGTTGATAGCAGCATTATTCATAAAAGGCAAAAATTAATAATAATGCAAATGTCTATCAACAAAATTGAAAAACCTCTGATATAAACATAAAATAGAATACTGTGACACCTAGAAAGTTATCTGTTGTTTATAATTATGATTTGACTTTACTATTAAATGAAAATCTTATTTTTATTTTATTCAAATTGTCTCACTTTAAAATACATTTTGAAAATCCTTAGATGAAGATAATTTTTATGCTAAAAATAACCTTTTTTTTTGTTTGGTAACTCATTTGAGTTTTCTTGCCACAATATAAACTTCTTTAAAAGATGTTATTTATTTATTTTTAGAGATAGAGGAAGCGAAGGAGAAAGAGAGGGAGAAAAACACTGATGTGTAAGAGAAACATTGATGGTTGCCTCTCTCATACCCCCAACTGGGGACCTGACCCACAACCCAGACACATACCCCGACCAGGAATCAAACCAATGACCTTTCAGTTTGTGGGACAATGCCCAAACCACTGAGCTACACCTGACAGGGCCACAATATTAAGTTTTAAGAAATTTTTTACTTGGTGTTTTTAAGGCACAAATAAATCTCAGGGTCTTATTAACTGATATTTTTATAGAAACTCTTAAATGTATTTGCACATACTTTTTTTTTACTCATTCTTGGTACACGTTCATCCTGAGTAAAATGTTTTCTCTAGAAATTATGCACATATAAAAAGAAGACCGGCTTACAATGACTACTATGATGAAAACTGTTGTAGGGAGATACAACTTGGATTTGAGGTAAATTGAATACTTAAATGGTGGCTTAGAGATTACTTTAATAGTACTGTATTTATTTTTTAAATATTTTATTGTTTATGCTATTATAGTGTCCCAATTTTTCCCCTTTGCCCCCCTCTACCCAGCCCACCTCCTGCTTCCACAATCCCCACACTGTTGTCCATGAGTACAGGTCATGCATATTATGTTCTCTGACTAATCCCTTCACCTTCTTTCAACCAGTTTCCACCTCCTCCCTCCCCTCTTAACAGCTGTCAGTCTGTTCCATGTTTCTATGCCTCTGATTCTATTTTGCTCATTAGTTTATTTTGCTCATTAGATTCCACTTATAAATGAGATCCTATGGTAGCATGTGTTTTTCACTGGCCAGCTAATATCACTTAGCATAATAGTCTCCAGTTCCATCCATACTGTCATAAAAAGTAAGAATTCCTTCCTTTTTACTGCTGCATAGTATTCCACTGTGTAAGTGTACCACAGCTTTCTTATCCACTCATCTACTGATGGGCACTTAGGCTATTTCCAAATCTTTATTATTGTAAATAATGCTGCTATGGACAGAGAGGTGCATGTATTCTTCTGAATTGGTGTTCCAGGATTCTTAGGATTTATTCCTAGAACTGGAAACGCTGGGTCAAAAGGCAATGCAACTTTTAGCTTTTTAAGGAGACTCCATACTATTTTCCACAGTGGCTGTACCATTCTGCATTTCTACAAACAGTGCACTAGAGTTCCCTTTTCTCCAGATCCTCATCAGCACTTGCTCTTTGTTGATTTATTAATTATAGCCATTCTGACAGGTGTGAAGTAATATCTCATTGTGGTTTTAATTTGCATCCCTCTGATGGCTAGTGATGTAGAACATTTTTTTCATATGTCTATGGGCCACCTGTATGTTCTCCTTGGAGAAGTGTCTAGTCAGATCCTTTGCTCATTTTTTAATTGGATTGTTTGTCTTCCAGGTGTTGAATCATATAAAACCTTTACACATTTTAGAGATTAAACCCTTGTCCCATATGTCTTTGGCAAATACGTTCTCCCACATAGTGGGTTCCCTTTTTGTTGATAATGGTTTCTTTAGCTGAGCAGAAGCTTTTTAGTTTGATGTAGTCCCGTTTGATTTTTTTCATTTGTTTCCCTTGCCCTAGGATATATACCAACAAAAATATTGCCATGTGAGATATCTGAAATTTTACTGCCTGTGTTTTCTTCTAGGTTTTTTATGGTATCACAACGTATATTTAAGGCTCTTATCCATATGAGTTTATTCTGGTGTATGGTGTAAGTTGGTGGTCTAGTTTCTTTCTTTTCTTTCTTTTTTTTTTTTTGCATGTACCAAGTCAGTTCTCCCAACACCATTTATTAAAGAGATTGTGTTTACTCCATTGCATGCTCTTCCCTCCTTTGTCAAATATTAATTGACCATAGAGACTTGGGTTTATTTCTGACCTCTCTATTCTGTTTCATTGATCTATATGTCTGTTCTTATACCAACACTAGATTGTTTTGATTATAGTGACCTTATAGTATAGTCTGATATCAGGTATGATATTGTGATCCCTCCAACTTTATTCTTCTTTCTCAAGATTGCTGAGGCTATTCAGGGTCTTTTTCATTTCCATAGAAATTTTTTGGAATATTTGTTCTAAATCTGTGGAATATGCCACTGGTATTTTAATAGGAATTGTGTTGAATCTATAGATTGCTTTGGGTAGTATGGCCATTTTAATGATGTTGATTCTTCTAATCCATGAATATGGTATATGCTTCCTTATTTGTATCTTCCTCAGTTTCTTTCTTCAGTGTCCTTTAATTTTCTAAGCACAGGTCTTTACCTCCTTGGTAAAATTTATTCCTGTGTACCTTATTTTTGTTGTTGTTGTTGTTGCCGTGGTAAAATGGGATTTTCTTAGTTTCTTTGTTAGTTCATTATTGGGGAATAAAAATGAAATCGATTTCTGAGTATTGATTTTTGTATCTTGCTACTTTTCTGAATTCATTGATCAGGTCTAGTAGTTTTTGGTAGAGTTTATAGGATTTTCTACGTACAATATCATGTCATCTGCAAATAATGACAGTTTTACTTCCTCCTTTCCAATTTGGATGCCTTTTATTTCTTCTTTTTGTCTGATTGCTGTGGCTAGGACTTCCAGTACTATGTTTAATAAGAATGGTGAAAATGAACATGACTGTCTTGTTCCTGATCTTAAGGGAAATGCTTTTATGTTTTGCCCACTGAATATGATGTTGGCTGTAGGTTTTTCTGTACATGGCCTTTATTATGCTGAGGTATGATCCCTCTATTCCCACTTTGCTGAGAGTTTTTATCATAAGTGGGTCCTGGCTTTATCAAATTCTTTCTCTGCATCTATTGATATGCTTATGTGACTTTTATCTTTCATTTTGCTTATGTGATGTATGACATTTATTGATTTGTGAATATTGTACCAACCCTGCATCCCCGTGATAAATCCCACTTGATCATGGTATATGATCTTTTTAATGTACTGCTGGAGCCATTTGCTAATTTTTTTTTTTTGAGGATTTTAGCGTCTATGTTCATCAGGAATATTGGTCTATAATTTTCTTTCTTTGTTGTGTCTTTACCTTGTTTTGGAATTAGAGTAATACTGGTCTCATACAAAAGAGCTTGGAAGTCTACCCTTTTCTTGAATTTTTTGGAATAGTTAAAAAGGAAAGGTGTTAGTTATTTGAATGACTAGTAAAATTTGTCTGTGAAGCCATCTGGTCCAGGACTTCAGTTTCCTGGGAATTTTTTGATTATTTTTTCAACTTCATTAGTTGTTATCAGTTTATTCAGGTTTTCTGCTTATTCCTGATTCTGTTTTGGATAATTATATGTTTCTAGAAATTTACTAATTTCTCCCAAGTTGCCCCATTTCTTGGCATAGTTGTTCATAGGTATTTTCTTACAATCCCTTGTATTTCCATGGTATCAGTGGTTACTACTCCTCTCTCATTTCTGATTTTATTTATTTGGGTCCTCTCTTTTTTTCTTAATGAGTCTGGTTAAAGGTTCATCAATTTTGTTTATCTTTTCAAAGAACCAGCTCCTGGATTCACTGATCTTTGAATTGTTTATCTACATCATTTATTTCTACTCTGTTCTTGATTATTTCCTTCTTTCTATCCACTCTGGGCTTTGTTTGTTGTTGTTTTTCCAGTTCTCTTAGTTATAGTGTTAGATTTTTTATTTCTGTCTTCTTGAAGCAGGCCTGTAATGCTTTGAACTTCACTCTTGGGACTGCTTTCGTTGTGTCCCATAGGTTTGGGGTTGTTGTGTGTTCATTTTCATTTGTTTCTACGTAATTTTTGACTTCTTCCTTGATCTCACTGATAACCTATTCATTATTTAATAACATGTTATTTAGTTTCCATGTATTAGAATATTCTTGAGGGTTCCCCCCACCCACGGCATTGATATTTATTTATTTGTTTGTTTTAAAGATTTTATTTATTTTTAGAAAAAGGAGGGAAGGGAGAAAGAGAAGGAAAGAAACATCGATGTGTGAGAGAAACATTGATCGCACACCCCCAACCTAGGACTGGCCTACAACCCAGGCAATGTGTCCTGACTGGAAATCGAACTAGTGACTTCCTGTTTTTCCAGCCAGTGCTCCATCACTGAGCCACACCAGCCAGAGTTGTTTTTGAGTTTTTTAATTGAAGTTGATTTCTAGTTTCATGCCATTGTGATTCAAGAAAATGTTTGATGTGATTTCAATTTTCTTCAATTTGTTAAGACTTATTTTGTGTCCTACCGTGTGGTCTATCTTTGAAAATGATCCATGTGTACTTCAGAAGAATGTGTATTCTGCTGCTTTGGGATGAAATGTTCTGTAAACATCAATTAAATCCATTCAATCTAGTGTAGAGTTTAAGGTCACAGCTTCCTTGTTAACTTTTTGTCTGGAAGATCTACCCATTGGTGACAGTGGGGTGTTAAAATCCCCTACAATGACTGTATTACTGTAGATCTCATCCTTAAAGTCCACCAAGATTTTCTTTATATATTGAAGTGTTCCCATATTAGGTACATATATGTTTATAAGGGTTATATCCTCTTATTGAATTGATCCCTTTAGTACTATGTAGTGACCTTTGTCTCTTGTTATGGCCTTTGTTTTAAAATCTATCTTGTCAGATATAAGTAATGCTACCACAGCTTTTTTTTGTCTCCATTGGCATGAAATATATTTTTACATCCCTTCATTTTTAGCCTGTGTAAATCTTTTGTTCTGAGGTCCCTTGTAGACAGCACTTATAAGATCTGTCCAGAAGGTATACAGCCATGTAATATGAAAAAAAGAGAAACATTTATTGAAGATGATACAGGATACAAGAAATACTGTACATAGGACAATGACTCCTCAGTCCCTTTCAAAGTAGGCACCTTGGAACCTCACACAGTTCTCCCAATCTCCATCAACTGCCCAGTCACATTTTCCTGAATCTCACCAAGTGTCTGAAATCTCTTCCCTTTCAAAGGTGATGTGAGTTTTGGGAAAAGCCAGAAGTTTCAGGGCACCAAATCTGGGCTGCAGAAGGGCTGAGTCACCTGGGTGATTTGATGTTTTGCCAAAAAAACTCTGCACAAGACACGATGCATGAATGGGTGTGTGGTCATGATGAAGCTGCCAATCACCAGTTGCCCATAGCTGCAGCCTTCTGAATCATCCAAATCATTTCTGCAGAGGAATGTTCAAGCTTAACACAAAATTTGAGGCAGATTCATCGCTCTACTCACTCAGGCATTTTGAATGCAATGGCCACACAGTACACATGCTCATTCAATGATATCTACTGCCCCCACTGACTAGTACTGTGATATTGTCATTGTTCATTCATGTGCATTCCAGTCCTCTCCTTGGCTGACAGGTTACATTGACGTTGCATAAAACTTTCTCATTATTTAAGAATGGCTGGACTTTTTGTGGACAGACCTCATATATGTGTCATGTTTTCTTATCCATCAGCTACTTTATGTCTTCTGATTGGAGCATTTAATCCATTCATATTTAAGATTATTTATAGATACTTTACTCATTGTCATTTTCTTCCTTTATACCTATGCTCCTCTCTCTATATATTTCTTCTTAAAGCATTTCCTTTAACATCTCTTGCATTGCTGGTTTGTTGGTACTGATCCTTTAGCCTTTTTTTTTTTTTTGTCTTTTTTTGTTGTTGTTGTTGTTTTTGTCTAGGAAGCTCTTTATTTCAGCTTCAATTTTAAATGATAGCCTTGCTGGATACAGTAGTCTTGGTTGCAGGTCCTTGTTTTTCATTACTTTGAATATTTCATGCCAGTCCCTTCTAGCCTTAAGTGTTTCTATTGAAAAATTAGCTGACAGTCATTGGAGGTAACTAACTTGTTTCTCTTGCTGCCATTAAGATTCACTCTGTCTTTAAACTTTGCCATTTTAATTATGATGTTCTTGTTGTTGGGTTCATCTTGACTGGAACTCTGTGCTTCCTGAATTTGTGTGACTTTTTCTTTCACCAGGTTAGGGAAGATTTCTGTCATTATTTCTTCAAACAGGTTTTCTATCCTTTGCTCACCTTCTTCTCCTTTTGGTATCCCTATGATGCAAATACTGTTATATTTCATGTTGTCTAAAAGTTCCCTTAAACAATCCTCATTCTTTTTAAGTATTTTTTCTTTTTGTTGCTCTGATTGGGTGTTTTTTCCTACCTTGCCTTCCAAAAGGCTGATTCAATCCTCTGCTTTGTTTCAGATACTGCATTCTTCATTTTCAACTGGTTCTTATTTATAGTTTCTACGTCCTTTTTCATGCTGATGTAGTTCCACTAAGTTCCTTGTAGTTGAAATGAAATCCCTTGAGTATCCTTATAACCATTCTTTTGAACTCTATGTCTGATAAATTGATTGCCTCAATTTCATTTAGCTCTTTCCCTGGTGATTCCTCCTTTTCTTTTGTTTGGGGGTTCTTTGTCTCCCCATTTTAGCTGGCTCTTTTTGTCTGTTTCTACATATTAGATAGATCTGCCTTGACTCCCTGTCCTTGTGGGGTGGCCTTATGTAGTAGGAGTCCTGTGAGACCCAGAGGTACAGTCTCTTTGATCTCCTGAGCTGGACACTCTAGGAACATCCCTTGTGTGGGTTATGTGGGCTCTCCTGTTGTATTTGGGTCTTAATTGTTGTTGGCTCATTCATTGGTGGGATCACCCCTCTGGCTGGCTGACAGAGAGGCACAACATCCACCCCATTTTATACACATTGCACAGGTGCTGACAGAACAAAACACACAAAAAAGAGCCAAAACAAGCAAAAAACAACAGCAGCACCAAAATCAATTTCAAAAAGAGCAAAGAATAAAAAATAGTAAAAGAAAAAAAGAATATGAGAAAAAACAAAAAAAAGAAAAATGATTATATGAGGAAAGAATGAAGAGAAACAATAAGAGTAAGGAATAGAGCCCTGACTGGTGTGGCTCTGTGGGTTGAGCATCATCCCACAAACCAAAAGGTCACCAGGTCAATTCCAAGTCAGGGCACATGCCTGGGTTGTGGGCCAGGTACCCGGCTGGGGCATGCAGGAGGCAACTAATCAATGTTTCCCTCACACATAATGTTTCTCTCCCTCCATTTTCCTTCCCTTTCTTTATCTCTAATAATAAACAAATAAAATATTTGTTTTAAAAAACAGTAAGGAGTAGAAAGAGGAAAACAGCAAAGAAGAAAGAAAAAGAATAAAATTAAGAAAAGAAGAAAAAGAAGAAAAGAAGAAAAATTTTTCTTCTTTCTTAAGGAAAGAAGAAAAACAGTAAGAAAAGGAAAGAGTAAGATAAGAGATCTGAAAGAAAAATAGACAAAAAGAAAAAATTGAAGAAAAAATAATAAAAAGACTATGAAAAAGAAAAATAACAAAAACAATGAAAAAGAACAAAGTGGAATTCATCTCAGCTGAATATAGTCCCTGCCTGCTGGGTTCTAACCTTTGGAGAGAGCTCTGATGTTGTCTGAAGCTGGTGTAAGCCAATGTCAGATGCTGTCCACATCTAGCTCTCAGCGGCCAGTTCAAAGCTTCAAGTGACCCACAGTTTGTGGCTATTTCATCTAGGCTTGGCTATGCCTGGAATAGGCCACACTGCACTGCAAGGTTGGCTTTTAACAGCACAGGTCCTAGGGGTAGGTCAGCAAATGTCTCATGGCACCGCAGTTACTTTCGTCTAGCTGCCTGTGCCTGCTGACCTATAGTTGGTCAGTCTTTGTCTAGTTGTTAACCTGCTTCTGAGAGGGCTTCTGGCAGAACTGGGAGAGTGGGACCCCTGGGTCTCCTGTGGGAGGTACTGTTCAGACTTTAGGGGAAGGTGGTGGGTATGTTCCCCAGCCCCTTAGCCCCACATCAAAGTCTGTCCAGGATTACTTCACTGAACTTGGTAGGGCAGGGCCCCTAGTAGGGCTTGTGTGGGGCCTCCAGAGCTCAGAGTTCAGGTCTGCTGGAATCAAGGAGGGTGTTTCTATGGCTCTCCCATGAGGGGAAGCACCAGTCTTAATCCTGGGAAAGTGTCTGGAATGGCCATGCCCTAAAGTCAGTATCTGACACCCCCTGAATCTGCCCATGTTGCTGTCTTCTCAGCAGAGGTTAAGATGCAGGGTGGGGCAAGCAGGATTCCATAAATTGGGGTGAGCAGGATTCCAGAGGGTGGGGTAACTGTTTTTCCCCTGGGAGGGAGTTGTTCTTCTCAAGAAAAATGGCTGCTGTGCTATCAAGGTATGTCCTAGTGCAGGGATCCTAGCAGCTGGCTCCCCCACGTCTCTACCCAATGCCTCCCACTCCAGGCTCTCCTCAGATGACTCCAGTCCATGCCACCCTCCCTTCACCGGAGCACAAGGTGAGTGGCTATGAAAGTAAAACGTATGCTATGACCCCTTTAAAAATAGCAGTTTTGTCTCCAGTGGGTTTCATCTCTCCCTGGCAGACAAAAACCCTGTGGCCTTTCACTGCTGGATGCTACGTGGGCAGCTGACCCCAGCAATGGTGCTCTGTGCTTGGGAGCCTGGTCTGGGGTCCAGGCTTCACTCCTCTCAGAGGGAAGCTCCCACTGCCATGCTGTAACCTCAGTCTGCCATAATGGCATTGCATTAAAAGGACATGCTATTCCTGTAATTTTCTACTGATTAAGGTTTCCTTCACAAAAAATAAACAAATATACTAAATGAATCTAAAAAACATGTTACGCAAAAGAAGTTAGATAAAAAGGGGACAGTAGACCCCCTTCCTTATCCATGGTTTTACGTTCCACTGTTTCAGTTACCCACAGTCAACCACAGTCCAAAAGTATTAAAATTCCCCAACCTTTGACATCATCTGTTCCTGACATCCAAACATCAACATCATCATGTCTCGATACTCCAGAATTATCCAAAGGAGATGATGATCCTTCTGACTGTGAAAATTAATAAAGTGAAACCTCACTACTTCTAAATAATGAATAGGAATCTTAGTAGACTTTAGTAGAAGTCTACTGTGAGGAAACCTCCTGACCCCGGAGTCATGGGGCCAGAAGGAGGAGCTCTCATACAGTTCCACTAGAGGCCCGTTACAGGAAGAACTGTCAGTTATAGTCCCCAACAGGAAAGGATCACCAGTTATAGGCCCCAACAGGAAAGGTGTACCTTGCATCTCCCACAAGAAATCAACTACCCCAGCAACTCAATCAATAAGGAACTCTCATCACCCTGGACTCCTGCTTTTATCCAATGAACTTTCATGCAAAACAACTTCCAATTTCCTCTTTTTTCTCTGTAAAATAATGGTCCTCTCCTTTGTTGTTGGACTTGCCAAGGGCTTTTGCTATAGTTTGCTTGTCCCAAATTGCAATTCTTTGCTGTGCCCAAATAAACCCATTTTTGCTAGTAAAATAATGGACTGTTTTACTTTTAAAGTCAACATGATGTATAGTTGGAAGGTCAATGGTTTCCTAAGACTCTGTCAACAATGACTTCATCAATCACCTCACTTGATCTCATGTAGGCATTTTATCATCTCATATCAACACACGAACGATGAATATAGTACAATAAAATATTTTGAGAGACCACATTCATGTAACTTTTATTACAGCATATGTTACAATTGTTCTATTTTATTGCTTTATCAATCTCACATCATCACAAGAAGGTGAGTAGAGTAGTACAATAACGTATTTTGAGAAAGATACTACATTCATATCATTTTTATTATAGTATATTACCATAATTATTCTACTTTATGACTGTTTTTAATCTCTTAATGTGCCAACTTTATAAACTGACTTTATCATGGATATATATGCATAAAAAAACAGTATATTTAGGATTTGGTACCAACCGTGGCTTCAGGGATACACTGGGGAATCTTGAAACATATCCCTCATGCATATGGGGGGAACTACTATAGATATTACTCCATTTATACGAAATTCAAGAACAGACAGAATTAGGAAGTAGCTTCAGGGAGTGAGGGCAAAACTAAATCAAAAGGAACATGAAACAACTCTCTGCTAATCATTTATGTAAACTGAGTCACAGCTTTGCAAATTATCCAACCCTACTTCCATGTAAAAATTAACATCCACTCAAAAAAAAAAAAAAAGAACAGGAAGATAACTTCACCAAAAGGAAATACTTAAAGGTTAATGATCATATTTAAAATGATCAAATAAATACAAATTTTGGAAACCAGTTACTACTTTGTCCCTATCAAATTAGAAAATATTTTTAAATGATAACACTGCTGGTAAAGATAAATATTTCAATCTCATATCTTGCTAATGAGAATGTAAATTGGTACAACATTTGTAGAAAGCAACTAAAAAATGTATACCTTGACTTGATAATTCCACTTACAGGAGTCTTTTTTTTCTTTTTAGATTTTATTTATTTATTTTTAGAGAGAGGGGAAGGGAAGGAGAAAGAGAGGGAAGAAAAATATCAATGTGTGGTTGCCTCTTTCGCACCTCTTACTGGGGACCTGGGCCAGGCATGTGCCCTGACTGGGAATCGAACTGGTTACCCTTTGGTTTGCAGCCAGTACTCAATCCACTAAGCTATACCACCCAGGTAGGAATCTATCTCAAGAATATAGAAACGCAGACAAAGATTTATGTTTGGTAATATTCCCTGAAGTCTTGTTTATGATAATTGGAAATTTATTCATCTCAATGTGAACACTATGGAAATTGGTTGCATAAATGATGATATATCCATCAGCAGAATGTTCTTCAGCTATTTTACACTGTTTTCACATAATTGCAATGATATTAGAATATGTTTTTAAAAAGCAGACTCTAAAATTATATCATAGTAAAAATATACATGAGGAAAAAATAGAGACAATAAATGTTGATGTAATTTTTAAAAAAATAATTATGAGTCAACATCATGGAAACTATAAACACATCTCACAAGTATCTGGGCTTCTTTGTAAGAACACAAGTGATACCCCTCACTCACTAGGTCTACTGGAGGGGGGATAAAAGAGAAATAATAATAACAATATTCACTAAAGGAACATACCATTAAGTATTATTCCAGACACAGATGAATGACCAACTAACCAAATGATATCAAAGTCCTTCAGGATATGTTAACAAATCTATAACAAGAAAGTTACAAAATTCAATACAATGCAAATATATACCAATCATGTTTAATTTGAGTCAGAGAAAATAGTGAGATGATGTAGTGATTTTCCACAGGACTGAGATCAGCTCTTTTACAAAGAAACCAAAGAAGGGAAAGGCACAGCAAGAAGTCAAGCCAGCAACCTGATTTCCCAGGAAATTAGTTCGTACTTGGCAAAGTATGGGCCTCATATTCTAAGGAAGCAGAACTCTACAAATAGAGATGAGACACATAAAATTCAAATACTCTGGGAAACATATATACTTTTCCCTTTGCTCTTAAGATCTCCAAAAGAGAGTAATTAATGCCTATTAAAACATATGAAAAGTTAAAAGCCTAATTTAGAGTTAACTGTTCTATAAACACAGAATAAGTTTCTTTCAAGATGCTAAGTAAATCTCAGAAGTTGTAAAATAACTGTTTTTATAGTTTTTGAAATGAAAAGTAAAATGCCATGATATTTCTCACCTTCAACTAGGATTACATGAGACTACTTTCATACTAATGTTATTAATTCTGGATTTTAAATTTACCAAGGTTAATAAAAAATTCTTGTAATTCTTCTCCTTAATGTTTTTACACAGGACAATCCTTGAATTTCCATTAAAAAAAAAAAAAGCCTACCCTGGCTGGTGTGGCTTAGTGGATTGAGCACCAGCCTGTGAACCAAAAAGTCACTGGTTCTATTCCCAGTCAGGGCATATGCCTGGGTTGCAGGCCAGGTTCCCCATTTAGGGGCATGCGAGAAGCAACCACACGTTGATGTTTCTCTCCATCTCTTTCTCCCTCCCTTCTATTCTCTAAAAATAAATAAAATCTTTAAAAAATAATAATAAATAAAGCCTTAGTATTTGATCTTCCTTTAGAAAAAGACTACACAATATAATTAAAAAGAAGAGCCTTCTTGCCCTGACTGGTGTGGCTCAGTGGATCATCCCATGAACTGAAAGATCACTGGTCTGATTCCCGGCCAGGGCACATACCTGGGTTGTGGGCCAGGTCCCTGGTTAGGGGCATGCAAGAGGCAACTAATCGATGTTTCTCTCTTTCTCTTTCCCCCCTCCCTTCTCCTTTCTAAAAATAATAGCTATTTTTAAGATAAAAAGATAATAGGGTAGATAAGAGAGAGGGAGAAAAGGGGTATAATAGAAGCCTTTTCTTCCTAAAAAGTCATATATTTAAAAATCTGCCCCTGATTTCCATTAAATGGTCTAGAATTGAAGCTACTCTAGAACTATAAACACAAGGTTGCCCGGTATGCATAAAAATAGCAGCTGAACTTCATTTAATGTTCAAGTATTAAGTAATATAAGAATGAAATTACACTAGCTATTTAAAACTGTGGGTTCATATATTCCTTTTTTTCCCCAAATTACAAGGTAAAGTTTATTTTAAAAGTTACAGAGGTAGTAGAAGTGCCCCTGGAGCTTAGGAGAGAGAGGGAGAGAGAGATGTGCCTTGAGGGATGAAAGAGGGAGGAGAGGAGAGGCTGCTCCAGGAAAGAGAGAGCAGCTGGTGCATTTATTCTAAAATGCTTCCCACAGCACCACGACCCCAGCTGCCACCCTAGATCAATAGGCCAACAAATTGCTACTTGGGAGAATTAATAACAAAGCAGGAAAGTTTATTAAACTTTTTAAACAAGCAAATAAACAACAAGTAATGGTCTCAACAAGTGGTGCTGGGACAACTAGATATACACATGCAAAAGAATTAAGTTGGGTCCCTTTCCTCCATACCATTCACAAAAATTACTCGAAATGGATCACAGATCTAAATGTAAGAACTGAAACTACAAAAATGTTAGAGGAAAACATAAGCATAAATATTCATGACCTTGTATTAAGAGACAGTTTTTTAGATATACCAAAAGCACAAGCAAAAAAAAAAAAATAGATTCATCAAAATGAAAACTTTTTGTGGACAAGATGAGAAAAGTGAAAACACAACCCACATAGTGGAAAACAATATTTACAAATTGTTTATCTGATAAGGGATTTGTATCCATACAGATTTTATAACTCATAACTCAATAATAAAAAACAAGTAGTCCCACTTTTTAAATGAGCAAGGAATCTGAATAAACATTTATCCAAATGGCCAATAAACCCATTTAAAAATTCTCAACATCATTAGCCTACAGGGAAATGCAAAACAAAACCTCAATGAATTATCACATCACATCCTAACTCTAATGGCTATAATAAAAAACCAAAGATAATAACAAGTGGTGGTGAGGATGTAGAAAAAATGGAATCACCATTCCCACCATATGACCCAGCAATTCCACTACTAGGAAAATACCTAAGAAAAATGGAAACACATGTCTGTACAAAAACTTCTACGTGAATGTTCATAGCAGCTTTATCTGAATAGCCAAAAAGTGGAAACAACCCAATGTCTAACAACAGGAGAATAGATTTTAACAATTGTGATATATCCATATACTGGAATACTACTCAGCAACCAAAAGGAATATACTTATACACAAAATAGCAGATAAATCTCAGACCAATTAGGCTGAGTGAAAGAAGCCAGATCATGCTCTCAAAAAAAGGAGTATATACCACACAATTCTTTTTTACATAAAATTCTAGAAAATGCAAACTAATCTATAACAGCAGATTAGTGGTTACCTCTACAGGTGGAGAGATAGATTACAAAGAGGCACAAGGAAACTTTTAGAATACTAGGTTCCTTATTCTGGCTGTGGTGTATAAATAGGTAAAAACTCATCAAATTGTATACTTTAAATATGTGCAATTTCAATGCATGTCCATTACACCTGAGTAAAGCTGTTTAAAAAAATGCATATGCCATGCTGGGGGAACAGAAGCATAGTAGTATTTCTGAAATGGCACATCTGAGTAAGAAAAAAGGAGCAAAAGTATACTGACACCTTTTAAGTATGATGAACCTTTTAAAAAGTGAAACATTACCTGCGTCCTACATGGTAATAGCGGAATTTTCAGCATATGTTAATAGAGCAAATAATTGAAACCACCAAAGCTACTGTGACTTCACTCTAGGCTTTAGAGATTTTTTAAATTCACCCTGGATGATGTGGCTCAGTGGACTAAGTGCCAGCCTGCAAACTGAAAGGTCACTGGTTTGATTCCCAGCCAAGGCACATGCCTGGTTGTGGACCAGGTCTGTGGTTGGGGGCGTTCAAGAGGCAACCAATCAATGTATCTCTTATACACCAATGTTTCTCTCCCTCTCTTTCTCCCTCCCTTCCCCTCTCTCAAAAAATAAATAAAATCTTTAAAAAAAGATTTTTTAAATTCATCTCAACATTTATATAGATATGTATGATATATAGATACAAGATATATATAAGAATATATATCTTTCATATATGTATATACATATGTACAAAGGTTCTAAATATACATGTGTGTATGTATACACACATATGTATATGATGAACATATTACTTTTGTCCACAGATAGTATCTGATGAGCAAATGGATTTGAGAACCCTTTGCGAACAGCAGAAAACATGCACCGCACTCCAAAGAGGTACAGGCAACAGAATGCAAACTGTTGATAAGGATACTCAATGTCCAGAAAACTGAATATTTAAAATATTACCTTAAAATAGAAGTCGGGCCTAATGAAAAATTTATCTAATAAATTCTACAGCCACGCTTATAATCCCAAGAATTGAGGGATTAGCTATAACACTGCTAATCTGGGTATAAATAATTAAGAATTTACTGTGACTTAAAGGCAAAAATATAGCTGAATTAAAATATTCAAGTTTTTCCACAGATTGGACTAAAAATAAGATAACAGAGGCAAGAAGTCGATTGTTTATGATGTCTAAATGAAGTCTAAGTTTCATAGTTTAACTTTATAAACGAGACTCTTTTACAATCCATGCAAAAACAGAGAAAAAGCTTTGACCTCCTATCTGCAATCCTGGATCCCTACAATAGTAGTTAACATTTACTAAGCATTTTCTATGAGCTATGCACTGTGTTAAATGCTTTACATGAATTATCTCATATAATCCTCAAAGCAATTTATTTTACAGCTGAGAAACTGAAGCTAAAAGGGTTAACCCGCCTAAGGAAGTAGGATTGGATTTGAACTCAGGCAACTGAAGTTCATTTACTTGATGTCATAAAACTCAACCCTCAATCAGGATCTCCCACTGAAATGTATTCAGTACATTTATGTATGCCAGAGAATATTAAGAAAGATAAAACAAAGTCCTGACTGCAAAAAATGCATAACCTTATGAAGAGATTAAATAGCACAACAATATGATAAAATACCAAAACCATATGGTTCTAAAATTACTCTAGAATATAAGAGAAAGACAGCATTAGGAAATGAACAGCTTTATTTTTCTACAAATTCCTTGTTTAATAAAGATGTGTTTACTTTGAGAGAAAAAGGTCCCAAATATCAGGCTGCTCAGAAAAATAACACACAGTATCAACTTTAGAAAACAAATCGTAAGACTATTATACTAATTATTTTCCTAGAGGATGCATTTGACATGCCAGCTCTCTTTAACAAAAGTACATTGTTACATCTGTGTCAAACAGCCCCACATAACACACTCATGTGGGGTATAACATACATACCTCTAACTCAAAGCTGCTCTCAGGTGCTACTCAACTGAGACTGCCTTTGCAGTTAGGGAAGCGACTACGGAACTAATATATGAATGAGAAGAACTGTACTCACCACATAACAAGGTTATTTTGGTTGATAAAAACCATACTTCCTTTTTATGTTAAGTCATAAAGAGCTATCAAAATTAAAAGCAGAAATTATAGGATAAGACAACTACTAGGAGCATCAAAGGAAGTGAAAATGGACTAGACTCAGGACACTATGAATTAATGAACATGGGAGGGACAAGGATGGGGAAAACAGTGAGCATATGCTGAAAATACTAGGGGAGAGGATCTGGTGAAAATTTTGGTCTTAGACAAGCACCTGTGTAGAGAAATAACAGAATAAGACTTCCAAACCCCATCATGTGTTTAAGAGTCATCCTCTCCTTCCTCAGCCTCTTTCTCATCCTCCTTGATCAACCCTAACTGTTCATCACCCCTACCTTCATTACCATCATCATCCAGTAGGTCCCCCTCCTCAGCAGGGTCATCAGCACCTCCCTCAGACTCCGTCTTCTCATTTCTTTGGGGAGCTGCTGCTCTGCTTCTCCTCCAACTTGCCATTCTTCATCGCTGCTCCTTGTCTGCTCTGTTCCTTTTCAGTTTTGTCCAGGCTTTCCAGTAGAGAATCCATTTTTTGTTTTTATCTGGGTCAATTCCTTCTTAAAGGTTTGAAGGTCACCTCCTTTTAACTTTCCAGACTTGGAAGAAGGTCCTCACTGTCCATTCTTAGAACTGAAGCCACTGTTTCCCTTTTGTGAGGTGTTTCCTGGCACGCACTGGCATTTTCAGGGCACTATGGCCTGAGCCACTGGAGGAGGAGGAGCAACACATGCAGGGTGACTGTACATCCTGTTAAAACAATCCTGTTGAAAGTCGCATTCCAAGTGAAAACAGAAGCCGTACGTCTCCACTGCAGATCATTTCACACCTGCTTTTCCTTGGTTCACTTTTAGCTCTGCAGCCAGATTAATGTATAAAATCTGGCCGGCAATCATTCTGCCATTCTCTCCTGCCACTGAGGCTTGGGCACTTCTCTCATTAGCATATTGAACAAAGGCAAAGGCCTTATGAACAGAGCAACCCACAATTCTGTCATATTTTGAGAAGACAGCCTCCGCATCGGATTTCTAGACCACAAGAGTACGGAGATTCCCAGTGAATACATGGAGTTCAGGGAGCAAGGCTGTGTCTTGTTGGTAACATTGTTGGCCATTGTCTTTGATGATGAGGTCTCACAAAGCCAAAACCGGAGGGAGAAGAGAGAGAATTGATGCTGAACCTCCTACTCCAGGGTTCTATGTGGAAAAGCTGACCGCTGCTCCAGGTCAGCAACGCAGCCGCAACTACTCAGCCTCCCTCTCTTCACAAAATGGCCATGAACAGCTTTTGATGTAACATGTCAATGTTAAGATTTTTAGAAATAAAGACCAGTCCTACAAATGAGTATTTACAGTTCATTTTCTTGACAATATTTTCAATACAATACTTAGTACTGCATTCCTTACAAGAATAAGACTTGGCTATCATAGAAAATATCATCCTTTTATACCACCAATAATGAAATAATTTTCAAAAATAAGAATAAATCAATTCTTTAAGATGGTTAACATTCAAAAATTATGTTCATTGATGACACTTAAAGAAAGCCCATTACATCATGAATGCTACGGAAATTACACATCTGCTTTTTCATCACAGACAATTTAAGAGATAATGCAGCTTTTAAGTTTTCTACAGATGCAGAAAGATTTTTCTTTCACCTCTGACAAAATCCTTAACTAAGGACTATACAGGACTAACTTATGAAATAAAATCTACTTCTGATCAAATAGTGACAAGGACTGTATTAACTGTTCAGGAAGATAAATTGATCTTTCTAACAAGCATTTCAAACTATTTTAAAACCATTAAATCTATAATGTTCAATATTTTTTCCTAGCAGTAAGGTTATTGGTTCCCACTATGAGTCAACAAAAACTCATACGTATTTGGAATAGGATCACGTAATGCCAGAGACACATCCCATGACCACACGATAAAATATCAGACTCCATGTTTTAGTCTAATCCACCAAACTAAACCAACCACAAAGGCAAAATGATAAATGCTTAAAACACAGGTAAAATTTTAAAGTCAGCTCTGGTTTTCCTAACTGCCCCTAGTCACAGTATCTGCAATATTAGTCCCTCCTGGAAAAGGAAGTCTATAATAGGCCTAATATTATTGTAATTATTATTAATTAACATTGCCACATGCTGAGTGCCCACTACGGGCAAGGCACTATACAAAATGCTTTTCATTTAATTCTCACCATCAGCCTAGGAAGGAGGATAATGTAAGCCCCATTTTGTGGATGACAAAATTGAGGCTAAGAGAGGTTTAATAAACTGCCCAATTAGCAAATAACAGAGCCAGGATTCAAAAACATGGTCATACGATTACAAAACTTGGACTTTGTCCACTCTATCATGCTTCCTCAGAACACAAATTATGCCCTTTTCAATTTCATAATATGGTAATGACAAATACACTTCTATGATCATCAGACAAATGTATGGTTCCATGAGATTTCAGGTTGAAAAAAAGTTTATCAAGATTAAAGAATACTGACAGCTAAAATTCCTAATTAAAAAGTTGGTTATATTAAAAATAATTAGATAAACCTTCATAAGTTACACAAAGCAGTAACTGTGAAACAACTGAAAGGTACCTGAGGTGTACTTTCGCACAGCTGACCAGGACAAAAGCACACTAACTTGTACTTTCTAAGGTCAAAGGTAGCCACAGTCGATCTTAAATAAAAGTACGAATTTTGCTTTTTTTTTCCTGTGCTACTGACCAGTGCTTTTATTCAGAAGTCAAGCAGTATTCTACAGCTTTCAATCCCTCCTCTTCCCTAACTAAAATGGAAAAAAAATCTGATCAAATAATCACTTTCCTAATTAACTATATACACCTTAACACTATAAACAAGTTACTACAATTAAGATTTTGCTATCTGATCAGAAAACTCATGGCTTTGATCCTGATTAGAAGAGTATAAGGTATCAGAAAGCAAGTGGGAAGAAAGAGAGTTTTGGTGGGGAAAGAAGTCACTGAACCTTAATTATTAATAAAGCAGCTCCTTGGTTAATCCATTTAAAATGACTAAGGTCTCTTCCTACTGCTTAATCCCAAACTCCATCAGAAAGGACCAGTGAGAAGACCTGGCCTATTCACAATTGCTGGAAACCTATTCCCAAGAGCTACAAGAAGAGACACAAGTATCCTATCTTTTTCTAAATCCACATGGTCCTACACAGGCTACCATCCTCTAGGACTAGCAAGCTGCAACTATTTAGCTGCATTCTGACATGCTTTCCTGAGTGGAAGAAAATAAAGGAAGAGTGAAAGCAAGCAGTAGAAACTGCACAGAACAAAAAATATGTACATGGGAGAATGTTGCAAATAGGCTCATCCTCCTTTACATATGTCACTCCAGGAAAACTGCCAAAAACAGCTCACTCCTCTAGACATACTTCCTGCAGATCCTCCAGATTCCTCCTTAAACACATGTCAGTATTCTCCTCATCCTCCCTTAGTTTCAATCCTCCTTTTGCCCCAAGATTTCCGGTGCATACTTTTTTAAACTTTTTTAACATTTATTTATTTTAGAGAGGAAGGGGAAGAGAGAAGGGGTGGGAGGGGGAGGGAGGGAAGGGGAAAGAGAGACAGAAATTTCAATTGGCTGCCTCCTGCATGTGCCCCAAACGACCTAGGTATGTGCCCTGATCAGGAATCGAACCCATGACCTTTCAGTGCATGGTACTACACTCCAACCAAGCCATTACCTGCCAGGGTTCCAAGTGCATACTTCATATTCTCAACAATATATGGCAATATCAATAGATGGCATCCTATGTATCAGTATCTGTGTCTCACATCTGAACAAACATCCTAAAGCCTTATTGCGTATTTCTACCTTTCACAGTGAGATTTCCAATATATTACTGAAACAGATTTTCTTTGCAAATAAAGGATTTATCATGTCAAGATAAAAAAAAAGATGGCAAATTTCAAAAATATATTTAAGGAGTACGATTGTTTCCTGTGCCCCTAATCCTATCAAGGAAACATATCCGAGTTCAGAAATCAGCAGAATTCAGGGCCTGTTCTGTAGAAATTAAAATCTATCGAACCCAATAGATGTGTTCTGGCAAGTCCAAAATAAAATGTAGCTTTTCAAGTACTCTATTAAATAAGACTTTTTTTAAGGTGAGAAGTTCACCAAGAAACCATTTCTAATAAAAGGAATTCTCCCAGCAAAGTAAAAATCAATCATAGGGGTTTTGTACTTTGGTAGAACTAGATTTTCAGGCACCAACATTCCCATTATGATTTATTGTATGGGTAGTTGGAGGGCAAGAAGCAGAGAAAGCAGATCAAAAGCCATGTATAAAAGACAAAACTTTACTAAAATAGAAAATAAACTTAATTAACTAGTGTTAATTGAATTCCACTTTTTAAGATCATTTACATGAATTATCTTTGATATGTTAAATTGAGTCTCATTAAATTGTACAGTCAGGAGCACCCAGTTTCTTTGGGACTTAAAAATCACTACAGATTAAGAAATCTCACTGTAAAATGAGTTGAGCAATCAAAGCTATTCATAGATAAGTATGATTAAATTATGGATGAATAAAAAGTCAACTGACTAAAGTTCATTTATTAAGAAGTAAGTAAGTAACCAAACTGGTCAATGTTCACACTTATGAAGGATGAACTTTTATATTTTCCCACACTTGATTATTAAGATTTTGCATTCCTCTAGTAGTTAGTAAAGAACTGAATGATCTATATGAATGATGGTTTAAAGAATCACCATTCTGGTGGTAAGGATACTACATTGAACTCAATACAAGGAATTCAAAAGCATTCATCCTTGGAACCTTTGTCTCAAAAATTTAGTAAATTCGCTTTACGAAAACATTGCTTATGTTTTTCAACTCAGGCATGCAATGATTATATTTTGCAGTTTTCCAAACAAAAATTTTAACATAATATAAAAATCTGAAATAGGACTAAAAATTATTTTTTTAAAGATTTTATTTATTTATTTTTAGAGAGGGGAGGGAGGGAGAAAGAGAGAGAGAGAAACATCAATGTGTGGTTGCTGGGGGCTGTGGCCTGCAACCAGGCATGTGCCCTGACTGGGAATCGAACCTGCGACACTTTGGTTCGCAGCCCACACTCAATCTACTGAGCTACGCCAGCCAGGGACTAAAAATTATTTTTGACAGAGAAAAAAACTATCTAAACACCAATGCAAAGCTACACCAATAGTTTCTTCACAATGTCACAAAACATTAATGAAAGGGTTACATAAACTCACCAACTTCAAGATTTTAACGAGAGTTGCAAGAATCTCTTTATATTCAAGCTGCTTTCTCTGTTCTTATAACTATAAAAACAAATCTAAATCAACACTTTCTAAATAATAAACCAACTATGTTTTTTACAGACAGCACAAAACATACATATATATTCTCAATATACCTTCAAGTACTATGGGGCATATTTAGGTCCCTCAAACAAGTTAAATTTACACAACATATGCCACACCTAGTCCATTATCAAGGGAGAAAACTATCAGAACCAAAGTGCCTGCTTAATAAACTCTTTACTTTGTTGTTAAGCCTCTGTTCCAGGTGCTTTTTACTGTCTAGTATTATCAGTATTTCTTCTCTCTTCAAAAATCTAGAAATCTAAAATACACAAGTATATCTGGTTCCCTTAAAAATGCTTTTACATTACATGTTTTGTATTAGTGTCAGGTCATGAAAAGTTTTAAGATACTTTAAAAAACAAACACCTTTTCTCACTCTTCTCTTTTAATAGGTATCTTATTTGGTTTTTGCTTATTTTCATATATGAACTGTCCACAAACGAGTCCATTTCAGTGTTAATCATTTACTGTCAATATGTCTGGGTACACCTAGGGTTTTATACAGACAATGCTTTACAGTAGGGTGGTAAAAAAAAAGGGGGGATAAACAAGGGTGCACAAATGAAACAAAGTGCACCCCACTGAAAAACACCACTCAATTTCATTTCTCTGCCTCAGATTCCCTTAAGTCCTTGTGCCAAAGATTCTCAATATCTAAAAGGAGGCACAACATGATATGTGATAAGGAAAACACAGGAGAAACTGAAGAAATTCAATAGAATGTATCACGAGCTAAGAAAGAATTAGCACAAAAAGAAGAAAAACAAAGAAATAAATAATAAGCCCAGTCCCTAGACACCTCTACTGAAGGGCTGCTTTTGCTGTACTGCATGTCCCAAAACAGTGTTTCAAACTCTTCTGACGGTCAGAAACACATTTTACACTGTGACCTAGTACACACATGCATGAGAAAAATTTCCTAAAACAATACTTTTCCTTACCAAGCGCAGTGCTAGTCCATTTCTATTTTCATTGCTGGTGGTAACCCACTAAAAACTGATTTTATAAATTACCAGTAAATCATAATCTGCAATTTGAAAAACAGGCTTAAAATAGAGTCTCCCTCATATTAAGATCTTTTTTCTTTTACAGCTTGCCCCTCTCTCTAGCAGGGTGGGCAGGTATTTTAAGGCTGCTCCCTTATTATTGTCTTCATTTAAAGCAAGTGGTTCTCAAAGCAGACCTACATAAGCATCACCTGAGGTAAATGAAAATTCCCAGGCCCTACCCAGACCTACTGAATCAGAAACACCGCGGGGCCCCGCAGCCTGTAGTTCACCAAGCCCTCAAGGTGATTCTGGTGCAAGCTCAAGTTTGAGAGCCACCTACCTCATTCAAGAACTCAGGTCTTTCTTCATCCTCTATTTAACAATCCAGTACACAGTCCTTACTCTGCACCAGTCACTATTCTGAAAGTTCTACAAGTATTAACTCTTGTGAAAAAAAAAAAAAAACAAAAAACCTATGAAGTAGGAATTTTATTCCCTACTACACAGATAAGAAAACTTTTGCACAGAGAGGTTAATGTTATCCAAGCTAAGCGGTGGAACTAGAATTCAAACTTATTTCTAACTTGGCAAGGGTATGTCTAGCCTCTTCATGACTCTCCTCTCTCTGATCAAGTCCCCAGTCCTATTCCTTTTCAAATTCCCCATCCTGTCAATGTCCTTATTTTCTAATATTACTGCTGTCATCCTGAAATAAATTTCTTTTTCGAAAACACTGGAATACAAGTCACTTAACCTTGCTGTTAGGACCTTTTCTCTGGTTCTCAATGGTATCTTAGTATTATAATGCTGAAGTATCTTCTATTTCTGAAGTTCTTAGAGCTTATTAATGGCCTCACTGATAACTCCTCACATCGCCTGTACTGGCCCGTTTCCACAAGACCATTGCTCTCTTCCTGAGCAACTGGCTCGCTTGCTCGCTCCTACTACGCCCTATCTTCTACTCCCTTCCTACAAGGAAATGATCCCTCCCCCACCCCCACCCCCGCCCACCTGGTGTATCTTTTTGCTAGACTCCTCTCTAACTGAAAGAACTTCCACTGCCCATCTAGACCCCTCGCCCCAGTCTCGAGCCCAGCTACTACTCCTCGAGGGCTTTTTTCTTGGTGTTCCGGGGATCCTCGGACCCAGAAGTTCCTAGTTCAGTTTTGGGTCTCCCGTCCCAGATCAGCGGTGCGGGGCTGGGCGTTCCCGTTCCTCTCCAAGCTATTCAAGGTCTCCACAGATCCCACTCCTAAGACCCGCAGCTCCTTAACTCTCGAGGAGCCCTCCTCCCTCCGACAGCTGCCTTTCTCGGGAGGTCCCCAGCCCCCACCCTGTCATTCCTCGACATCCTCGTTAGGACTCGGGTGGCTCCTGTCACACCGGACCCCGGCCGCCCCCGGTCTCCCACTCCCTCTAACCCGAGCCACTCCCAGTTTCACGACCCCCCATGTCTCTCCCCTTGGCCGCTCCTGGGCTTCCCGGGTTCCCCTTCTCCCTCGAATCCAAGCTACCCTGGACATTCCCGAGTCACCCCGTCCTCGTCCTCGGGCCAGGTCACTACCGGTCACCCTCCAGTCTGAGACCCCGGCCGCTCCTGTCTCCCCAAGGACCTATCCCACACACACCGGTGGTGGTCAGTCTACCAGACTGGAGCAGCACTACGTCCCAAGGGAGCTCCCGGCCTCACCCGATTGGGTCTGATCCCAGCCTACCTGGCCAACGCGAACTCCGCCGCCAGGAGCCGGGCCATTCTCCCACCAGCCCAGTCAGCGCGAACTCGCCGCCGCCGCCCCCGCCTCCGCCCTGGCCCCGGCCCGACCCGGCCCGCAGTCCAGGGCCCTGTCCTCTGGCCTCCGCCTCCGGAGTGCCCAGCTGGAGTTCTCCGCCCAGCGACAGCCTCCAGACCTCAGGGCCGCGTTACCGGCACTCACCTGCCACTACCCCCGACCAACTCCAGCGCCACTGCCTCTACCTCGGCTGCCAGTAGCCACCAAGCGCCACCGCCTCCCCCATGACAACAGGCCCACCCCGTTTTATACTTCCTATCTCTCCATTGGATAACGAGGCAACGGCTCTCTGTTCTGATTGGCTTAGTTTACCTGTCCGTCTTAGCTTTCTTACCTCCCCTTTTCCTGGACCCGTTTTTAGCTCCCGCCCGGTCCTGGAGCGATCCCGACCAAGCTTTAGTTGTAATTGGTTGATGGTTGGAGAGTTTGAAATTATGATAGGCTGTCTAAAGTGTCTGTTAAATCAACTGGCAAGGTCCGTGACGGCCAGGGTTGGTGCCAGCACAGTTTGGTTGCGCAGTAGAAAGCCAGGAAGGGGCAGAAGCTCACTTCTGAGGTTACCGGGGAAGGGTTAACTCTTTATTGTACGGATTACTCTGTAAACTAGTCCCTTTCTCCAGTTTATCGCTGCTCGCTTACTCCTAGGGTAGTACTTACGGAGTAGTGCTTACAAACAAAACACCAACTTCAAAAGTTTTGTTTAAGAAGTGTTTCCCACTCCTTGGGAGAAAACTATATAAATATCTCCTTTTCTTGAGGTCCCAATGCGCCCACTTACCTTGAAGTTCTTCTCAGAAGTCTCCATGTTAAAATGGAAAGCACAACTGTTTATTTAGCAACACTTCGATTGCAATTATAAACGTCGTTAATAAACTGAAGTGCCACATTGAGAGTGCTCCAGCTTCCACACTCACCACCCCTGGCTGACATCTGCGAAGTGACCAGGCAGCCTTCAGCAAGTTTAGACTAAATGGGCCACACTTTACCCTTGTGATACTCTGGAAATGAGAATTCCTCTCCCCTCACCTCCCCTCAAATTGATTTTAATGTTCAGCAGTTCTTAAATAGTCCTACTAGATGTGTGTCATATACTTAAAAAGCTTGCCTTTTTTTTCCCCCTAAACTGCTCCTCTTCCCAGCAGTCTAAATTAGGGCCATTGAATGAATTGCGGTTCTTTTCTCACATTGGCACAATGTGCAAGAATAAATGATTGCATTTTTTATTCATTTGGGTACAAATCACAGTGGGCACTTTTGAGAAATCTGGTGTTGCTATAAAAACTCTTGTGCTCCCAGAAATATATTCGTCATTAGCTTTTTGCTTTTCCTTTTAATTTCTACCCACTTTTCCTGCTTCTAAATAACAAAATGCTGTCCTGATTACTCTTTCAATGTCTAGATCAGATTTAAATGCACCTTCCACACAACTCCACCTATTATACACAAACCCATGGGCCATGACACACACACCCAGGGATCAAGAAGGCAAGGAGCTATTACCATTCACAAGCATTATTTTCTATCTGGAAATTTCTGAAGGACCAAGAATCTGAACTCTGGAAATTTTGTGCTTGCCCCTTTCTTCTTCTTGCTAACTCCTTGTCCCTGTCCCTTCTATTTATTCTCCTGTCCTTTGCAGAGTAAGCTACAAGGACTCTAAAACTGCTCTAAAGGAGTTTAATGGTACATTATCCAGAAAAGAGAGTTGTCCATTTTCTAGCCTATAAACTACATGCCTCTATCATCAAACTAAGCAGAAATTATTTCTCAGGTAACCACGCATAACAATAAGGTGTCTTTTCCTAGTTAATTTCAGGAACTTTCCTCCCCCTTCTCTCATCTTCACCTTCTAATTTAGAAATAGCCTCCCCTTCAATTCAATGACTCATAACAAGCCTGTGAAAGGAAAGTGGAAAAGCCAAAATAACTTCAGATATGTCTGAATCATTCAGTCAAAGGAAAAAATCAGACATTTGATCATGATAAGGTAGAATCCAAGACATAAGGCAAGTCTGAACTAATATCCTATAACAAATGAAGTAACATGCAATGTGAAGATGTTCCAATGAAAAGGTGTCAGTATGTCCTTTACGCAGCCTTTTAATACTTAATATTACCAGCAGTTTTCTTCTCTCTAGTCTTGGCAATGTGTCCTACCTACCAATTTTAGAGCATGTTAGAAGGTAATTAATGTCCTGGCAGATAGGAAAAAATAACGTCATAGGAAGGCATGGTCATTATGACGGTACTTTGGGTAATAATGGCTCTTGCGCATTCGCAGTGACTAGGTGCCATAGAAAATATAGAATTAGGCCAGCCTCACTGAGAGGATTTGCTGTCTAAATTAAGGAAATCAGAAATTCCTACCACAAAACTAAGAAAAATACTACAAAGATCAACTATTCATTCTCTTTTATACACCCAAAAAACATATTTATAAGTATTTTTTTGCTCACACACGGGTATACACTATACCTCTCCCATTCCTTGAGAAAATCAGTTCAGAAAAGAAATGTAGAATAAATATGTGCAACCTAGTAAGAAGAGAGAAAACCTTCAAGAAGAAGGTTTTAAAGAATATCATTTGATCTAACAGAAGGCTGAAGTGTTCTTAAAGCCCCATGCAGTACTGGAAAGATGATTGTTTGTTCCCTTTGTCTTGATTTTGCATGCATACTGTAACCTTATAATGTAATGACTCCAACCAACTTCTCTTTTCTTTCCTGTGTTATGTGCTTCTCCACCTCTCTCAAGACTCCCTCTTAGAAAGCAGGAGCGTTGGAGTCAGGGAGTCTGCAGCTTTGTGTTGTGTGGCTGGCTGTGGAGGTGGTGCCGATGGTATCTACACCGAGTTACTTGAGCAAGACCAGCATGGCAGGCGTATTGAAGGCAAAAATAGCTTTTATAAATCCTGGTGAAGTGGAAAATGAGGACTCAGAGGGATGTCCCAATGTCTAAGGAGTAGTACGGTTTGCCTTGGGCTTTAGCGTATGCTGATGCTATTTTGCTCTCTTTGCTATTCCTGTCCTCTTTTCATCATCTCACTCTTCAAGGGAGTAGGATCCAAGTCTCTTTCCATTTCTATTTATTTCTGGGAGGCAATTGCACTAGGAAAAAAGCTCCATTTTTTGTTTTGTTTTGTTTGTTTGTTTGTTGTTTATGCCCCTCCCCCATTCTACATACAATTCCAAATGGATTAGAGGATCAAATAACTGGTGGAGAAGACAATCAGTCTGATTGCAGACCAGAGCCAGAGCTGCCTTAGCTGCCTGCAGCTAGCAGTTGGAGGCCAGCCAAGATCATTGATAAGAGGTGGTTCCCTGAGTTAGGGATTCCTGAGTGAGGCTGACAGAGATGAAGGGACTGGAAGGGGGGGTGGGGCCAGGGGCTGGGGTGAGAAATATGACAGAGAGGGAGAAGACCAGCAAAAAAGAGGGTAAGGGAAGCTAGAAAGAGAGCCAAGAGGCCACAGAGTGCTGAGCCAGCTTAGAGTACTACCCTACCTCCCCCCTCCCCCACATCTGTGGACTTTACACCAAGTTGCACAATTACACCAGCAAGGTGCAGTCTCTGCCACTGGTTGAAAACAGAACCATGCCAGCACTGTACTCTATGGGACCATTGCTCTACTGCTGCCTAGAAATCCTCCCTAAGCTCAAAGCCTACTACCCCAGCGCGAAGGCAAAGCTGACAAGGAGGATAGATTCATGCAGGCAGCCAATAAGTGTATCTTCATTTGATTTAATAAAAGTGACTACTGGCATGAAGCTCTGGATGAACAAAGGGAAACTATCCGGAAGATGTATTTACCATCCCAAACTGGGGAGCTTCCAGTGCAGGGAAGTGCCAAGCTACCTTCCATGCTGGAAAAAAAGCACTGTGGTTTCAAAGTTCAAGGCTCTGTTTCATGCATGAGAAGAAAAAAAGAGAGAGAGAGAGAGAGAAAGTAAGTGAGAGAGAGAGAGAGATTACTGGAAGAGAGTGTTCTTTCAGGCAGAACCATTTACTTTCCAGTGCTAAGGCTCGTGTGATCTTTAAAGAGCACACCATACTTCCCCATTACTCAACGCATGCATTTTCATCCTCAAGAAAAATGTGGGTACCCCTCTACTCATCTTGCGTATTATAAGAGGGCTTGAGTGCTTCTAAAATGGATGGGCTGCAGTTCTCAGTTCTGCCTTTGCTCTATTGAATGGAGCCCCTGGTTTCTATCACCAGATCTATGGGTGGACCAGCCATTCTTCTGCAACAGGGAGTGGGCCCCTCGAAGTACTTAGCATCATTTAAACTTTTCTCTATCCCTGTTTTTACACACACACACACACACACACACACACACACACAGTGTTTCCTGGAAACTTGGCGATACTCCAAGGATTTCAGAGAGTAGAATGCCTTCTAGAACTCCAGTTCCCAAATCACTTGAAATCTCATAAGAAAGTACTTGAACTCAGACTCTTGAACCTAAATGTGTTCAAATCCCGGTTCTTCCATTTACTAGCTGTGTGACTTTGGAAAAGTTCATTCATCTCCTTAAGCTTCAATTTTTTCAACTACAAAATAGAACATGTATTAGTTCTCTTTTGCTGCTTAACAAATTACCCCAAAACTCAGTAACTTAAAATAACATTTATTTTCTCCATATCTGTGGGTCAGAAATCCTGGTGCAGCTAAACTGGTCCTCTGGCTCTGGGTCCCTCACAAGGCTGCAGTCATCTCAAGGCTGTCGGCAAGGATCTGCTCCCCAGCTCAGTTCATCATTGGCAGGTCTCAACAGCTCACAGGCCTTCAGCCTAAGGCCTTAGATCCTCATGAGCTATTGGCCCAAGGCCTCCCTCAGTACCTTGCCTTGTGGGTTTCTCCATAGAGCATCTCGAAATATGGCAGCTTACTTCATCAGAGCAAGCAAGCAAGAGAGCAAGAGAGAGGGCCAGCAAGAGAGAGACTGCTAGCAAGACAAAAGTCATAGTCTTTTGTAATCTAATCACAAAAGTGACACCCCATCACTTTTGCCACATTCTATTAAAAACGAATCATTAGGCCAAGCCAACACTCAAGAAGAGAGGATTGTATAAGCATGTAAATACCAGCAGGGAGAGATCACCGGAGCCACTTTAGGAGCAGACTACCTGATGATGATGATGATGATGATACCTACATACAGATTTTTAAAAAATAAACCCATTCTTTTTTTTTTTAAGATTGTATTTATTTAATTTTAGAGAGAGCAGGAGGGAAGGAGAAAGAGGGAAAGAAAAATGGATGTGTGAGAGAAGTAACTATCAGTTGCCTCTTGCAAGCCCCCAACTGGGGACCTGGCCTGCTACCCAGGTATGTGTCCTGACTGGGAATTGAACCAGAGGCCTTTTGGTTCACAGGCTGGCACTCAATCCACTGAGTGACACCAGCCAGGGCCCTATGTGTAAATTTCATTTCAAGATGAAGTGAAAGAAAATATTCAGTCCAGGGCCTGGCCCTGGCCCTGGCATATATTATACTCATATACCCTGCATATATAATAACTATTTTACTATTAATGTTATTATAAAGTATATAGTGACTGGTTTTCTCTCCCTTCCAGCTGACAGAAGGAAACTTTTTATGAGAAATAAATGAAGTGATCTACATAATTGAAGAAGGACCTGACACACAGTAAGTGCTCAGTAGCCATCAGTACATTCTACGTGTATGATACCTGGTTGCTGCTCCAAGCTACTGGAAGGATATGCTATGACTATGGTAACTTTTCCAGGATGGTCTTATTTTCATACATTGTGTCTCATTTACCCATATGTACCCTATACTTGCCAAACCACAATTTCAGATTCAGGGTTCATAAGATATGAGCAACAAAGTCATGATCCAGTTTAATTTCCTGCGTGCCCTAGACTGAGAAAGGTACGCTCAGAAACAGCAAGTGGGCTGACTGTGACAGCACCTTCCATATGTAGAAATCCAAGCGTGGCTCCATAAAAGTTCCAGAGAGAGGGAAGTGTGCCCAGAATGAGCAAGGACTTGCTGTGTGACTTTTGTCCCTTTCAAAAGATGCTGGTCACTGTGCAGTCTGAGTCACTCCTCAGCTGAGGATGTGAGAAAGGGAGATTTTACCCAGGCCCTCGATTGGGAGCAGTCAGCACCAGGAGTCTGAGAAAATCAATTTACAATTAGGAAGCTGGAAGAAGAGAGGTAAGTTTGTAACACGACAGAGAGATCACTAAGAGGAGCCCCTGCTCACTGGAGTGAGCCCCTGCAGGGTGGGTTCAAGCTGGCTCCCTTATAAGGGAGGAAGGTAGTGAGGGCTGGCTTGTGGCCAGAGAAAATGAGGAACTATATAATCAAGGAAACCCCATTATTTTGGCTTTGAGTCATTTCTCGGAGCTCACCCATGATTACTATAAGAGAAAGATGGAACAAAATACTCAAGTATAAATGATCTTTAAACCAAAACAGTGTAGAAAGACAAAGGTTCAAGAGCACAGCTCATCCTATCTCATCTTTACAGGTCAGGAGTATCTATTGAGGTTCTCTCTCCCCTCTCCCCCCCGCCCCGTGGGACAATACATTGTCCCATGTTTGTACGAGTTCTCTCCTTCTGTGCTCCACACAGAAGATAAAACTATCCTCACAAGGAAATGACTTAGGATCCTTTAGACTGGAACCGTTTCCTGATCCAGAGTCACCTTCTCGGCAGTCCCTGCTGTGGTGCCGCACCATTAGAATTCAATAAATACTCATGGATAATGACAGTTCACACCTCTGCCTCCAAATCAAGTCATCTGTGCAGCTGTGGTTTAAACAGGTCCACTGATTTTCTGAGATGCAGCAGTCCTGACCCCTTCTCCACCTGACTCATTCCCAGATGTTACAGAGTCAGGTCTAGAAAAGAATGCAAAGCAGAAGTTGCTGGGAACATTGTGTAACCTTAAAAAAGAGGTGTGTAGCAATATCAAGTTCCTCTTCCTGCGACTCGTCTCCTCTCCCTGTCATCTATTTTCTCCGTGTTTGAGAAAGGGGAGCCATGTCTCAATACCTCTCCGCAGAGAAGACGTCTGTCTGTCCCCTGCAGGACGGCTGATTTCAGAAGGGCGGAGGAGATGAGGACATGCCCCCAGGAAGTCTGCCTACACAATAGGGATAGTGTGTTTATTTACTCAGCCCTTTCCTACAGGCAGCCAGAGCAGCGGCCATTTCATTTTGCCCTCAGGAAGTGCATTTAGTGGTAGGCTTTCTTTCTTTTCCTGTTAGTTTCCTGCAAAAGAACATCGGTGTCTTCTCGGTGCAGCAGCTGATAAGAAGGATGTTGTTGCTTAGTAGAGGCAAACGAATTTCCTGTCACAGAAGCAGACTGTCCCAAGGGCATAGCGAGTTGGGCCTGGGTGTGGAAATGGAAGAACCTGGTTTCCACAGCTATTTCCCTGGTGCCATCCTCCTCCCTGAAATACTTTCTCTAGTGGAATACAATAATTACATCTTCCAATTGTGTAAAATGTCACACTTCTCCAAGGTAGTGTCACACTGCAGAGAGAGAGTCAGAGGCACTGTATTGGCATAGCCTGGGAGTTACTTTGGAGGGTTACTGTGAGGAGGCTTGGGGTTTAACATGTTCTGGAGAAATGATACCAACAGTATAGGTTCACCCGAAGTTGGATTCCCATTTACTAACTCCTGGTCATCCTACAGATCTTACCTTCAAAGTTGCTGCTACGGGGAGCTTCCTGACACCCCCCTTCCAGCCACCATTGGGTTGGGTGTCCCTCTTACACACGCTGTGCTTCTATGCTGGATGCACACATCTTATGTGTAAACTTGCTTAGTGCCGGTGCCTCCTCCAGCGTGTCAGCATTGTGATACCAAGAATCACCTTCATCCCGCTCACAACTGCCAAGCCCAGAGCCTGGCCTGCAATAGTTCACTAGATATTTAGTCAATGAATGAGTCAGGAGTTGTCTCTAGGAGCAGCCTTGCCACCCTACACCGTCATTTATTTTGGGGTGGTGCTCTGGGAGTTATAAAAAAAGCATGTGCTAATTATCATGTAATGATCACTAGTGGCTATAGTAATTAGTAGGTAATCACAGTGGTGGAGTATAACTAAATACAGACACCCCCTCCCCCAGGGTGTATAGGGCCATCCCTCTACTCTGAATTTGGAATCCCGCTACCAATCCCTGTGGGACTCCCATAGAGAGGGTCGTTCCTTTAGGGAAATTCTGTTCCGAGTTGTCAACACAGGGAACAAAGAGCTCAATTTCCTCTGACTCAGTGAAACCATTCTGGTATGAAAATTAAATTAACATACTGGGCCAATAGTGGTCCTTAGGCTCTGAGATAGATTTTCCCATCAAATGTCTGCACTGAGTTATTCTTCCTTCAAATTAAAAAAAAAAAAGTCAACTCCTTCAGGATGAGTGATGGAAGCAAAGGCTTATCCTGCTAATTTCCTCCTTCTCCCATTGAGGTCAAAGTTTATGGTCTCAGCCCCCTCCATGGGAACACGAAGGCAATAGGAGAAAAAGACAAGATTTTTCCTTCCCATCCCTTCCTACTTCACGAGCTCTTAGTCTGCAGTTTCCTCTTCTGCTGAGGGGAGGTGAGGATTGAGGATAGAGGAGGAGGAAGAATAAGCCAGAGGACACAGTACTTTGATGGCCCTGAGACTGTGGAGGGAGCTGTAAATTGGGATGAAGGATGGCAAGATATGAAGACTCCAGAGATTTTTCAACAATTCTCACATCCCAGAGAACCAAGACACTGCCCAGTTGCCAGGACACCAGGGAACCAGAAATGCAGTCAGTAGGTGATGACAGCAAAGAAGCAGGCAGATCTGATACACAGGCCTCTACAAAGAACTATGCCCTGTGGGAGCACCACAGCCTGCTTAATACTGGATACAAGAAGGAGTGGGTGTTGAATGTGAGACCTTGAATCATGAGCTCCACACTCTATCTCCAGCTCAGTCGTTAATTTATGGGAGGACCCCAAGCAAAAGATGAATATCAGAGATGTTGCTTAATCAGCTACTTATGAGATGGGCAGATATTTGAGAGAGGCTTTGAAATCTCTAGATGAGAAGCAATGCCAGGAAAAGCTATTATTATTATGACATAGGAGCCACATACAGGAGAGTGTCTTTGAGCCCCTGTGTTAAAATCAGGGGCCATAGCATTTTCATCTTGGGCAGATTAGTCCCTGGAGATCTGTTTTCTAATAACCTCAGTTGAGAACAAGGTCATTGTTGAGGTCCACAAGGAATACGACCAGAAATCTCATCACTGGTTGGTAGAAATTTCGAACCAAGCTCCCATGACTTTCCTGCGCAGACAGATCCTGGCCAGGTGAAAGTTGCCTAGAAGGATGTACAGACTGATAACACTTCTCCCTCTCACTCTCCTTCCCAAGCCCTCTTTCTCCTCTTTTTCTTTTGCATGTGTGGAAGGCTACTTCGAAACTCTGGCTTATCATCGAAGGACACTTGGAGATTCCAAGCTGATCACCCCATTGTGAATCTCCATCTCCAACTACTTAGCCTTTTTTTTCCTAAAAAAAGGAAGTAGTTAAATCAGACCCTTTTCCTTTTTATCTGGCAGGTGCATGCCCCTGGTATTCTTCTCTAATCACACCCTTGTGTGCTGTACTATAAATACTCCTGCCCTGCTCCCTCCTCTGTAAACCATCTAGATTGCCTTTCCAAAGGGATATTTTAGTCATTTAGCTCTTAAGTGACAGTATATTCCCCTTCCTGGTCTCTCCAAAGCTAACAGGCTGATTAGTCCCATAACAGGACTTTAACCCAAGCTCACAATAAATGCTTACCTGTCCTGAATGACATCAGTAGCAGCCATTCATAGCCATGGTCATCACAGGAACAGATATTATTTTTCTGCTATTGCACAAAGTGGACAAAGGTTCTCTAGCTCATGCAGAATGAATTACTTGATAAAGTCAGAACTGCTTGTAAACCAAGAAAAAACTGAAGAATAGATATGGAACTGCCAGGCATGTTTTAGGGACAGAACTGAGCTGAATCTACAGTGTCACAAAGAGCATGGTATGATTGACACGGACTCATCTCTCAAATTCCCAAATCTGGGGATTTCAAAGTCATTTACAAACTTCCAACAGAGATAAGCTTAGGATTGACTTAAAAGGCATACAACTTCAAACTGCAGGTAATGGACACATGGAACTCTTATCCAGGGAAGGAATATAATCAGAAATCAGAAAATATAGGATCAAAGTTATGAACTGCAGAGCCATATGTAAATGAACCAGCCATTTTTCAACCCTGGTCCTACATCAGAATCCCAGGGCCCTCTCCTAGTTTCAGGGATTCCATTTAGCTAGGTCAGAGTAGGATCTAGGGATCTGTATTTTATTTTTGCAAGGCTCCCCCAAGTGATTCTGATTCATAACCAGATTCAAGGACCACTACTTGAATCTTTTTCTCCAACGTAAGAGGCTTTTGTTGGACTATAGGTTTGACCAAGTCCAATCCTTATGGTCCTAATTGTCAAACTGTTTGGTTAGTGGATGACAACTCAAGAGACAGACACAGCTGGTATTCTTGTGACATGGAACAAATCCCAGAGAAGCCACTAGACTCTGGATCCACTGGTTAAATCTAGTAGTGACATAATCCTCTGATCCCCGTCTCATTTAGAACCTTCTCCAAGATCTGCAAGACTTTCCCACCTCAGCAATGAATCAATTGGGGCTTTTTAGAACAAGGTACTATCCTTTGGAAGGAAACACTCAGATTCGCTTCCTATAATAAGATACAGGCTACTTTAAATATTTCCCTCATGGCTCTTTTTGCATAGCATTTAGCAGATTACAAGGCTTTCACTCATTCAGTAAATATTCATTGACTAAAAATTAGACATGTATTCTATTCTAATAGTTTGTCACTGAGGATATGAATAAGTAAGACAGTGGTAAACCAGACCAGGTGCTGCCCCTAGCCTCATAGGTCCTTAATAGGCTCTTAATTTTTAAAATGTCATTTTAGTGGCTGGGCATAGTGGAACAGCCATGCTAGGAAACCCTATCTAAGGGTCAGTCTAACCTCTTAGGAATGAAGCATTTGAGTTCTTTAGAATATAGCTGACCTGAGGTCAAGAACAACTTGTAAAAGGAGATGCCCATTTTTTTCTTTTTAAATGTACATACGAGTAAAGGATAAAAATGAAGTTCCAGAGGATGCAAACTACAGTTTATTCACCTTTGGATCCCTAATACCGGATACAATACCTCACACATAGTAAGTGTTCAGTGTTTCTGAATGAGTGACGGAATGAAGGAAGCTTCATGTTCAGTTCTGCCACTTACTGTGTATCCTGCACCAGTCACAGGATCTTTCTGACCCTCTGCTTCCTCATGACCAGCACAGTAACTACCTTGCCTACTTAATCAAGGATTAGAAGTCACACGTTTTAAGAATCATGAGCACTGTGGCTGACAGCAGGCAGGTATTTAACCAAATGGTTGTGGTGAGGCTGTTACTCAGAGAACCCAGAACCAGAAGCTTCTACGAATGAAACTGTATGGTCAAACTGACACCTAGTGGTGCAGTCTTAGAACAGGCACCCAAAGTGTAGTCAGTTGTTGGTTGGAAACTTAAATTGGGGAATAACCAGGAACTAAAGGGCACCTGCTCTACACGAGTAACATTGTTCCGTTGTCCCCAGGGATTTTCATTCCTGACTGCGTATTAGAGTGACTGGTGAAGCTTTTAGAAACTCCTGATGTCTGGATTTTACCCTCAGAGATTCTGACTTCATTTGTCGAAGGTGTGGCACAGATTGTGACATTTTTAAAAGTAATTTTAATACGCAACCAGGTTGAGAACCACTGCCATTGACCCATAAAATAATTATTATTCTTCCCATTTTACAAATGATGAAGGTAAAACTCAAAAGGATAAAGTAATTTGTACAGTCACATAGTTATTAGTAGCAGAAGGAAATCTGAACTTGAGTTTACCATTTTTCTGCTACATCACACGGGACGTGAGAGATTTTGGGGAGTCCGATGTGCTCCACTGTGAGAGTGGCAAACCCAGGGTCTGTAGGGAATCCCAGGACCCTATGGGGTGAAACACTGCGGACAAGTCTGTTGTTGATGGGATAGTGTGGTACAATGAGTCCTGTCTCTAGATGACCTCTTCCCAGAGCTTTAACCTCTACTGCTCTGTTGACGGGTAAATGAGCAACATGAAGTTGTCTGACTCTGAATTGAAGAGCTACAAGCTACATTTAAAACTTGTTTTTTTTTCTAAGATCATGGATATATTTGAGAATTAAAATATTAAGTTAATCATCCATTTTGAGTTCCAGAAAAGAGCTGCCTATACTGCTACTGCACACTTACATTTTTGGCCAAAACCAGTCGAGGTATGAGCAGGTAAAGAAAAATGAACATATCTAAATTCTAACATCTGAGACTGTGTCCTGAATTGGCCTCCCACAGACATTCTCAGAGGACAGATGGTCTTGAAAGGCATGAGAAGCACAAGTCTCTTCGAAACCCATCCTGTACAAACCGCCAGCTCAGCCCAGGCAGGAAAATGAATGGGGCCTCCTTGGGTCAGTGAGGAAGGCTGCAGCATCATATAGAGATGGATGGGATCCAGGTCACTGCCTGGCTCGGTTACTTGCTAGGATGATTGCTCTGAATTTTATAAGGAATGTTTCTTTGGTTAGTGCTGGGCAGCATATGGGAACAGGCTGAGGATGCCAAGGTTCAGCCAAGTGGACAAGATACTAGAAACTCACCATCTGAAAAACCTACACCAGGGGTCACAAACTGCCAGCCCAAGGTCAGAATTTGACTCACAGATGTTTTTGACACAGTGTTGGCTTACAGTGTTTTGTTTTGTTTTTTAAATCCTCACTCGAGGACATTTTTTTTTATTGCTTTTAGAGAAGGAAGAAGGGAGAGATACAAGCATCGATATGACAGAGATACATTGATTGGTTGCATCTCATATGCACACCTGGGCCAGGGATGGAACCCACAACCTAGGTATGTGACCTGACTGGGAATCGAACCCACAACTATTCAGTTACGGGATAGTGCTCCAACCAACTGAGCCATGCCAGGCAGGGCAGCTTACAGTGTTTTTATTATTTTGAAATTCATTTCTAATACTTAACATTGGAGAAACCTCATGTAAAGATCTAGATTTTTTTTAATGAGATACAATGTACAGATTCTTGGATGTTCTGGTCCCTGCTGTTTCCCCAGAGCCTGGAATAGTGCCTGGAACATAATAACTGTCCAATATTTTTTGAATTGATGTTACTCAAAAACAGTCTTATGAAGTAGGAATTCTTACCTTCATTCTGCAGGGAATAAAAGAAATCTCAGAGAATTTAAATAAATTACCTGGAGTCACACAGTTGGTAAGTGGCAGAATATTTGGACTTAGGTGTGTCTGACTTCCAAATTGGGCTTCCACCTACTACACTACACTGCCTGGTGCCCTGCACATAGCCACGAAGGCTGTCAATGTAGACTTTTAAAAAACAGCTTTATTGAGATACAGCTAACATACCATAAAATTCACCCATTTAAAGTGTAAAATGCAGGGTATTTTGTATATTCCCAGGGTTGTGCCACCATTGCCACAATCAAATTTTAGAATGTATTTGTTCCCCCCAGGGCACCCCATGAGCAGTCAGTTCCTAGTCCCCTTCTCCACAAGCTCCTCTCCAGTGCCCATCTCTCCAAGCCCCAACCAACCACTGATCTACTTTCTGCCTCTACACATGTTTATTCTGGAAACTTTATGTACATTAAATCGTACAATATATGATCTTTTTAAATTGGCTTCCTTCATTTAGCATAATGTTTTCGAGGTATAGCTGTGCTGTACCCTGTATCAGCACTTCATTTCTTTTTATTGACAAACGACATTTCATTATACGGATACAACCAAATTTTAGTCACTCATCCATCAGTTGATGGCCATTTGGGTTGTTTCTACTTCTTGGCTATTGTGTATAATGCTGCTATGAACATTCATATCAATTTAGATTTTTGACATCATTTCAATAGTTAGTCATTATAATTTTTGTGTTAAGTGCATACATTGAAAATCTACCTTTTTAAAAATTTTACTTATTTACTTTTAGAGGGAGGGGGCGAGAGGGAGAAAGAGAGGGAGAGAAACATCAATGTGCAAGAAATACATTGATCAGTTGCCTCTTGGACGCCCCCAGTTGGTGACCTAGCCTGCAACCCAAGCATGTGCCCTGACTGGGAACTGAACCAGCAACACTTTAGTTTGCAGGCTGGTGCTCAATCCACTGAGCCACACCAGCGAGGGCAAAAAATCTACCACTTTAAAACATTCAGTTTGGGCACTTCGGTTTTCAAAATATAGCTGAGTCTCAAAAAAGGCAGAGTATCCAGCTCACTCTTGACCTTGAGAGGCTCTGATGTTGCCTCCAACAAACGAGCCCATTTTATCCAACCAGACAATAAACTCCTCAAAATGAGAAAAACTGTTGCATACTTGCTGGTATATTCATGATAACTAAATGCAAGCATTTGGTAACTATTTGCTGACAGCATAGATCATCAAGAAATGGATTCAGAGAGCAGACTGTTAGTTGCCAGAGTGGAGAATGGCTGGGGGGCTGGGTGTAAAAGGTGAAGGGATTAAGAACTACAAATTGGTAGGTACAAAATAGTCATACAGATGTGAAGTACAGCATAGGGTATACAGTCAATATTGCAATAATTATGTATGGTGTCAGGTGGGCACTAGATTTATTGGGGGGATATATCACAAGTTATACAAAGTCTAACCACCATGCTGTATACATAGCACTGATATAATATTGTATATCAACTGTAATTTTAAAAAAATGATGGAGTAGAGGGATTGGTGAGGACCAAGAAGAGGTTATAAGAAGGGAGAGAATAAATTCTAAAACAGATTTTCTTCTGACCCACACCTCCGACTTTGCTGTTGGTCTGGCCAGGAAGATTTCTGTTGACGCAGCTCACTAATGGGTGCTAACTCAGATGAAGTATGTCAACTGGTAAAGACACGACTCTCAGCTGAAAGTGGAAATGTTCTCTAGATCCTGACCAAGAGAAGATCAGCAGTGTTTCTCCCACACGCGGGGCCAAACAGAGAAGCTTCCAGTGAGGTTGGTGGGGGTCTGTGGCAGAAGAAAGGGCAAGATGAAAGGAGGAGCCATAGAAAGGAAACAGCTGAGACATTCCGTGAGAAGCTCCTACAAATGCTTCAGTCGCCTCAGTTGGGAAAGACAGGCAAGGCCTTTTACGGGATTTGTGGAACTCCTGGAATATTTTGTCATTATGACATTTTGTTAATGTGAATGGATCAGGTAGGGAGAATGGATCAGCCGCTCTATTGTGAAGTAACAAGTGAACCAATTTGGAAACAGGAAGGAAAAGGGAAGTGTCAGGGACCTGTGCCAAGCTCATTCCTTCCTCCAACCTTTTATCCTGTCTTCTCCCTCATCTGGAAGATCTTCACTTCTCCCCTCTGCCTACCTAAGTCTTGTGTGGTCTCTGAGATCCAAGCAAGTTGGTGCCTCCATGACTACTCCAGCACTCCAGAGCGCCCCCTTCACAGCGACTCCCACAGCACATCTTCTGTGGGCCATGCAATTCCTGCTAGATGAAGCATATTGCCTTTGAAAGGTTCTCATATGTGCGTCTTTGAAAACCCCTTGTAAACTCCTTGAGGACAAGGGCCATTTCTTCTGCGGCTGCTACACATCCCACAGTGCTGACGACCTCAAAGGCCCTCTGTTTGACCTTGCTGACTAACTGGGTTCAGTTCTGCTCTCTTGTTCTTGCCAGCTATGCAGAGCGCACAATAAAGCCCATTCACTACAAAATGACAAAGTCAAAGATAGAGGGGCAGGGAAAGTACTCATACAGAATTACTTATTGTCTCGAAGGCCTCCTGATACCCAGATCCCAGAATCCTCGGGTTTGACAGATGTACAAATAACTTTAAACTATGTGATGGTGCTTTTTGGATTACAATTCCACTTGGATGACATGAGTAAACTAATGGATAAAAACATGGGTTACGTGAGTGAGGAAAAGGTGAGGTTTTCTGTTATGCAGCTAACGGATATCCCACACTGCTCTCTCCCCCTCACGTTCCACAGCTGCTAGGAGTTCAGAATATTGCTTTTCCGTATTTCTGATGTTAACAGTGCCACTAAAAGAGAGGATGTGATTGGGGGAAGAAAAAGGGGAAGACAGATTCATGTTGCCTTATTTTAATCATCGAATGTCCCAAAGCTTTTTAGGGTGTAAACAACAATCAATCTTTAGGAAAGAAACCTGGATTCACACTACTTTGACTCCTGGGTCTCTCCTCTTTTGTGGCATTTTGGGTATCATGCGCTCTTACAGAGTCCCATCTTGTGACACAGATAGAGTCTGCAACTTTTCATGGTGTCTAAATCATTTCAGCATTCAGTGCATTGAAGCTCATAAGAATCACTAATCGGCCTTGTGAAACTGCAGCAAAGCTTCCCAGAGATCTAAAAGTATTCGCCACCCACCCACACAGAATGAGGGGGAAATGACTGTGCTAGCTTGGTTTTCTTGTAATAGTCCAATGACTTGACTTCCTCATCGCTTGTGAGCTACATTTAAAGAAGCTGCTCCAGAATAAGATTAGACTTGTGGATCACACACACAAAAAATCACCTAAGCTGTTTCTTTTCTAAACAAATGGGATTCTTGTTTGGGTTTCAGAAAGCTCTTTATATAGCTTGTAATAGATGCTGGATCTTCTGGCATTTCTACTCTGGTAAAGTTTGGAGGTGTGACCTCCATTAAGTATGACTTTTCTGGGGTATGGGAAAAGAGGCTCTGTCACCTAATGTGATGTCTTTAACTGCCTGTGTAAATGGTGCATGTTAAAAAACTAAGTCTACTCTTAAAAAGGTATTTATTTATAAGCATAGTAACAGATTATACATCAATGAAAGAGAATATGACTGGCTTCACTGCTACCTGTGTCTTGGAGCAAGAGAAGGGCTCATCCTCGAAATGATCACTTTTCCTTCCAAATGAAGAGGCTATGACTCTGAAAAAACCTTATCTCTTGAGTATTTGGCCAGCTAGAAACTTGTGCTGTCAGCTCCAAATGGTCCCATCGCAATCCTTTTTTCCCGAGTGGTACGTAGATCTCTGGTAGGTGACGAGGGACTGCTGCTTCTTGTGTTTAGGCTGAGAGCTGGACTCTGTGACCAGGGATTTGGTGTGGGTGGCCTCAAAGACTGCAGAGAAACATTAACACATGAGTGCATATGCAAAACATATGATCTCATGTGAATCGTAGACTCAAAAGAGAAAACCTCTTCAGCCATGGTTTATCAGAATACTTCTATGAACTACTATAATAAATAAGAAAATAGAATCTATGTTTTTGAGACCTGCCTCCTTGGACCCCAGTCGGGAGCCTCATGGGGAGTACATATCTGAACTGCCCACCCAAGAAGGCCTGAGCATCTATCTGCATATGATCTTTTGAGTTAGCTTCTGTTTTCTTTCTTTCTATTTATTTATTTATTTATTTATTTATTTATTTATTTATTTATTTATTTTTATAGAGGGAAGGGAGGGAGATAGAGAGAGAAACATCAATGTGCGGTTGCTGGGGGACATGATCTGCAACCCAGGCATGTGCCCTGCCTGGGAATCGAACCTGCGACACTTTGGTTTGCAGCCTGCACTCAATCCACTGAGCTACGCCAGCCAGGGCAGCTTCTGTTTTCTATGTTTTTTATTATTCTGCAGAAGTAGCAGCAACTCTGGAGCACTCTTTTTAAAAATTTTTTTAAAATTTTAATTGTTGCTCAAGTACAGTTTTCTGCCTTTTACTCCCATCTCAGCCCATCCCCCCCGGGACATTCTTGTAGCTGTGACTAAAAAGTCTTATTCCTGGTATGTGTTGGGGAGGTGGGTTCACTCATGGTGAACAGCCCCTGGGGACCCCACACTGCTCTATTTCAACCCCACAAACCAATGCAGGGATGGCCAGAGTTGGGCTTGGGCTTGTACCTAGGTTAAAGCTAGATTAAAGCATCCCCAGGAACCTACCTGAATAGTTCTGATATCAAAATAAGTTTCTATATTACTCCACAGAACAATAAGAGGATATTCTCATCCTCAAATGAATTCTCAGCTTAGAGCAAAAGTACAAATGGAAGCCCATTTACCAGATATTTAAATGTTGTAAGTCAAGCTAACAAACTCTTAAGTAAAATACCTTCTACCACCTACCTTGGCAAGGAGACCAGGCTGGCATTTGAAATTTTTTAATTCTTTGGTAAGGAACTGGAACATAGCAGTGCAGGAAAGCTGACCTGCTGTCTACCCATCTCTTTCCATTCCCAGCTCCATTTCACACTGTGAGGACCGCCCCCCCCCACACATACACATACATGTAAACTTTGGACTGCGTGTTCAAATTCTGTTCACATACTGCTCCAAGAAACTGTTGGCTACCCACTGAGTCTAAGGGTACACATGCTTGCAATGCTGGCCCTCCTTGGGAAGACACAAGTCCACCTAAGCCCTAAGAATAGGCAGGGAATTCCAAAGTCCTGGGTATCCAGTGTGTGTGGCCTACAAGGCAGGGCGTGGGCTCTAATAGCATATGCCCATTTGGCCCCACAGACTCCTTGCTCTGTGGGCAGGCCTGTGGCCAGGGGCAGAGCTGAGCCCTCGAATGCTGAGGTGCCACAGCAGGGGTCCTCCCTGTTCCAGTGTGTCACTGGTTAGGTTATTGCTAGTCATCCCAACATAAGATTGCTTCGCAGGAGATCTACTGCTGCCCACAGTGCCCGCTAAACTGGCGACGTGATGGGAAGGGGCAAGACCACAGTTTGATGAGAACATGTCCTATGGTGCCCGACACTGAAGTGTGTTTGTAATGCAGGGAAAACAAGGTTTGAAATGTACAGGGCCAGGAGCTACTTTATGGAAAATTCTTCTAATCATCACATGTATAAAACTATAAAAGAATTTAGTTTTCATTTAGTGCCTTATCAAAAAAGTCCTCTCCTGGCAGCATTATAAATGCACCATATAGTTTTCTTTTTTGATAGGAATCAGGCAAAATGGAATATATCAGATTGTGTACTTCTAGGAAGAAAACCTGTAGTGGTACTACAAGAGTGTATATATATCTTCCCTTTTTTGTTAAATAAATAGGAAAAATTTATTATGATGTCTAATGAATTTAATGGAATTATTTCTGCTTTTTATACTTGATTATTCTTTAATTAATCTCAAAAGTCTAATATCAGATTTTGATATATGCTCACTCACACATTTACAGAAAGAATACCATGCCTCTTGTAGCAATTTTTTAACAGTACAAAGGTCTTTTTTTTAAAAACATGTACCACGCCATGAACTCGCAGGGAACGGGCTCCCGCAGCCCAGGCTCCGTCCACTGTCTCTCACGCAGGGTGCTCCTCTGGGCGGAGCAGGTTGGTGGTCAGCCGAACCCAGCTACCTTCCTCTTTGGCTTCCTTTTTCTGATCATTTTCTTTCCTATGTTTCAGGAAGTCACCCCAGCTCTTAGAGTGCTTTATATACTCAATATGTACATTAGTTCTTTTGGCAAAAATCTTGCCCTGAACTTGCTTGTTTACAACAATGCCCACCGCAAGCTGGGTGCCACTGTAGACCCCTCCAGTTCTGCATGATAACATTTGTGGGGCGTTCCTTTCTGAACGGCACCCATTCCTTTGATGTCCACATTATGGCCTTCCTGGTAGATTTGCATGTGTGTGCCCAAAGGAACAACTACATGTCTTCTAAAAGGCCTAGAGAACAGGTGTTCTTCCACTTGTTGATGCATTCATTGGTTGATTCTTGCATGTGTCCTGAACAGGAATCAAACCCACAACCTTGGCATATTGGGACAATGCTCTAACCAACTGAGCTACAAGAACAGAGCTTTATTGCTTTTAAAAAATAGATAAATCAATTACAATGGACCATTTCATTTTAATTTTGACTTTTAAGATGGTATTCCTCTATCAATTATTTTTTTTTAAGATTTTATTTATTTGTTTATTTATTTATTTATTTAGAGGGGAAGGAAGGGAGAAAGAGAGGGAGAGAAACATCAATGTGTGGTTGCTTCTCATGTGCCCCCACTGGGGACCTGACCTGAAACCCAGGCATGTGGCCTGACTGGGAATCCAACTGGAGACCCTTTGGTTCACAGGCTGGCACTCAATCCACTGAGCCACACCAGCTAGGGCTCTATCAGTTATTTTTATTATACTCTTTGAATATTATACTTGAAAAATCAAGTCATGATAAAAAGTAAGCTTGACTTACACATGAATGTTTGTAGCAGCTTTATTTATAAGCATCAAAAACTAGAAGCAACCAAATGTCCTTCAATAGGTGAATGGAAAAACAAACTGTGGTACATCCATACAATGGAATAGTGATCAAAGATAAGAATTGAGCTATTGAGTCAAAAAAGACATGGATGAACCTCCTTAAGTGTGTATTGATTGCTAATTGAAAGAGCCCGTCTGAAAGGCTATATAATGTATGATTTTAATTATAAGACATTTTGGAAAATGCAAAACTACAGACATGGTAAAAAGATCAGTGATAAACTTAACATCAAGTTCCTTTGATTTTTTTTAAGGGAATTATATTAATTAAAAAACAGAAGAGCTAGGTAATCAATAACAGATCAGGAAAAATGAGATCTGTTAGGGAAAGGGAAGTTTGCGGTTTAAAAAAACACCATATTTTTAATGGCACAAGGGATACATGTTCAATGTAGAAAATCCAGAACATAAAAATAAGCAAAGAAGAGGAAGATAAAAAATCACCTGGAATCCCACCATCCAAAGATAACCACTGTTAAATATTGCATTTTTTAAAAGATTTTATTTATTTATTTTTTAGAGAGGGAAGGGAGGGGGGAGAGAGAGAGAGAGAGAGAGAGAGAGAGAGAGAGAGAGGGACATCCATGTGCGGTTGCTGGGGGTTATGACCTGCAACCCAGGCATGTACCCTGGCTGGGAATCGAACCTGGGACACTTTGGTTCCCAGCCCGCGCTCAATCCACTGAGCTACGCCAGCCAGGGCTAAATATTGCATTTTAAAGACTCCCAAACTTTCATGAATGGATCTATGTATGAATGGATATCTATACACATACACATCAACACAGAAAATACATATCCCCCAAATAGGATCCTACTGTATCACTTATTTTGTCTGTTTTTCCCACTCATGGTAGATTAAGAACATTATTCCATGTCATTAAATTGAAAGTATATTTCTGAAAATGGTTATTAATAGCTGTTTTTGTAGTGAGAACTAAATAGAGCTACAGGAAAAGTGATGAAATTAAAGATAAGTCAGGCTCCAAAAGGTACCTCCCAGTCACAAGGGAAACCAGGAGACAGCTAGCAACAATGTTCTTCGAGGAAATCACAAAATGTTGAAAAAAAGAAGGGATGAGGTCACAGGAAATACTGGGGGGAAGAGATATTTGTCCAGGATGTGGAAAAGGCAAATTTACAGCCTTCCTCTAGCTGAGCAGAATGGCCCTCAGCCCTGCAAGCAGATGAGAGCACAGCTCACCTCTGATTCATGGCAGAATGTGTCTGTTGTATATTGAAAACCAATCTCTTTGAAAAGGCAATTAAAGCTCCTTTTGACAAACTTGACAAGCCTTCTTCTTCAGCATTTCCCCAGGGAATCTGAAGTCAGGGGCTTGCCAGCACACACACAGCCTATGAGTCAATTAAGAAGAGGGCTTCCCCTGCGTTGTCCCTTCCTCCAGATACTGCAGCCCCAGACTTGAAGGAGAACGTTAGTTGGTTTCAGCCCCTACTCTGGCTCTTGGCCAGGTAACTGTGAGCAGAGCCGTGCCTCACACAATGGCCTTGTCTGATATTGTCCCCACTGACTCAACTTCCACGGGGTGCATGTAAAAATAATTTCCCAATCCCATTCTGTCATCCTGCCCAATTCAGGAACTTCTCTGCCTCCTGCTCCCCTAGTGCCTTTGAAGTAGGCCAGTGGCACCCAGTCATCACATAGGTCATACAGGGCTTTTTTCCATAATAATACATTATCATTCCCATTTTAAGTGTTTAATTTCATACCAGACCCTGTGCTAAGTGCCTTAAATGCATTATTTTATCCTTACAACAACCCTATACAGAAGTTCAATTTTTATTTTCATTTCACAGATGGGATTCCTGAGATCTGAGAGAGTAATTTGACGGAGCTAATGCCACATATAATGAGTGAGAGGGACTCAATTCTGGCTGGTCTGTTTTTCAGTAAACGTTTCCTGCGCATCTTCTGTGTGAAAAGCAGCGTGCTAAAAGCAAGAGCAAAAGGTATAAGGAAGTCCCTTCCTCGAAGGATTGTATAGTATAGAAAGTTTGGGAAAAAATATAACAGGTACATAATATACCAAAACAGGCCAATGTACTGAATTCATGTGAAAGGGTCAAAGTTCTCTTGTGATGAGAGATGGGAGAGCCTTTGGGGAGGAGAGGAAATGTGAAATGAACTTTAGTTGGGGTTTGACAAAAGATGAGTGGAAGATAGCATTTAGGGGAACAGTGTGATTAAACGTATGGAGAAAAACAAAGGCAAGGAACAGCAAATAGCCCAACTTGTAGAAGTCAGGTCTAGAGGAATCGTGGCTGATGAGGCTGTAACACCGTGTGACTTTAGTACCTAGCTGAAGGGCTTGGATTGGTCTATGGGGAACACAGGTGGGTTTTGAGTAGGGTGATGGCACCTTTGGGGCTACAATTTGAGAAATTTAATGTTGTAGCTACCTGTGTTATAAATTGGCTAGGGAGAGATTAAAAGTAGAGACTAGTTGGGAGGCTACTTATAATTGCAAATGAAAAGAGGTTACCTAATAAACTTGACAAGCGGGCGGTGGGGTGGGGTGACGCATGGCAGGCCTGACAAGCTCAGTGACCAAACATAACCCCACAGAATGATCTGATCACAAATTCCTAACTGGACACGTCATGTCCCGGGCCTATCTGTAGCTTTCTTAGCAAAGGTCAATCCACCTTAAGTGAGCTTGGGCCATTGTTCTTATGCACCCAGGATAACACACCTTTGATATGTCAGAGTAATTTCTTTTTCCTACCCCTGGAAGACATAACTGCTGGTACCAGAGCAGGAGACCACAGAACCCCTCATTGTTATCTTGTTCCCCAAATACTATCTCTATGTGCTATAAATGTTAACGATTAACTACCCTATACCCTCCAATATAAAAGAAGTATTTCTCCATTTCGCTTTTTATCCAATGCTAGAGATTTCCTCCAGTTGCTTTCTTCTGCCTCCCTAGTTTACCACCAACAGATTTCATGTAACCTTCCTTAGGTTTCCTCCTTTAATTCTGATGAATAAAATAAGCTACAAAACTGACATTCTCCAGAGCATTTTCTCAGTCTGTTGAGATCTTGCTTCCAGGCATGTCCTGAAAATTTGGCTCTAGCAAACTCCTATAAGACTTTTCCTTAGGCTTGACATTCTTAGGTGGACATAATAAACCAGAGTTTCTTAGCCTCAGCACTATAGATATTTTGGTTCCAATAATTATCTGTTGAGGGGAGGGACTGTCCTTTGCGTTGTGGCTGTTTAGTAGTATCTCTGGCATCTATCTGCTAGAGCAGTGATTTTCAACCAGTGTGCCATGAGAATTTCTAAAACATGTAATATCTGACTATTTAGTCAGGGGCACTGACCTCTTTTCCCTTAGATTGTCAAATTAAAAAATGATAACAGCCAACACAATAGCTGTCTGGTGTGAATGAATCAAAATTATATTTTTTTCATATCAGTAAAATGATATTTTCTGGTACTGAAGAATCTTAGTAATTAGTTATGTGTGCTATGAGATGAAAAAGAATTGAAAATCGCTGTACTAGATGTCATAACATCTCCCCCCCCCACACACCACAAGTAAAGTGTTCCCTCTGGAGGCAAGGTCACACTCAGTTGAGGACTACTGTAATAGACCATGTGAGAAATCAAGAGTGGACATGGTGCATGGGTAGAGGGATAAATCTAAAAGATCTGGCAAGTGTTTGGTTGGGAATGTGACTGAGGATGGGAAGGTCAAACAGAACCACAGAAAAGTCCTGGAGGCCATGTACTCTAACCTGCTCATAATTGCTAATAATATGGTAAATTTTTTGGAGGGAGTTAGGTAAAATCTACTAATAATCGCAAAAAAAAAATGCCCTTTGACTCAGCAATTCCACTCCTAGGAATTTATGTTAAATGACTCAAATGGTGACAAGTAGTCTTTTATGTACAAAACAACAGTAGTTACATGGAGACAGCGACTATGTTGTTCTTAACAATTGCACTCTCATGCCCACCACAGTGCCTGCTAAATGAGAGAGGCACATTTAAGAGTTCAATGTAAGATTCAGAGGTGAGACTGAAGATTCTGGAGAGAGAAACTGTAGTTAATGAAACAAAATTCCAGATATGGTGAGAAGGGCAGATAACAAGAACGCATGTGGAAAAGTCCTTTTTCAGAGAGAAGGCAATGACTGTAAGAATTTGTAACAGAAAGTACGAAGAGAAACTGGGCGGAGGAACTTACATAGGATTTAATCAGTAATGCCATCTGCAGAGTAAAGAGGATGGGGGGGCGGGGAGACCCAAGATTTGAACAAAACCTTGAAGTTTGCCTGAGGATGTTCTTGAAAATAAGATTTACCCATTTCCCTGTGCAAAACTGCTGGGGAGCATACTGTTCAGAAATGAGGACGTCCTGGGACACACTGCAATATGCAGAGACTAGAAGGAATAAAGAGGTAAGTAGCCAATTTTCTTTCTCCTCAAGCCCCCAGCAAGTTGATTTTTTAATTGCCCTCTGCATATGAAATTCTTGTTAAATTGGCAGAGTCTCCACAGCTCTAGTGTGAAGCCGCGCGTTTCAACTAAGGTACCGTTTTTCCCAAGTGAAATAAGCCAGTCAGAAAGACAAGTACCATATAATTTCACTTATATGTGGAATCTAATGAACAAAATGAACTAACAAAATAGAAACAGACTCATAAAGACAGAGAACAGCCTGGCAGCTATCAGAAGGGAGTGGGGGGCGTGGCTGGGTGAAAAAGGTGGAAGGGATTATCAAGCAAAACCCAACCACAACAAAAAACGCAAGGACGCAGAAAACGGCGGAGTGATTACCAGAGGTAAAGGAGGGTGGGGGGGGTGTAGGAGAGGGTAAAGGGAGGATAAATGGTGAAGGGAAGGAGACTTGACTTGGGGTAGTGAACACAATGTAATATACAGATGACGTTTTATGGAATTGTAAAAGAAAAAAAAAATTAAGGTACCGTTCGCTCAAAGAGTGAGTGGAAGGCGCTGGTGGAGGGTGGTGGGCGTGGCCAGCCCGCGCTGCGGCTGGAGGCCCGCCCCCTTCCCACAGTTCCTCGCAGTGGCGGCGGGCCTGGAACTTACGGGCTCGCTCCGGCAGCGCTCCGAGGAGGATCCTACGATGGACGGGCTCCGTGGTAGTGCAGGTTTGCCGAGGCGTGGGCGGCTGAGACGCCGGCGCCAGCCACAGTCACACAGCGGGTCGGTGCTGGTCCTGCCCTTGAGGCCCAGGAAGGTCCGAAGGCAGCTGAGGCGAAGTGTTGCATCCCGTATGGCCGCGCTGAGGGCCCAGGCGCTGCCAAGCGATGACTCGAGGGAGGACTCGCCTGGGGACGATGCCCGGGACCCGCTGCCTGGTGGGCCGGCGGCCACCCCGGATGCGGTCCGGCGAGAGCCGTACGGCCACCTCGGGCCTGCAGAGCTGCTGGAGGCCTCGCCCGCGGCCCGCTCCCAGCAAACCCCGCCGGTGCGCCTGGTGCAGGCTTCGGCGCCGCCCGCACGTCTGGGGGAGGTACCAGCCACGCCGAGCCGCGTGGTGGAGACCTCGGCCCTACTGTGCTCGTCCCAGCACTCGGTGGCCGCCCCACCGTCTGTGGCGGCAGCGACGCTGTCAGGGCCACAAGTGGACAGCACGGGCGGGGAGCTAGCCTGGGACTCTCCGTTACAGCGCGTCTTGGCGGAGCTTAACCGCATCCCTAGCAGCCGGCGGCGGGCGGCGCGCCTCTTCGAGTGGCTCATTGCGCCTATGCCACCCGATCATTTCTACCGGCGCCTGTGGGAGCGCGAGGCGGTGCTGGTGCGGCGGCAGGACCACACCTACTACCAGGGTCTCTTTTCTACCGCCGACCTAGACTCCATGCTGCGCAATGAGGAGGTGCAGTTCGGCCAGCACCTTGACGCCGCGCGCTACATCAACGGGCGGCGGGAAACCTTGAATCCGCCCGGCCGCGCCCTACCCGCCGCCGCTTGGTCCCTGTACCAGGCTGGCTGCTCGCTGCGCCTTCTTTGTCCGCAGGCTTTTTCGACCACTGTGTGGCAGTTTTTGGCTGTGCTCCAAGAGCAATTTGGAAGCATGGCGGGCTCCAACGTTTACCTCACCCCCCCTAACTCGCAGGGCTTTGCTCCCCACTACGACGACATCGAGGCTTTTGTGTTGCAGCTGGAAGGTAGGAAACTTTGGCGAGTCTACCGACCCCGGGTCCCAACTGAGGAACTGGCCCTGACCTCCAGCCCCAACTTCAGCCAGGACGACCTTGGTGAGCCAGTGCTGCAGACTGTGCTGGAACCGGGAGATTTGCTCTATTTTCCTCGGGGCTTCATTCACCAAGCCGAATGTCAGGATGGAGTGCATTCTCTGCACCTTACCTTGTCCACGTACCAGCGCAATACCTGGGGTGACTTCCTAGAAGCTGTACTGCCTCTGGCAATTCAGGCTGCAATGGAAGAAAATGTGGAGTTTCGTAGGGGGCTGCCCCGAGACTTCATGGATTACATGGGGGCCCAGCATTCGGATTCTAAGGATCCTCGAAGAACTGCTTTCATGGAGAAGGTGCGGGTCCTGGTTGCCCGCTTGGGACACTTTGCTCCTGTCGATGCTGTGGCTGACCAGCGAGCCAAAGACTTCATCCATGATTCTCTGCCTCCTGTGTTGACTGATAGGGAGAGGGCCCTAAGTGTTTATGGGCTCCCAATTCGCTGGGAAGCTGGAGAACCTGTGAATGTGGGGGCCCAGTTGACAACAGAAACGGAAGTGCACATGCTTCAGGATGGGATAGCTCGGCTGGTGGGTGAAGGAGGCCATTTATATCTCTATTATACAGTGGAAAACTCCCGTGTTTATCATCTGGAAGAGCCCAAGTGCTTGGAGATATTCCCCCAGCAAGCTGATGCCATGGAACTCTTGCTCCGCTCCTACCCAGAGTTTGTGAGAGTAGGGGACTTGCCCTGTGACAGTGTGGAGGACCAACTTTCTTTGGCAACCATGTTATATGATAAGGGGCTGCTGCTCACCAAGATGCCTCTTACCTGAACTAGTTTCTTGTTGATTGCTGGAATGGAAACAAGGCAGTGATGATTCTCTCTTACACCACCACCTTTTGGGGGGGAAAAATTCATGTTCTTACCTTGATTACCATCAATGCACTCACATTTACCTTTATGATTGATTCAATGTCATAAAACTCAGATGGTCTTCTAGGAACCACCTCCTCATCTAGGCACAAAAGTAAAAGCAGAGGTTGGAGGAGGAAAGGGGGAATTATTTCTACAGAAGTAACCTCGATTCCTGATTATTTTGCAGTAACCATCACCCTCGGGCTTCAGTGTACTGTGTAGCCCTTGCTGTGTCACTCCGCTTGAGACATTACAAGTTTTTATTTGGAAGTGTTTGCATCCTTAATTTGAGTTCTTGTTCATCGGTTTGGGGTGATGGTTGGGATTGGCATCCTGTTTGTTATTGAGAATTTGTGTGAATGTTAGAAAAGTTATTAAAGTGCCAAAGAATTTCCCTTTTCTAAGGCTAGATTATTATGTGGCATGGTTTAAGGGAATGTGGTGGGCGGGGGGGAGGGAAGATAGGGAAAATTTGTAACGGCTGAGGTGAAAGGTAACTTGAATGGTTGTTTGGGGCCAATTCTATAAGTTTGGGGGTAATTTGTTCATTTTAATCATGCTTCTTGAACCCCAAATAACACAACCCTATTAAAAAAAGTTATGATATAGTATGTTTTTAAGAGTATGGTATGTTTTTGCTAAGTGTTGCTTGCATCAGTGGCTGGCACTGTCTCCTATTTCTGCTATCTTAGGCCTCAGTAAATCAGCTATGTAGCAAGCTGGCCATGAGGGAAGGCTGGTGGTGAAGTTACTTTCCACTCTCATTTTTTTTTGGCAGTTGGAAGAAACTTCCCCATATCAGGCAAGTGAATATTCTCATGGTTGGTGGAAAAGAGCCTGGTGTACCAGAGAGAGCACTGGACTTGGAACCAGAAGACCCGGGTTTGGGGTGGTGGCTGGTAGGCAGCTGGCTGAATGACCTGAGGCTGCTGCTACACATGGGCACACTGATTTTGTAAGTATATATTGGTACAGCTTGATGTCTGCACCTCATCATTTAGGTTGTATCTGGAACTTTTAAATCCTGCCAGCATAACTGATAGGTTCAATTCTATAAGGTTGAGAACTTGATAAAGTCTGTCTTTTAAAGTTGCAAAACCATAGATGTACATAAAGTAAAAATGATAGTTCTCCCTCTAACTGCATTTTCCAGAGACAACTGGAAAACGTATTAAAGGTTAAGCCTACAAGGCTTTTTTGGTGTGCCTAATACTAGTTTTTGTTTCGTTTTATTCATTTTTTTTAACCTAATTTTCAGATCAGTTCAAATAGAGCTCCCTCATTCTTTTTTTTAAAGGAATAAAATAGGCAAATAGAAGCTGGGTGTCGGGGTAGGAAAAAAATAGCAGAAGGACTGAGAAGATGCCCAAGAAGGAAAGGAGGTAACTTTTTCAGGCTCTCATCCTAGGGCTCACAACTAAGTCCCAAAACATCCAGAGCCCGGAAAAGTCTTGTTAAAATCGTAGGACTCACTCCTAGAAAACCTACCATGAAAAGCTTCTTGAAGAAAAGTATGGAGTGTCAGTGGTTTTTGCCCCTCTTTGGGTTGAAAGTAAATATGTTTTGCTTCCGCCTTCACTTTTTTTATGGCTGTCTCAATCTTGAATATTTTCTGCATCAGCAAGTCCTTTTGGTTTAGTTTTTGAATCTAGATCAGAACAAATGATGTTAAAAACAACTGCATTAGGCTGCAGATCATCAAAAAGCACTAGTAAAGTAACTTATTGCATCATGCTTATTAGTATTAGGTGGTACATAAATGCCTGAGAGTATTGTCCTCTTGTGATATTGGTTGAACATTTTTACACCTGTTAATGAAAAGTTTACTTAAGCGTTTTGGGCACGATGAAAGGAATCTGCTAAGAAATGCTTGCATTGTGTGAAGTTGGTTTTTTGAATTATATATAAAGAAAGAATCTTGTACATTTTTAAAATCCCTTTTCCTCTGTTCCTCCACCTCCTCTAACACCTTTGAAAAATTAGAACCATTTGTTCAGCAGGAGTGGTTGTTCTTTTGATGACAGAGCCCAGGTTAGGAATTAAGAAAAGTTTAGAAGGAAAAAGAAAACCTAGGAGGCCAGCTCCAGTCCCACATTCCTTCATTATGCCTGTCTGCAAAAAAGAAAGAAGAACTTTGGTTTAGGAGATGTTGAGGAGAAAATGGGAAGGGAAGGAAACTATTTTAGAAACAACAACAAACCCTGATTTTGAGGGCTACTTGAAGAACTAATAGGATTTTTGCTTTGTTTTTTTTACTAATAGGATTGTATAATCCTGTCTTGCACAGATATGTTCTGTCTTCAAATGGCATGGTGTCCTCGTCTAGGATTGTAGAAAGTGTACCTGTGATGGGCAAAGGGGTATACACATGCTTGGGAAAAGGGTCTGAAACAAAGGCCTGAATTTTTTTCTCTTGAACACACAGCTTGCACTTATCTACCCTGTTCTTGATCTCCTGAAGCAGTTCTCTGTCCCCTTCATTTTCTAAGTTGAATATCTTCATTGCCTGGTGAACTTCCCTGAAAGATAAGAAGGACTTCTTAGATTGTTTCTATCCTTAAAAAAAAAAAAAGCATGAGGGTGGAAAGTATAAGACTGAATCAGACATGAATCCTAAATTCCACTCCTGACTAGGAGGGTTTGCTGAGCCTTATCTGCAAATGGTATGCTGCTTAGCTTATCGGGATGTTGTACAGTTTTTGAGATGATGTATCTGAGGGTACTAATAGGTACCATTTATTTGAACATCTAATTTATTACAGGTACTAAGCATGTCACTTCGTTAATCATCACCACAAACCTGTAAGATAGACTGTTGTCTGCATTTGATATATTTAAAAAATGGGCTTGGAGAGTTCAAGTCACTTACTCAGCCTCACGTAGCTAGTGCAGGCCTGAGCTGGGATTCAAACACTAGACATTTTTTACCTTAAATCCTGTCATCATGGTAGGCACTTGATACATATTAGTTGAAGAAATGAATAACTTAAAACCATTGGGGCTAAAGAATAGGTACATGAACTACATGAACTTGACTTCCAGTCTTATCATAGTTTTTCAGTCACCCATTTGGGTAAGTAGGTGAATGGCACAGGTGAGTCCGAGCTTTTACAGCCAGTAGGCAACCTGGACAGGCTGGGCCATATTCATATTGTATTAACAAAGATGAGAGAGTTGGGGTAGTGGGAGGAACCAGAGGTTTAGTGCTTACTTTAAAACAGCATCATGGTTTTCTAGGAGCAGCACATCTAGGAGGGTGTCCTTGACCCGGTCCCCTTGAAGTTTGAGGGCTAAGATACTACGGCAAGCTTCTAGTCGAACGCCTGGTGACGATTCATAGTGTACGGCCCAGAGCAGGAGGTCTGTCAACTGGGGACTCACTTGGCCAATCTGTCCCAAAGCTGCATAGATGAGAGGGCAGCATGTTCTACTGTCACTCGCTCCAGACTAACCTAGCTATATCCTAATATCCAGAAACAGTCTTAATATATAATGTGTAGGCAGCCCCCTGCTATATTATTATTACAAATGCTAAACTAAGTAGTTTTTGACAATTGACCTAGACTCGGGATCCTTAGCTAAAAATTAAAAAGCAGGAAATAATCTTTAGCTTCTCAGGCAAGGAACTTCTGAGCCAGTGTGATCATTCCCTCCCCTTCCCTCCTCCCCCTTTCTAGAGGAATTCTAGGTGTCATTTGTACAGTACTAGCATATGGGAAGGTGTTTGAAGTCGAGGGCTAGGGCCACTCTGTCATACCTCGAATGGCAAAGGCCTTGACTTTCCAGTAAGGATCTTCCTGTATCAGATTCAGAAGGCATCTAAGGACCTGGGATGGATAAAAGGCAATGTTGAGTGGAGAAGACCAGAGCAAGAATGACCAAGGACAGGGACCTGTCTTGTCTCTAAAATGTAGTATAACTGAAAAATGACGTATCAATTCTAGTGACAAATGAGCTATAGCCTGAAGTACTAACCTGCACACATCATCTGTTAGCCGAATTATCTCATATCTGTAAATCGATTTTCTAAGCTGACAGACTCAGATGGTCATACAGGCCTCTTTTGAAGACCTCCATCAGGTTTCCCCTAATAACATGGGATTACAACTTCTTTCATAGGAGTTAATCCTGAAGCCCACAGCTGAGGTGAGAATAGGATTCAGGGATGTGATCTAGAGTGAAGTCTGGCATGGCTGGGAGATAAATGTGGTCCCAACTGATTGATGTGGCCTATATACTCCCTCACCTTCCTGGTTCTGATCTCTCATTCTGTGTCCCCACAGAATGGTGAGTGTACTATGCACACCAAGGGAAGCTCAGGTGTAATGCCCTCTTCTGTTTGATCAGGTAAGATGGGATCATGTTTCCTTGACTCACCATTGCATTACGGATCTGCAGGGCACCTGCTGCTAAACAGGCTGCCCGCCGAACTGCCATGAAGTCATCAGAGAAGCAGTTTAGGAAGCTTGGGAGAAGCTTGGCGGTCATGAGCTTGAGCCCACCAATCAGAGACAGGGCTTCCACACGCTCTTGGGAATTTCCTTGACACAGCTTGACTCTGGAAAGCACAGGTGCTTTTATTTTTGTCTCCTTAAAAACATGCCCTGGCTGGCGTAGCTCAGTGGATTGAGTGCGGGCTGGGAACCAAAGTGTCCCAGGTTCAATTCCCAGCCAGGGTACATGCCTGGGTTGCAGGCCATAACCCCCAGCAACCGCACATTGATGTTTCTCTCTCTCTCTCTCTCTCTCTCTCTCTCTCTCTCTCTCTCTCTCTCTCTCCCTCCCTCCCTAAAAATAAATAAATAAAATCTTAAAACAAAAAAAACATGATGCTCCCTCCCCTACAATGCCCTCAGGATAAAATTCAGCCTCTGTAGGCTCTCCATTATTCATTCTCACCCTTCCCTGTCAGCCTTATCCTCATTAGGTTAAGTTTCACTGGGTAGATACTCAACTGTCTTATTTACTTGAATCCTTATTACCTGGCATGGGCGAGGCACTAAACTATGTTTAATGACTAAAGACTAAAAAGAAACTTTCAAACATGCACGTCTTGCTTGCTACAGTTCTCTCCACTGCCTTCACATGTGCCATGCATATTTCTTCATTTGACCAAACCAGAATGTCTTCCCTTCTCCTCTCTGCCTGTGTAGTCTTATCCATCCTCCATGGAACTTGACCTTAACTAGGCATTTGTGTATCTTGCCTGTATAATCAGAGTCATGTCCATGATTTTGAACTCTTTCAATCATCCAAAACAGTGCCCAACACCTTGTGGGCACTCAATTAATGATTCTTTCCTTAGCCACATTGTTTGTGTCTATAGGGACTGTTAGCTTTTTGTTGTGTTTTTAAAAAATAATCCTGCATTGGAACTTAGTACAATGCTGAGCGTACAGAGCAGCTCCATGAAGGCTGGCTGGCTGGCTGGATCCCAGGGCCCCTGAGCACTTAAGAATAGGAAAGCTGCTTTCTTCATGGTGACCAGGTTTACCTGATTGTGTCATGCACCTCTTTCCCAAGACTCATTTGCCCCAGAGCTTTGGCAGCTGCTTGTCTTACTTCCTTATGCCAGTCATTCCACATCAGCTGGATCAACTTATGTTTTATATCCTACAAATAGGTGTAATAATTAGCTACCATTTATTAAACATCAGTTTCATACTTCACTGTGCTAAGAGTTTTCACCCTTTGCTTAATCCTCTCAAACAATCCAGTGAGGCAGATATTACCATTTACAGATGTCAAAATGCAGGCTTAGATTTACTTGCCCAAGGTTAGCAGTTGAGTGCTGAAGCCACGACTCAGACCCAGGTCTGTTTTCCAGTATCATGATGTAACCTATACTTGAGACACTTGAATAGGGTGGCCAATTCACCCCAGTTTACCTGATACTTTCCTGGTTTAAGTACTAAAACTCATGTTCTGGGCAAACCTGGACAGTTGGCCACCTATTGATACTTCTCTCAGAGAGGAAGGGACAAAGATTATTACAGTTGTAGTTGATGATTGTGTGAATGTGTCCAAGCTGTTCTTCCTGTCAGAAACATCCCTTTTCACCTTTACCTGGTACCTGATGTTTTCCTACTATGATTTTTATGATTTACCTCAAAAAGCATCTCCTCGGTGAACTCTCCTTTGTCCCTTACAAGCATAGGAAAACCCTATAATACCTTAAAGTTGCTTCTGTTGTAGTTATTTATAACTAAGTAAAGACATTATCTTTGCATCCCCAATGATAGCATGGTGCCTAGCATGTCGGATATATGGTCAGAAACTGCTTGCTTACTGATGTGGTGAACTGATGGACATAATGTCTTTCTTAATTCCCGCAGTCTGGTGTAAAATTCTCATCTTTTACCCCATCCCCTGCTTGCTCTGCAGGTCTTTTCACTTTTAATTGGCAATCCTGAGTGACAGCTGCTAAGGGGATGAATGTACAAATGAATCAGATGTTAAAATGATATTGTTAAGATGCAGATTCTGAAGACTTCTGGTCGAGATGGTGGTATAGATAGACACGCTTCGCCTCCTCAGGCAACCACAGAGAGAATTACAACTATATCTCAGAACAGATAACACACAGAACTATCAGAAAATTAAGCTGTATGGAAGTCTGACAACCGAGGATTTAAAGAAGCCACATTCATCCAGATGGGAGGGAGAGGCAGAGTTGTGGTATGGTGTGGAGGGGCTGCAGTGGTGGTGGAATGGCAGTTCCACACTCACATATGGTGGATAAAAATTGGGGGGGATACCTTGGGAGCCAGTAATCCCAGGCCCAGGCCCAGTCTGCACAGCCCAGGGTTCCAGCACCAAGAAGATAAGTCCCCATAACTTTTCTCTGTAAAAACTAGTGGGGGTTGGGGCAACAGAAGAAACTGCCGGATTTTCAGGAGACTCAACTTAAAGGGCCCACCTGGACTTAGAACATATGCAGACCCACCCATTCAGGTTCATCGCCAGGGCTACAGCTGGAAGAGTGCCGGTTGCATCCGGGAAGTGGGTGAAGTGACTAGAAACAGGGCGAGTGCCAGGCAAGCCTCCAGAAGCCAGGCAGCAGATTTTTCCCCTCTCCGAGCCACCCGCCCCTCCCATAATTAAAATGCCAAAGGTTAAAGAGAATCTTAAAGGAAGCAAGAGAAAAGTAGAGAGTTACCTACAGAGGAGTTTCCATAAGACTGTCAGCTGATTTCTCAAAAACAAAACTTTGTAGGCAAGAAGGGACTGGCAAGACATACTCAAAAAGCAAGGACTTAAAACCTAGATTACTCTATCCAGCAAAGCTATCATTTTGAATGGAAGGTTAGATAATGTGCTTCCCAGACAAGGTAAACCTGAAGGAATACACCATCAACAAGCCATTATTACATGAAATGTTAAAAGGACTTATTTAACAAAAAGATCAAAACTATGAACATTAAAAGGGCAACAAAGTTACAACTATCAACAACTGAATCTAAAAAATACAAACTAAGCAAACAACCAGAACAGGAACAGAATCAGATATGATTTGGTAGGTACAAAATAAGATAGGGGGATGTCAAGAATAGTATAGGAAATGGAGAAGCCAAAGAACTTATAAACATGACCCATGGACATGAACTAAGGTGGAGGGGGCGGATTGCTGGAGGGAAGGGGGTACTGGGCAGAGGAGGGCAAAGGGGAAAAATTGGGACACTGTAATAGCATAATCAATAAAATATATTAAAAAAATAAATTTTAAAAAAGGTGCAGATTCTGATTGAGTTGGCCTGAGGTGAGATTTTCACTTCCAACAAGCTCCTGGGTGCTACCTGGTGATGTTCCTGGTCCAGGACTTGAGCAGCAGGGTACTAGAGCAGTTGAGACAGAATCTTCAGGTAATTATATCGAATGACCAGATTTCATGCTTTCCACATCGAAGTATGAGGATCAAAGACTAGAAGGTGTTCGCTTCTCATGGGAATGGGAATGTTCTGGGCCATTTTGTTAGAAGGAAGAGATGTAGGGACACATAGGTGGAAGGGAAAATTCCCATTCGGATAGCTGAAGATGATTAAAAAGTGATGGCAAGAAGGAGGTCAGGTAGAAGCCTAAATGATGGTCAGGGTTTTTCCTGCTGAAAGTCCCCCTTCAGTTCTATCCACGTCTTGCTCGGCTGTGTCTCACACTCCTTCCCATAACTTTAACTGATAATGTCAGTTTGGTGATCTCTCTTAAAAGTACTAAAGCACCTTACACTTATTGCTTGTTCTTGCATCATTTGTGTATGTTAGTCTTGTTATTCCAAATATAATGTCCGTTTTTGAAAGTAGGGGTTGTGTTTATACCTTCTTTATATGTGTGCTAGACACTCAGGGAAAGCCAGCATTGACACCAGTGTAGTTGGGTTATTGAGTGGTTTAAGTCAGTGCTTCTTAAACTATCTGACCAAGGACCAGTATTTGAGTGGCAAAATGTCATTGACTGATACAATAGTACATTGATATTGAGGTAATGTCAAATCACTATAAAAGTTTTTAAACTCTGGGGTTTCTTTCTTTCTTTCTTTCTTTCTTTCTTTCTTTCTTTCTTTCTTTCTTTCTTTCTTTTCTTATTTCATTGTAGATGGGTAATAAACAGTTTGTGGACTGCCACCAAGCTGAGAAGCAGTGGCTTAAGTCGCAGAAAGCCATGTTGACATCTGAAGGTAATTCTGGGTTAGGACTAAGAGGTAGCAATGGGAGGACAGAGGTCTGTTTGGTAAAAATGGGGTACCAGATAGCAGCAATAGGTCGAAGGGCTCACTAGCCTAGACTGTCTGCCCTGGGAGCACAGAAGGAGAAGGCTTACCAAACAGACAGTTCCACTGATGCGAGAGAGAGCCCGGCAGGCCACAATCCTGTCCTTCCACTGACGGCTGTTCAGCTCCACAGCAAGTATGGTGTGTATCAGGCTCTGAGGAAATGGAAGACTTGTATGGATATTCATGATCATCTTTAGAGATGCTCGAGATGCTCAAAGAACTTCCATCCCAACATGGCGTCCAGCATAATTAATGTCACAAGTACATGAGATGCCCAGCCCTAGAAAAGGGTGGGTTTATAAAATTTGGAGCACTCGTCCATCTAAGCCAGCTGACTTCTGGGATCAGGAATCAGGGAACAAAATACAGATTTTGTAATCTGAACAGAAAACCCCTGGGGCCTTCTCCTTTTGACTTGAACTATCTTTACCCCTAAAATGATTTTTATATGCTTCAGTCTTTGTGTTTTACATTTCTGCTGAAAGTAAACAGAATCGTAGGTCTGCATGGTTTTCAAGGGTAAACTTGCAGCAGAAGTAAATTCTACATGTCACAGTTCTTATTACATACACAGAACCTTCTGCAGCCTACTTTTCTCACCTTTCTCTAAGCTAGCTGTTGTCACTTTTCCCTGTATACACTTCTACACCCCAGTTCCATCACACTGAGTCTGGTTTTACCTGTGCCTGAGATCATCCTACCCAACCACCTGCATTTTGGATTCTTACATGCACTGATCTCAAAGGCCCAACTGTTCCCCTGAATGTGGTTCCTGTTTCTGACCCTAGAATGGACACATACCGACTTCCCACTGAGATGGCTCAGGAGCATGTATGCCTGGTGCTCAGTGTCCTCATTCTTCTTGTAAAACAGCTGATGGAGGATCTTCTTAATCACGGGGTAAGTGGCAGCACCCTCCAGAGCCAAGCACTGAGCTGCAGCCCAGCTGTCCACGGTATTGCCTGCCACAGGGGTGAAAAAGGAGTCCCGATAGCCAACCTCTTTTCCCCACAGAGAGAACAGCCTTTGGGTGCCTGCTACCTCACTTCCCTGTGCCCCTTTCAGTCCAGAGATCCAGTCCCATATTTGAGCCGTATTTAAATGGGTCATATCAAAATTTTAAATATAGACTGAAAATCTTAACCTGAAAAGTTAAGTCCTAAAAGGCTCTTGTTAGGTAACAGCAGTAAGGCCCTGCTGGCTTGGCTGAGAGATACAGTTGTTCCTGTAGAGACTGGGGAGCCTGAAGTGGAGGCTTTCTTAAGCAAGATGAATCAACTTGTTGAGTGTCTATGTGCAGAAGGCCAAACCAGTCAGCCAGTTGTCCTTGTCTGGGAGTTGGGGACAGACAAGGACCAGACTCATCTCTGAGCAGTCAGGCACCTTGGACTATCATTGACCTTTTTGCTTGTACTACTCCAGCAATGCATGTGGACAGTGCCTGAAAGCTAATGCGAAAAATGGAAGCATGGTGCAATGTTCTAATTTTCATATCATATTTTCAATTATATCATATTTCAATTAAAGGAAATTCCAGTTGTGTGAAAGAAAGGGCATGGTTCCTAGTTAAATGCTTCTGTGAAACCCTTTGCCCAGGTACCACTAGGTGGCAGTGTGCCTATTTTGTAAAACTACTTAGGAAGAACTGTTTTGTATGTACTTAAGATGAGCACAAACCCAATACAGTAGATATCACAGAGCATGATAATGGAGAAGAAAGGGTTAAAAAAAGCTTGATGGTAAGATATCTTCTCTTTGCCCCAAATTCCCAGGTCAGAAGGAAAAGGGAGTTACTCACCCTTCAAAAGGGCAGTCTGCATGATGTCCTGGGCAAGGGGGTTATGTGACTCCATGGCATATTGGCATATCGCGGCTGCCATCTGCACATAAACATTCTTGTCATGAAGAGCGGCCTCCAAAGCGGACTTGAGGACCTCTGGCAAGTCCTGGACCATTGGGGCTTTCATAGTCTCCTCCTTGTCTGTGATGAAAATAAGAGCTGGAGGAGAGTGCTAACCCCTTTGCTTTTCTCTGAAACAGAGCTTCCTTCCCCTAGCCACGTGGCTAGCCAAGTGGAACTTGCTGGTGCTTACTTCTGCATAATATGAGTTTAGCTGAGCCCCTATGATGGGTAGGATTTTACAGCTCACTTCTGTGCTGGGTAGGCCAGTTCCCAATCCGTTATCATCTGGCCTCAAAGGAGCTATATTCAGGCGGAAGAATGCTTCCAGCTAGGCTATGGTAACTTTGACCATAAGTTTTAGGATGAAAATCAACTTATTTACCCTATCTATTTTTGTACTTTTACATTACATCATGTATTTTTAGTAATAATAGCAGTTATATTTAGGTTAGTGCTTTGCCATTTATACAGTGTTTTCATAGTCATCTCATTCGGTCTTCACTGAAGTAGGCAAGGCAGGTATTATTGAAGAGCTCACTTGAGATAGGTGTACTTAAGGAGTCTTTGTTTAAACAGTCAGACTCACAAGGCTGTCAGGGTTTGCACATGGAACCAGTCTTCGGAAGGATATAGGGTGGGAGCACAGTTGGCCAACAAGGCAGCATCAGGCACTGCTTTCGGCCAGAGTTCTTGAGGTGGTTTGTAAAGCATTCCACAGAGCCTTTTAGGGACAGCTCAGGAGCATGGAATCCACTCTGTATGCAAGTCTTATGTCTCACAGGAGTTAGTATCTTTTATAACAACTCCATAAATATAATTCTAGGGTCCCCAAAGGGCATGCTGTGATGTAAGTCCCAGCATTCATGGAAACTTAAACAATGGTACTCCTTGAGGTATTTATAGTTCATGTATCGTTCTTCCCAGTCCAAATGTAATTAATGAATCAGCACTCATTTTTATTATAAGCAATGTTGCCTGTAAATATAGTTCCTGTCCTTATCAGGTTATCAGGGTAACAGGCGGGCATTTAATTAAAGCTCAAATTCTCAAGTAGAAGGGTAAGGGTTTTATTAACCTTTTGTCCACAACTATCCTCATTTTATAGGTAAGGAATGTGAAACTCAGAGAATTTAACTGACTTCCCAGGAAGCTCGACCCATGACTAAGATTTTAGGATTTTTAATCTGTCCTTTTTACTACCGCTGCAGGCTGCTAAGCCAACTGTTAAGAATGGGCTAGATGGAAATCTGAGTATTTAAAGGGAATAGATAGAAGTCAGCTGAGTGTTTTAAGAAATAATGAATAGATCATTTTCTTCAGGATGGTGGGGGGAGGAAATAGGACAAATCAAAATCTGGACACCTAGGACACGTGAAAGGGATCACATGAAAAGCATAGTTCTTCTGATGGAAGACAAAGGTGTCTGTAAGTATGCGGAAGATTTGGGGATATGGTTATATCTGTTGCTGCTTATTGAAGGTTTTCTCCATGTGTCAGACACTGAACATATGAGGTCTGTCTGGAAAAGTCCAGCCATTGTTACTGTAGCGAGAATGATTTGCACAACATCCATGTAAACTGGCAGCCAAGGAGAATGTACTAGAATGAACATGTGTGAACACTGACAACTTCACTTGTACTAGTCAATGATAGATGCCATTGAGTGAGCATGTGTACTGTGTGGCCATTACATTCAAAATGACTGAGTAGAGCAACAAATCTGCATCAAATTTCATGTTAAGCTTAAACATTCCTCCATGAAAACTGGATGATTCAAAAGGCTGTAGCTATGGGCAACTGGTGATTGGCAGCTTTATCACAACAACATGCCTGCTCATGCATCATTCATGTCTTGTGCAAAGTTTTTTGCAAAATTATCAAATCATCCAGGTGTCTCAGACCCTCTAACAGCCCAGATTTGGCGCCCTGCAACTTCTGGCTTTTCCCAAAACTAACATCACCTTTGAAAGGGAAGAGATTTCAGACCAACAGTGAGATTCAGGAAAACACAACAGCATAGCTAATGGTGATTGGGAGAACTGTGTGAGGTCCCAAAGTGCCTACTTTGAAGGGGACTGTGGTGCCATTGTCCTATGTACAGTGCTTCTTGTATCTTCTTCAATAAATATCTCTATTTCATATTACATGTCTGAATATCTTCTGGACAGACCTTGTATATCATCCCATTTAAACCCAAGGAAATAAGCAGTTATAGTAGAAAATGTACATGTGTGGTCACATGTACAGCAGGGACACCAAACCAAGTATGGGGCAGGGAAGACTCCTCAGAGGAGGTGACATCTTAGCTGCAAATTGAAGGGCAAGTATAGAAATTAATCAAGTGAAGAGAGGAAGAATTTTCCAGCAGAGGGAGCAGCGAATTTGAAAACTTGGAGGAAAAATGCCCATATCTGGAACTCAATAGACAAGATATAAGTGAAAGGAAACTTTAGAAACCTAACAACTTTGTCGAACTAAAATTAGTCCCTGCCCTTAAGGAGTTCTTGCCTACTAGGAATGGCAGAACAGTAAATAGACAATTATGACAGAGTGATAAATATTAGGACAGGAATAGTAATATTAGGATGGTGCCCTGGCTGGTGTGGCTCAGTTGGTATAAAGCCAAAAGGTCATGGGTTCAACTCCTGGTCAGGGCACATGTCTCGGTTGCGGGTTCAACCCTGTCGGGGTGTGTATGAGGCAACGGATTGATGTTTCTCATGTTGACATCTCTCTCCCTCTGTCTTTCTGTCTTACCACCCCCCCCAAACATAATAATAATATTAGGATGGTACCAGCAGCAGAGAAAGAGAAAGTGTCAGCTCAGGCTTCACATTGAAAAAAGGTGGTATCTGAGAGGGTGCTCGAGGGATACGTGTCCATTGGTTTTATGTCCTTGCAACGGCATTTCTAGTTTCCACCACCTGGGTCCTGTGTCTTGTTAAACCAGCTCCTCAGTAGATTACAATCCTGTGTTAGTGCCTGTTTGTGCTAACTGAAAGAAATCTGAACAGGGTTTTCACATTTATGAAAAAGCCATTACTGTACTAATGTAGGTCTTCCATAAAAGCGAAGTGGCGTATGTGACCTTTCAGAAAGTGGTGGCTAACTCTTCACCTTACGCCACTTTGGCCTATAGACAGTTTTACAGGAACATTCTACTTTCAGGTAGCAGGGAAACCTGTATATAGTATTAAGCAGTCCATTTCTGGCTCACCTGGGCACCCCTGGCCCATGGCAGTCCGGGGCCGTTCCAAAGCAGCTGTGGCACATGTGACGATAGCTTGGATCCGAGTATTATTATTCCTGTCCACCAAACTCTGCAGCAGACCCTCTACTGTCTTGTGGCGCCACTCGACGACTGTGGCACAGGGAGGGAAATGGGAAGAGTACCACCGGGTTAGGGCTAGATATTGTACTGCAGGCAGGTGACAAGCAGTCCTCTCCCCCCAGGACAATTCAAGCAAAACATTAGTTCAGAAAAACAAAGGGCCCCATAGATGGCCCCTTGGGGAAGTTATTTCTCTGACCCATGTCCTCTCTAGGTCAGTTCCCAAACGAAACTCCCACCCACCCCCAACTCATATTCGGTCTCTCTTGGCTTCAATAACTCTTTTTGTTACCATCTAGAAAATAAAAGGGGCAATAAAAATAGTGGTTAAAAGCACTTTGCTGTGAGACATACCTGGTTTAGAATCATAGTTATTGTCTGTGTGTCCTTGGATAAGTCACTTAACCTGTCTTAGCTTGATTTTTCATTTGTAAGACGGACCTATTAGCACCTACCATATTGAGTGACTGAGTAGTAAATGCGATTAACTAGACAAAGTTTAGCAAAGCACCTGTCAAGTTACCAGGTTTCCTTGCCTTTGAAGGCTCCACTCTCTGGCTTTCAAGGTCTTCCTCCTTTTATTGCTAACTGCCCTCTTTGTAGGTATCAAGCTTTTATTTCATTGTTCCCACCTTCTGTAGTTGCTCCCTATCAGCAGCTGTTACCCAGAATCTCTGTCTTTATTTTTGTTTATCTGATCTAGTTTATGAATCTCCTCTCTTTCTCCTGCACTAAATTCTTTTATGTTCCGAAAGACAGCATCTACAGGATTTGAAGGCTCACATAGCTTCCAACAGCCCTGGCGAGACCTTTACTCTGCCCCAGGCATTCAGGCTCCCGCCCCCATATCTCTAAAGGCAAAGTAGGTGTATGATAATCCCAACCCCACAGATGAATTTTGGAGAGGGGCTGTTTATACCACAGACAACTGCCATTTCCTTTAATCATTACATTTTCATTGCTTGGGCAGCGTATTTCATCCTCCCCTTCACGCAGTATTTATTGAACATAAAGTTTCAGAGGTCAGTGAGTTAAGAGGTCCCTGCCTGTGAAGAGGTTTCAACAGAGCGAGTTTTCACAAATTACTGAAGTAAAACCTGCCCGTGCAAAAAGCAACCAATACATGTCCACTAACATTGTGTTAAAGGCCCTTGTCTAGTCTAACCTTGATGAGGCCACTGGGTTTATATGTTTTACAAGAGAGGGATGGATTTTCAAAGACTGAAAAACACTAGTCCGAGGGGAGACCCTCCTCCCCCACAAATACACACTGATCTCCGCAACGCCCCCGCCCCCGCCCCTGCCCTCCGCCCTCCGCCCTCCGCCCTCCGCCCTCCGCCCTCCGCCCTCCGCTCACCAAGGGCCCAGGCAGTCTTCCATTCCTGCAGCATCCTTTGCAGAACCGCCAGTTTCCAAGTCCCATCCTCCTCCGGCGATTCTGCCTGTGTCTTCAGTTTCCTGGTCTTAGTGGACATGTCCTCTTCACCCCCTGGCGACAGCAGATCCTCGACCCGGGTGGGCAAAGCAGTCCAGCACAGGGCTCCTTTCACGGGCCTGCAAGCTGCAGTGGGACAGTCACGAGGAATTCTCACCCCACTGCCCTAGGTCCTGTGTTGCAGCTAGCATCACATTCCAATTCCTGACTAAGACTGAAGCAAAACAATATACTAAAGAGGGAACTTCCCTGTGATTGTAATGGAAACTGAGTACAAATCCCATAGGGAGTTATGAGAAGTCCTGATTACAGACACGATAAAGCCACGATGATGGGGGAGAGGCTGGGGGAAAACTGAACTATTCACAAACGTTTCTATAAGTTTAATAAAGCTTTAGGAACGTAAATATGTTCATATGTGAAAATGTTGCTCATAAAATACAATGTTTGATATATTGCCATTTAGAGTGTAATTGGCCACTAATTCCTAATTTACTAAGCTTTCTTTTTAATGTTTTCAATTTGGGAGGCGGAACGGTACTACAAGTGACTAATTTTAAAGATTTTTAGCAACTCTATAAAGATTTTAGTAAATAACAGTTGGAAATTTGAGAACAGATGAAAAGATTATATAAGTATAGTTGTTACATAAAGATAGTCATAGTTGTGTTTTTCCACGCCGACTGACTACGCTCCTTGGTGTGAAGTACAGAAGGCCTCTTTCTCAGAGGATGGTTGTGTGGAGGAGAAGGCCAGCCAGATAAAAACGTTTCCGGATTACTAAATTCGTTGTTTGCCACACTGCTTCTCCGTTTCATGTCCTGGTCTGTCACTGTCAGCTGTGTGTCTGGTTTTCCAGACTTCGCTCTAACTCCAATGTGTTTAGATTTCCTCTGAATTCATTCTTTCCTTTGAGCAAGGAGGGCAATGCCATTTCTTCTAGCATAGAAAGAGTCCTGTGAGACTCCAGGACAGCTCAGCTCAGAGGCCTGGGCTGAGCCTACCCTCCAGATGGTCCCCGCCCAGCTGGGTCGCACCGGGGGAACTCAGTGCCCCTGTTCAGGGCATCTTTCCTCTGCAGCGTGTACAGGACGTGCACACCCAGAAGCCATAGAACCAGCTCCAGACAGGTCAGCTCCCAGTGAGCAGATACTTTGCCACATGACGCTCCCGCGCTCCTCTCAGCCGCCTTGAAATCCCTCCCATGGAAGTGAGAGGTAGCTGTTCCTCCTGCATCCCCCTGCTCAGGGGGTTAAAAAGGACGTGGTGAGGAAGTCTGAACTCTGGTGTGTAAGCTCTGTGGGACTAAACATGTCCAACTGCCAACATTCATTTTACTTCCCGTCCTGAGCTCTGTACAGATAGACACACGTCCACTGTCCCCCTTCCACATGCAAAGCCGTCTATGGGAGCACTCAGCGGAGAAGCCCTTCGATTGTCCCTGGGACCAAAGGCGCCGTCCCCTTTGCTGGCAGCGACAGACAAGGCCTCTGTGACTTGTACCTAAAAGCCTGTGCTTGGGGCATAGGAACCACAATGAGCTGAGCACACTAGAGAGTTTTCTGTCATGATTTGGGGGCTGGGGGTGGGGGGGGATTAAAGGCCATGTAGTAACAAGCATGCTTTGTTTCTTCAGAATTTTTATCATTTTAAAGAGGTTACCATCTAAATTTTTCAGTTCCATCAAAATGGAGAGGAAAGAAATAATCTACCCACATCTAACCTCAGGAAGTTTTCTATTATTTCCAGGTTCTTTCACACTCAGTATTTCCTGAGATGAGATGATGAATAAAATGGTTATAAGAAGATGTGTATCTATTACTGTTCTGACTTGACTTCACCCAGATCAATTTCAAATACTATTTTAAAAAGAAGTTTGATGTAAAAAAATCCTACAGCATCAGCTCTGTGATTGGGAGGGAAAGAAGCAAGTGAGACAGGTGGTGAAGCTTCTGTGAATGCATAGGGGCCTCGGAGGGTGTTTTAAAATAACAGCTTTGTTGAGGTAGAATTCACATACTGTAAATTTCATCCTTCTAAAGTATGTACAGTACGGTGCTTTTTAAATAGATTTGCAGAGCTGTGCGGCTATCACGCAGCAAGCACTGCTCAACTTTCTGTCTCTGTGGATTTGCCTGCAGTTAGAGGAGAGGACGTACAGAATAGAGCTGGCTTGTGGGGAAGGTAGTGTACAAATAATAATGCCTTGAGTTCGTATAGCACTTAATGGCTTTATAAAACATTTTCACAAAATCACCCTGGCTGGTGTGGCTCAGTGGGTTGAGTGCTGGTCAAGTGAACCGAGCTCATTTCTTGGCTATTTTCCTTCCTTTTGTCTTATTTGTCTTACAGAAGGAAGAGTGATGCATTTGTGACACAGAAACTTGTGAAATACACAGCCCGAAGCAGGTACAATGAGCCTAAGAATGGTGTAGGAGGGTAGAGCCGGCCCAAGGTAATAGGGCAGAGTACTGAATCAGGGGTTTGATGAACTTCTGGAAGCATTAAGATGGGATCTGCCTTATTGGTAATTACTGGTTCTAACCCACGTTATTACACATAAGCTTTATCTGATTTCAACTGAATGGATGTTTCACAAAGCCTCTTCCTAGTCATAGTTAGTGTTTTATAATTTCATGAGGTAATTTTTAGTTGGTAGGAAGGAGCTTCCCTAGATGCTGGTGGTGCCCCACCCTATGAAACAGGGGCCTTAAAGAAATAGCCACGCCCTTGCTGGTGTGGCTCAGTTTCTTGGAGCATCTTTCTGTAAATGGAAAGGTTGAGGGTTCAATTCCTGGTCAGGGCACACGCCAGGGGTGGCAGGTTCGGTCCCCATTTGGGGCACGTGGGAGAGGTAGGAGAGGCTGCCGAGAAAGTTTCTCTTCCTCTCTCCCTCCCTTCCCCTCTAAGTATGTCCTCAGGTGAGGATTAAGAAAAAAAAAAAAAGGAAAAGAAATAGCCACACTTCCACCTTTACGCCCATTATCATCCCCCTGCTTACGTGCTTCAGGAATTGGCTGGAAAGTCCACCTTTCTGGGCTTTCAGGGAAGACCTTAAGTAGCTGCTTATTGTACCGGTTGCGATTTTCCAGGAAAATTTGGTCTCTCTTTGCACCAATCTGGTGGACGACCTGGACTTTATCTATGAACAGATAAAGAAATAATGAGTCAAATAAATAAAATATGCAGAAGGGATAGAAGAAGAAGGAGAAGGAGAAATAATGAGTCCCCAGCATCTTCCTTCTCCCTCCTCCTGTGTTTCCAGTCCCCAGGATCAGACCCGATTTCATTTGACCCTGCTCCCGGCCCCCAGAACTCATGACTGCCGTGCTCTCTCTATGAGGCTTGGAAGTCAAGGCAGAGCCTGCCTAACTTATAGGTATTGCCCCTATGAAAAGCTAGATACTAACGAAGGGCCACCCAACTCATCTCTTATCGGTCTTAAGTACTACTTCGTAAGCACTTTAAGGAGACTTTCAGTTGATAGCAGCTTAGGAACAAGATGGGGGTTGGGAAGAATAACCGCCTTGGAACACGCAGACCTAGACTGTGTATCCTGGGAGCCCGGGCATCTAGAGGACAGCAAGGTGGAAGGGGAGGGTAATGGACATTTACTGGGCATTTATAGATGCTTTGTCATCTACTCTTTACATAAAGTGCATTTTTTAAAAAAGATTTTATTTATTAACCTTTAGAGAGAGGAGAATGGAGGGAGGAAGAGGGAGAGAAACATCGATGGCTTGCCTCCTGCACGCTCCCAGCTGGGCACTGGGCTGCAACCCAGGCATGCGCCTGACGGGGGATTCAAAACAGCAACTTTTTGGTTCACAGGCCAGCACTCAATCCACTGAGCCACACAAGCCGGGGCAAGTGCATTTTTGTTAATACTGTTTTACAAGAAAAGGTACCTAAGGCTCAGATGGATTAGATAATTTCCTGAAGGTTAGTAGGAAGTGGTTAAGCCAGGATTTAAACCAGGATCTGCGTGACTCCAAAGCCTGCGATTTTTTTCTAGTGTAGCACCTCCGTGAAGGAGTATCTCAAAGTGAGAGGAGGGAGAAGGGTGCACAGAGAAGAGGTAGTTTGTTCCCAAAGCCAAATCTCGATTGCTTTACAATCCCACCCTCCACCGCCTCCTTAGTAAGATAGAAGGATAGAGAAAGGAGGAAGAGGGAGAATAGTTTGCCCTCTGCCAGGGACCTCTAACCACCCCTCTGGGCAAAAACAAACAAACAAACAAACAAACAAACAAAAACAGCTCCTGGGCAAGTGACCAGGGACTATTACTGTGAATACAAGGGTATCCAGGGCCTCATCCACCCCTGTGACTGTTTCATCCCCTGGCTACCTTCCAGCTCCCTGCTCCATGCCTACCTTAGTGCCCACCACAGGGCCCCAGCTCTATTACCAAAGTAAATATCCTGTTCGAAGGTGTTGTCGGTGGAGTAAGCAAACTTTCCAGCCCGAGGATTCACCTGCCGGAAGCAGCTCTGGTCTGGGGGCTGCCGGATGCCCCTCTCTTCATTGATTTCCTCCGCAGTCTTATTGTGGCCAGATGTAGTTTTAACTTTCTGCCGTTGTGGTAAGTACTCGGGCAATCTTGGCAGGACAGAGAGAGAGGGGAGACAAAAGGAGGGAAAGGTAGGAGATGGGCTTGTCCCCTTTCCACCAGGTTCACAGCTCACTCTCTTTCCTTTTTAAGCTCAGCTCATACACGCATGAGCATTGGAAGAACACCTGTATTCAACTAATGGCCTTGCTCCCAAGGTGCCAGTTGAATGTGGAGCTGCCAGAAGGGCCTGTCTGCAGTCACCTTCCCCTGCCCCTGGTGGAGCCACCCCTTCTGCAGACCCTGGACAGCACAATAGAGAGCCCGTCCTCCCAGCATTATCCTTCTTCAACACTGGTGCCCTTAGAGGTTGCCCGGACTTCAGGAAGGGAACCTGCCTCCCTGTTACCTCCTACGTTACCATTCTGTGTGTAAGCAGTGGGCAGACTGTAAGCTCCCTAAAGGGTGGGTCCACACCTGCCTCACTCACGTTGCATTCCCAGCACTTAGCAGAGCAATTGGGAAGTAGTGGGAATGCAGTTTATATTTTTCTAATACATGAATAAATCAATGGGTTTGCACTTACTTTTTAGTTCACTTTTGGGAATCAGAGATATTACGATAGCTCCCGTCTTCCCCGTAGCTATAAATGAGAAGGAAGCAACCTGAGCAATGCACTCATCCTCTTCCCTCAGGTTGCTTCCTTGTCTGACCTGCTGCCAGTCAGTTTTCAAGTCAGTGACGTGCTGGCTCCTTATTCAAAGTGAGGCAGGGCCAAACCTCAGAGCCAGGGGGCTCTGCCTTCCTTCCTTTCACCATGGGTGCCTTTCTGGGAGCACCTGGATAGTGACTGGATCAGCAGGAAGGGAAAGGCTGAGAAGCAATCCCTTAAAGGCAGTGGTTCTCCATAGGGGGTGATTTTGTCCCTCAAGGGGACGTGTGTCAGTGTCTGGAGAGTACTAGCGGCATCCAGAGGAATGCTGCTAAGCACCTTGCAATACACAGGGCAGCCCCCTGTGTATTATATTACCTAGCCCTGAATGTCAGTGCCAAGGTTGAAACTCCTTACTTTATGGAGACCTAAAGAACAGGCTGGCAGTAGAAAACACAGGAGGTTCATGGGAGAGTGTAAGCCCACCCAGGAATCCTTGAGGGGAAGGCAGGGATTCTCGAAGGCATGTCTAAGGCCCAACCAGTCTACCTGTAATAAACAGAAAGCATCAGCTCCGACTCCTTTCTTTCCTGGGTGGGCAGGATGATACTTCGACCCTCAAAATCTGCTGTCTCTTCTTCTTCCAGCTGTTTCAAGAGCTCCAGGTCACTGGTAGAGGTGAGCTCATCCCGGATGTGGCTCCAGTCGTATTGCTGGCGCAAGAAGCTCTGCCACTTGTTGGGGGACACCCCAGGCCTCAAAGGACGCTTGTTCTCGATCCATCGGGCAGTGCGCTTGTTCAGCTTTCCCAGCACGATGGCCTCCCAGGCTCTGATCTCCTTCTCATGGGGCGGAAGCCAGGCTTCCCTCTCTTCCAGGTTCACACCTAAAGAAGGCAACAGACTCACCCTGTCTGAGTCCCTGCAGGGATGAATGACAGGGCAAGATGTTTCTGGGTCTGTGCTCGCTGACTTCGCTTTCTTTAGCTTTTTCTTAAGATTGTTAGAGCTTTTTGTTTTCACAGCCTGGGAGGTGACCCTTGCTGAGGGACCTAAAGAATCCAAGGACTTGAAGCTGACAGGCTTCTTAGGTCGGGCCTTCCTGATATGGGGGCGTTGGATGATATGGTCTGTGTTGTAGAGGTGGTCAAAGCTGTACTGGCTGTAAGGAATGCTGGGTAGCCCTCGCTGCCACACCACCTCCTGAGAGAAGGTAAGGTTTGAAGCGGCTTTTTTCAAATATTGGTTCTTGAGGTGTGCACAGTGCTGTGGGCTGAAGTGAAAGACTGGTGGCAGGTTGGAGACAGAGGTGCACTCCTTGTTGGTTGGTTTTACGGAAGAGAAAATCATGCCCCATCCCAACCGTGGGGGCAGTGACTGATGGAGACTGTGTGGGAGAAAGGTCTTCCCCTTTCGGTCCCTAGTCATTGTTCCCTGGCAAATGCTTCCTTCTGCTCTGCCTGGTCCAGAGGCAGGGACTGGGCAAGAGGCCTGTTAAAGGGATGAGAGGAACTGGTGAGAGCTCTAGGTCAGCAGAAATTGGTAACCCATAGCAATACAGGAAGAACAGAACTTGGAGAACAGAAGGGAGGAGGGGGAAAGTCGCTCGAATTAGGAGGACAAAAGAAAGAAAAGCTGCAGCATTCTCAATATTCCTTGTATCTGACCATTGCCTCCAATCTCATACTTGTCCCCAAAACTAAGCCCCTGTCTCCTTATTAGGGATTACTGCTTTTCAGTAGTGTCCCATGCTTCTAGTTTTTCCTCAGATAATTGCTTTCACTCTGTTCAAAGGTTTGTAGCACAAAGTTCAGACAACTCAGCCTGGTACTCGGTATTCTCCATGAGCGTTAATGAACTTTCCCTGACATGTAACCCCATGAGTGTCCTAGCTCTCCTCCAAGTATTTCTCCCTTTACATAGTGGAGCTTCCATCTGTGCCCTGTATATGCAGTAGCCTTTCTTCCACATCTGACACAAACTCTCCCCATTCTTGAAGGCCCAGCTCAGTTTCTGCCTGCTCCACAACTCTTCTTGGACCTATCCAGGCTCCATGTCATACATACATTTATAAGTTACTTCTAGTCCATACCAGTTAGTTTAACTTTTAATCCTGTGACAGCTCACATTGTTAAATATGTTAAGCTTTTCGCTCTCTAACTGCACTGCCCAAGGACCACATCTCCTGTCTTTGCTGTCCTTCAGAATCGCCTGTGCAGCACCACGATGCCCAATGAGATCATTACTCTGTGTCCCGCTGTGCTTGGTGCCTATTCCTGCCTTGCCTGCCCAGCTCACAAGTGCCCCTTAGCCCAGATCTGACTTATCTCTCTTTCCTTGATAACACTCAGCACAGCACCTTCTCTCTTTAGGGTTTGATCTACCCCACTATCTTCTGTGTATTAAATCTCATCCTGAGCCCTGGCTGGCGTAGCTCAGTGGATTGAGCGCAGGCTGCAAACCAAAGTGTCGCAGGTTCGATTCCCAGTCAGGGTACATGCCTCGGTTGCAGGCCATGACCCCCAGCAACCACACATTGATGTTTCTCTCTCTCTCTCTCTCTCTCTCTCTCTATTTCCCTCCCTTTTCACTCTAAAAATAAATAAATACAATAAAAAAAGAAAGTTTTAAAAAATCTCATCCTTTGGTTGACTTCTTTTTGTTAAGGGCCAGCTCTTATCTAGATGTCACTAGACCAGCATGGAAAACCTCACTCAAATTAAGTCCCACATGATCAATATGATACCCCTAGAGGATTTTTTGTGTATAAGACAGGATTTGGTTGTTCTGTCTCTTCACAGTCATGAAGGCAGCATGGCCACAGTGGCACACAGTATTTAAGAAGTTGGACTGGAAAAGTTAGGGTTACAAGGTGATATTTTTCCTGAAACAGTACCTACTTTTACTGGTTGAAAATGAACTGTTGGACGAAAAAAAATATTAGTGTTCTCCTGTCCTGTATATTGCCTAATCAAATATTTTCTAATTCTTATCAGTGTATTATAACTTGCCCCTAAGGCAGGGAGCAGTTTGATCCTAAACCCTTGAAAAACAGGATGGACTGGTTTCACCCCAAGATGACTACCTATATGGAATGATCTGGGGTATCCCCAGAGGTATGCCCATTAGCCTGTGACATAAAGAATCTTTGGTTAGCCCTGGCCAGTGTGGCTCAACTGGTTAGAGTGTGGTCCCATGACTGAAAGGCTTTGGGTTCAATGCCCGGTCAGGGCATATACCTAGGTTGTGTGTTTGATCCCCAGTCCGGGTGTGTACAGGAGGTACCCAGTTAATGTTTCTCTCTCTCCCTTTCTCTCTTTCTAAAAAGCAATGAAAAAAGGTCCTTGGGTGAGAATTAAAAAAAAATCTTTGGTTACAATGCCAACATTCCAGAAAAATATCTGGATTTATAATAATTAATATCATTACTAACTAATTATTATAAATTATCAAGGAATAATTATGATCACCTAATAAAGGACTTGTTGAAAAGGAAGAAAACACATGATAGATATGTTCTGAAAGGGAATGGAGACAGGATAAGATGTTGTCAGGTTTCATCAAAAGAAGCTCGTCCTGGGTGGATTTGGGGTCAGAAGTGCAAGGCCAGGTTCTGCACTTCCCAGCCATGCCAGCTTGGGCGAATGATTCGGGGCATGGACTACTGTCCTCAGAAGGCAGGTCTCCGGGGCCCCACAGTTGGATGCACTGGGCACTTTGGAAACAGTTTAGCAGTATTGAGGCCAAGGCAGTTAGAAGAGAAGGTGCACAGAGAGGGAAGAAAAGGCCTATGAATGGAGTTTGGAGGCTCCATATTCACATTGTCCAAACTTAACTTTTACCTGTACCAACATAGTGAGGCAAGGTCCTCTCTCCTGACAAACAGCCCTTAAGAGCCAAAAGCATAGTGGCAGGTCTCAGGTGCTTTTGTTCACTGACAGCCTAAGACGCTGAATAAGTGGCATCCTACAATTATTCAAACCTGGTGTAACTGCAGACAAGGCCCTGCAGTCTGGTAAGTAGCAATCACCAGCATTCTCTTTGTGCTGGTTAGGAATTTGGGTGGACAAGCAGGTGTTGGGTTGGAAGGGTTAAGCCACATGCCTCCAGTTAAAACCTGATGTAACAATCCACACTCAGGCCTGACTGATGTGGCTGAGAGGATTGAGTGCCAGCCTGCAAACCAAAAGGTTACTGGTTAGATTCCCAGTCAGGGCACATGCCTGGGTTGTGGGCCAGGTCCCCAGTTGGGACCATGTGTGTGAGTGGCAACCATGTATCTCTCACACATTGATGTTTATCTCCCCCTCTCTCTAAAAAAGTAAATAAATAAAATCTAAAAAAAAAAAAAAGTCCAGACTGAAAATTGTGGTATCTCAGAAGTTCCAAATTTAATTCCATTCTCTATTCATCTTCCCAGTTCCCTACCCTCACCCCCTGGGTCTGATACTATTATTCCATAGAAATAGTTGAAGTGGGCTGAATAATGTGTGCCAGAAAAGTTATACCTTGCTTTTTCCATTCTTTTATGGAAAAATCTGAGTTTTCCAAACTCTCAGATATTTCACGAAGAAACTTTTTTACTGACTTGTCCCCTAGAGCAAGGGACATAAAGGAAAGAATAAACAAATGGGACCTCATCAAAATAAAAAGTTTCTGCACAGCTAAAGAAAACAGTATCAAAATAAAAGGGAACCAACTGTATGGGAAAACATATTTGCCAATGATACCTCAGACAAGGGTTTAATCTCCAAAATATATAAAGAACTTACAAGGCTGCACTCTAAGAAGACAAGGAACCCAATTAAAAAAATGGGCAAAGGACTTGAACAGACACTTCTCCAAGGAGGACATATAGAAAATCCAAAGACACATGAAACAATGTTCAATATCGCTAGCTATCAGAGAGATGCAAATTAAAACCACAATGAGATACCACTTCACACCAGTCAGAATGGCCATCATAAACAAAGCACCAAACAACAAGTGTTGGAGAGGTTGTGGAGAACAGGGGACCCTAGTGCACTGTTGGTGGGACTACAGACTGGTACAACCACTATGGAAAGCAGTATGGAACCTCCTCAGAAAACTGAAAATAGATCTGCCTTTCGAGACCCAGCAATTCCACTGCTGGGACTATATCCTAAGAACACTAAAACACCAATCCAAAAGAACCTATGCACTCCAATGTTCATAGCAGCACAATTTACAATAGCTAGGTGCTGGAAGCAACCTAGATGCCCATCAGTAAATGAATGGATCAAAACACTATGGTACACTTACACAATGGAATTCTATGCAGCAGAAAGAAAGAAGGAGCTCCTACCCTTTGCAACAGCTTGGATGGAGCTGGAAAGCATTATGCTAAGCAAAACAAGCCAGGCAGTGAAAGACAAATACCACACGATCTCACCTTTAACAGGAATCTAAATAACAAAACAAAGAAACAAGCAAAATATAACCAAAGACACTGAAATAGGGGACAGACTGACAGTGACCAGAATGGAGAGAAGAGGGAATTTCAGGGGAGAATGGGAAGGGTTTACAGGAACAAATTTAAAGGACACATGGACAAAAACTAGGGGGAGGGTGGTAATGGGAGGGAAGTGGGGAGGGTTGGGTGGGTGGGCTGGATTGGGAGTAAAAGGGAGAAAACTGTACTTGAACAATGATTAAAATTAAAAAAAATTTAAAAAAGAGTAGAAACTGCCCTGGTTGGTGTAGCTCAGTGGATTGAGCGTGGGCTGTGAATCAAAAAATCGCTGGTTCGATTCCCAGTCAGGGCACACTCCTGAATTGTGGGTTAGGTCCCCAGTGGGGGCCACATAAAAGGCAACCACACATTGATGTTTCTCTCCCTCTCTTTCTCCCTCCCTTCCCCTCTCCCTAAAAATAAATAAATAACTTTTTTTCAAAGAGTAGAAACTGCCACAGGAGAAAAGGCTAAAAGCAATAAACCTTGGCACAGTTCACTCTCTGAGAGTGTTAGATATTGTTAAAGGACCCTGTGCATCAAGATCACCTGGGAAGCTTGTTAAAATGAATGTTTCAGCCCTGGCCAGCTAGCTCAGTTGGTTAGAGTGGTGTCCCGATGAACCAAGGTTGCAGATTCTATCCCTGATCAGGTCACATACAGGAATCAACCAATGAATGAAAAAATAAGTGAAACAACAAATTGATGTCTCTTTCTCTCCACCCCCACCACCTCCGACTTTCCCTCTCTCTCTAAAAATCAATCAATAATTTAATGAATATTTTATTAAGTAGGCTGCAAGTAAGGCCTAAAACACTGCTTTTTTAACCAGCTTTCAGAGATTTTTATACACATTAAAGAAACCACAGCCCCATGAGGTATTTGTGGAAATAGCAAAGAAGCTTGGTTGGTGGGAGGAGGACTGGGGACCACAGCTTCTTAACCTGACTTGTTTCAAATCCCCTCTCTCTGCTGCTGTTTCCCATCAGAAAGTTTCCTTCATTTTTCTCCCTCTACTTTCTAGTTCCCTTTCCTTGCCATGCACTCACACAGATAGATACACTGCTGTCTCCTGAAAACTCTACCACAAAGATGATCTGTTCCTACTCTTTTATTTACAAGTTTCAAATCTGAGGCCCAGAGAGAAGGGACATGACTCAGATCACAGTACAGGTTAGCACTTGAAGCAATACTGACCATTTGACACCTCATTCAAAAATTTTCATCCATATTTCAGACTGCCTTTCATCATTCAGCTGAGCTAATAAGCTGATGTCAGACATGGGTAAGGCAGCAATGTTTTGAAATTACCTTCAGAATGGCCTCCCACAACACAGTCTTCAAAGGGAAGCAAGTTTCTACATCTTGGACCTTCCTTAGTTTCCTATGTTCCAAAACTATTTACATTGGTTACTAGGCAACCTCCTCTTTAGAATTCCATGAGTCTATTCACAGAACCTGGGAGTTCAGTCAGGGGTATTTTCAATTATTTCTTAACTTATTTGTGAGTTAAATAAGATTTGGGAAATGGCATTATATTTATTGATTGGTGGCAAAATGGACTTCACGGTCATCCTTTGAAAAATAAACCTCTAGGTCTATGTGGCTTAACATTTTCCCCCCACAGGGGTCCATAAGACCTACAGAGTCTTGACACAGCAGGAAACATGTGAACACCCAGCTCTGGCATGCTTCAGATATCCAGGCTGATAGAACAAATGGTTAAGTCTTTGCCCCGCTTTTTTTAATCCTCACCCAAAGATATATATTTATTGATTTTAGAGAGAGAAAGAGAGAAACATTGATCAGTTGCCTCCCATACATGCTCTGACTGGGGAATGAACTGCAATCTAGGTATGTACCCTGACCAGGAATTGAACCCACAACGTTTTGGTATATGGGATGATGCTCCAACCAGCTGAGCCACCCAGCCAGGGCACTGGGACCTTTTCCATTCTCCTCTCATCTGTGCCCCTACTCAATCTACTTCCTTCACACTGTTCAATTCCATCTTCCCTGCTCCCCAGATCCTGGCTAGATTATCAGCAAATATTACTCTTTTTACAAGGAAACTCTTCAAATCTTGTCTTTTTAATAGTAAAATTCTAGACTTACAGTTTACTGGTCTTGAGAAGTCCCCTTGTGAAAATAACTATTTGTCCTGACAGCAGGGAAGATTTCTGAGTGTAAGGTTTGTTCTTTTCTTCCTCCTCCTCCTCCTCCTCCTTCTCCCCCTCCCCCCTTCCTTCTGCTCCTCCTCCTTCTTCTTCAAAAGTTTTTATTGTCAGTAATAGCTGTAAAATTTATATGAGAATCTTTTTTGTATTTTATTAAATTTATTGGGGTGGCGGTTAATAAGTTTCAAGTGTACAATGCTATAATACATCATCTATATACTGCATTGGGTACTCACCACCCAAAGTGAAGTCTCTTTCCATCACCATACATTTGACTCCTTTACCTCCTTCAACCTATAGGTTCTGTCTTTCTAGTTGACCTAGGGCCATGCTATCCAGGCCACTCGTGCTGATCAGCCTGACCACTGACTTTAGTACTTGGTTTTAAGCTGTGCTCAGACCCTGGGACCCTCACAAAAGGGTAAAAGAGTTTGTTCTCTGAGATGAAAACACTAAAACACTTTTTAAAAAATTCAATATTAAAACCTTGGCTAAGGTTCCTCAAAAAGATTACACAGAATTACCATGTGATCCAGCAATTGCACTTCTGGGTACACACTGAGAAGAATTAAAAGCAGGGCTCATAATATCTGTGTGCCCATGTTCAATAGCAGCATATTCACAATAGTCAGAAGGCATCCACTGATAGATGAGTGGGAAAAAATTTATCTATATATTACTCAGACTTGAAGTGAAATTCTTATACCTGCTACATACATAGATGAACCTGGAAGTTACGCTAAGCGCAGTAAGCCAGACACAAAAGGACACATAGTGTATGATTCCACTTATACAAGGCACCTAGAAGAGTTAAGTTTATAGAGACAGAGACTGGATTCACAGGGGCCGGGGCGCGGGGAGGGAAGGAGGAATGGGGAGGGAGTTACTGTTTAATGCGTCCAGAGTTTGGGTGATGAAACAGTTTGGGAGGTGGACGGTGGTGATGGTTGCACCGCCATGTGAGTGCACTTAATTAACTATACTTTTAAAAATGGTGAATTTGGTGGGCTACCACAATTTTAAAAACCTTTTTAATTATAATAGCCATGTGGGGCTTTTTTCCTGATAGAAATACTAGAGACTTTAAAATTCCCACTACCTGCTATACGTGCATTCAACTATTGGTCCACTGACAGAATGATGACATTCCTGAATCAGTATTGGTGGGGAAAAATTAATAAGGCCGCAGAAAAATTGTCTATCTCGCTTGCCCATAATACTACCCAGGGAAGCCTGTTTGCTCTGCACCTGGACATTTTAGATTGCCTAATGGACCATTTGAAGATTGACAAATGGATTTCACACAGCTTCCCAGTATTGTTGAAAAAAATACATTTTAGTGATGGTGTATACGTTTTCTCACTGGATGGAAGCTTTCCCTTGTAGTCAGGCTACTGCCTCTTCTGTGGAGGAAGTGCTTTTGGAAAAGTTTATCCCCACCTGGGGACCTGTTCTTGAATTCCATGGCAATCAGGGAACACATTTTAGTCATCAGGTGCTTGGACAAATCGGTGCCTCAGTCCTAGGTTTAGTTGGATGCAAGAAGGGCATTATCAAAACTCAACTGGCAAAATGTGTAGAGACCCTCCAATTACCTACCCCAAAGCATTGCCCACGGTCCTTCTAAATCTCAGGTTTACCCCCTTTGGAACTCAAACTCTCACCCTTTGAGACAGTCACAGCATACCCAGTGCACCTGGTCACTGCCTATCTTGACCCACAGCAAATGAAAGGAAATATTCTTTAATATTGTAAAGGCCTCAGTGCTTCTATCAAAATTAACCGTGTTCTGGTGGAGCATTCTTCCCAGTGCACGCCAGGGGGACAGGGACTGGAAGCGGCATGCTCTGCCCCTCTCAGGTCCATAGAGGAGAGTTTCTCTCATTTGTTTCTCTGGACTGGCAGTGGTTTACTTTTTGACTGCATGTCCCAAGTTGCAGGTTTTTCTTGTTCCTGAATAAAGCCGCTTTGCTGGGGAAGTATCTGGCTCTCTATTTTGTCAAATGGAGTCATTTATGTTAAGGAGCTTTAAAATGGAGCCAAGAGGCCATTAAGGATATGGGTCTTATGTACGTTCTTAAGGGACGAAAATGAACTTTTGAACAGGGCGAAACTACATTCTAGGATGCTGCAAAAACACCTACAACTTCTCACAGAGATGGACTTCTTACTTAGGGATAGCTTCAGCAATCATTTATGTTTGACCCAGGTTACCTTTCTGTCCCCAGCACCAATCCAAATTCTTTATGAATGACAGGCAGATCTCCCCTTGGGCCTTTGAAAAAAACCCTGACTTTTGTCTCTGTCAGATACTTGCGATTGCTACCTGAATCAGTGTGCCCAAATTTGCGACTCCTTTAAATCCCAAATAAATAAATGGTTTTCTGTATGGTTCCTGACAATTTAGGTTAACAATATATTGGAGGTCAACAGGGGCCGTAAAGTTTCTTCAATTTCTCTAATGAAAAGGGTAGCCCTGGCTGGTGTAGCTCAGTGGATTGAACGCGGGCTGCTAACCAGTGTCGCCGGTTCAATTCCCAGTCAGGGCACATGCCTGGGTTGCAGGACAGGTCCCCAGTGGGAGCCATGTGAGAGGCAACCACACATTGATGTTTCCCTCCCTCTCTCCCTCCCTCCCTTCCCCTTTCTCTAAAAATAAATAAATAAATAAAACCTCAAAAGAAAAAATTTGAAATTTTGAATATAAAATCAAGTATAAGGTCTTGAAAGAGGGTTGAACTGAAGTTTGATGGAAAAAATCCACCACAGGGTAAAACCCATAATTTATGAAAAAGCAAGAAAAGGTGAAAAGTCCAGGATGAAAAGGAGATACTGTTTGCCTAAATGAAACATGAGAGTCCAGTGTATAACAAAATAATAGCTATTATCTCATTTGTCTGTTGTTACCCCTAAAGGGATGATAAAACTGAGGTCACACAGATATACAAGGCCCCTTAGATGTGGCATGGTGTAGAGGCACATACACAAATAATACAAATGAAATACCATGGTGAAAGTTTTCAAAGACCTATCTTATTATCACCAAAGTGGTTAAACTCCATTTGTCCTGCACTGCTTGGTGATTACGTGTGGAGACTGGAGACTGCCATGTGCCAGTGGCAGCCCAGGCCCAGCTCATTGCACAGGCTCAAGAGCTTTTAAGAGGCAGAACTGGGACATTTTCTCTCCAATTCAGTGGGAGTTTTTCAGCGACGAGGCTTTGTGCAGTTCATGTGTGTCTGCTCCCTTTTGCTGCTGAGTGGCAGGACTGGCCCTCCAAGCTCAGTTTAGCGGGCTGCTCCGCCCCGTTGGGCTCTTAGGCTGCAGCTGGGCAGCCTGCCGTTAGAGGCTCCCGCACCAGTCCTAACTCCCTCCACAGCCCCGTGCAGTTGATCCGAATTCTGAAATCAAGTCGCTAAATGATGGCCACAGCTCCCGCTGTCCTGCGAGCGTCCGGGCTCTGCCAACGGGGCTCGAGGAGCTGGGCGCTGCTGCCAAGTTCTCCGAAGGTGAGGCCTGGTAGCCCGGTCTCTCCGGCCTCTGCTCGCAGGGTGGCGACGGTGTCCCTGGAGCCTGCGAGCCGCTCCTGCTGGGACAGGCCGGTGAGCATCATCGTGAGGGGCCTGGCACCGGAGCAGCGGGTCATGCTGCGCTCGTCCCTGCGCCGTGACGAGAAGGGCGAGCTGTTCCGGGCCCACGCGCGCTACAGCGCCGATGCTGGCGGCGAGCTGGACCTGATGCGCGTGCCAGCCCTGGGCGGCAGCTTTGCGGGGCTTGAGCCCATGGGGCTCTTCTGGGCTTTGAAGCCCGAGAAGCCCCTCCTTCGGCTGGCGAAGCGGGACGTGCAGACACCCTTCATCGTGGAGCTGGAGGTGCTCGACGGCCACCAGCCCGAGGAAGGACGTCTCCTGGGCCGGGCGGTGCACCAGCGAGACTTCCTTGCGCCTGGGGTGAGGGGGGTACCGGTGCTCGCGGGCGGGGTGCGCGCCACTCTCTTCCTGCCGCCAGGTGAGCGTAACCCAGTTGCAGTTTCTTTCCGCTTTTTTCCTAACCTCCTCCGCTTCGCGAGGATGGAGGTAGCTCCAAAAGTTCCGGAATGTCAGAGGGGCCTTGAAGTATCAAGGAGACAGGAATGGAATGTAAGTAAGCCCAGCTGGCAAGATGGCTCTGCCACTCCAAAAGTGAGAGGTCAGTTAAAAGCTATCCTTAAAGAAAGGGAGAATGTTATGGGGAGGACCGAGTAGAGGAGACCTCCCCTCCTCGGTGCTGGTCTGGCTCGCAGGAGATGAATTCAGGTGAGATACAACACATATAGTAGAAATGAGATAGCAAGTTTATTTATGAAATACACAAGCTAGAAGCTGCCAGCAGGCCCCCCACAAGTCTGAGTGCCCCGGCAGTAGTGGTTTTAGGGGTTTTATGCTCCTCGCCGGCTTCTAGGTTCTCCCTTCTCGTCCCTCTCCAGACCTTGGGATTAATATACAGTTTCAAAGGCTTTCTTTCCCGGTAGTGAAAACGACTCACAGAGAATTTCAAGGGCTCCCCTGGTCCTGTGCTATCATGGTTTTTCCTGTGGCTTTTCAGAACATCTGACCATGCTCAGGACTGTTGGATTAATGAGTGAGACGTGTCTCCTTCCCCTCTCTGCCTTGGTTTGCCATCTATCCCGACTAACAAGACAGTTGTAATGAAAAAAAAACTATTTATAAGAGGATTCAAGTTTTTAATTTCTTAAAAGGTTTCTCAATTTTATAACTTTGTTTATAACTCCCATAGTATTTTAAGGTTTAAGAAAATTAGAATGAAGGAGGAAGTTAATAGTTCTTGCTATTAACTAGAAATCTTCTGAAATTATTGGATAATATTTCCATTACATCAAAAGCAATTGGCCAAGGAAAATATAAAGATGCTTATCCTAACAGGGATCAAAGAAATGCAAAATAAAACTACACATTTCACACACTCAAAATTTGCTAAAATTTAGAAGTCTAATATTACCAATTGTTGTTAACAAGTATGTAGAAGAAAAGGAATTCACACTGCTAAAAGGAATATATTTATTTATCTATTCCTGGAAACAACCTTTTACTTATAAAGTTGATAATATCATTCTAACTTTTTTGATGGACATTTGGGCTGTTAGTAAGAAACAGCCCAAATGTCCATCAATAGGAGAAGTGATAAATAAATCGAGGTATATTTACAGCAGCAAGTGTAAATGAACTGCAGGCACAAGAACCAACATGCATGAATCTCAAAAACGGTGTTGAGTAAACAGTCAAGTCCCAGAGGAACACATTCAGTTCCATTCCACTTACATAAAATTCTTAAAAAGGCACAACTAAACAAAACAGTGTTTAAAGTACACATATAAATGGTGATATGGTAAAGAAAATCCAGTGAATGAAGGCCAGGACAATGGAAAGGGAGGTAAGGAGCGCAGATACTCAGGAGCCTTCAGTGGATGGTACTGTTATTTTTTTAAAATGTTGGAGATAAGCCCTGGCTGGCGTAGCTCAGTGGATTGAGCGCAGGCTGCAAACCAAAGTGTTGCAGGTTCGATTCCCAGCCAGGGTACATGCCTGGGTTGCAGGCCATAACCCCCAGCAACCGTACATCGATGTTTCTCTCTCTCTCTCTCTATCTCCCTCCCTTCCCTCTCTAAAAATAAATAAATAAGGTCTTTAAAAAAACTGTTAAAAAATGTTGGAGATAAAGTGTTTGCTTTATTATTCTTTAAATTGTGCATATTAAATACAAACTTTTTATATAAGTGGTGAAAACATCCAATAAATGGAGTCATACAAAGTAGGTAGCCTTTTGTCTAGCGTAATGCACTTGAGACTCATTTGAGTTGCTCCATGCGCTGGCAGTTCCTTCGTGTTTCGCTGCAGCGCCCCATCGTGTGGATGCACTGCAGGCTATATACTCACTCACCACTTCAAAGACGTCTGGGTTTCAAGTCACTGAAGACTATGAATAAAGTCACTGTAAACAGTTGTGTACAAGTTTTTATGAGAATACAAGTTTTCGTTTTTCTTGGGTAAATATACCTAGGAGTGAGATTGCTGGATCATATGGTAAATATATGTGTTTAACTTTATGCAAAATTGCCCAGCTGTTTTCTGGAGTGGCCGTATCATTTTGCATTTCCACCAGCAATGTATGAGGGTTCCACCAGCAATGTAGTGAGGGTTTCACTCTCACTGGCATTTGGCATTGTCAACTGGGGGGAGAGGGCAATGATTTTGCTATTTTCATTGTAAAGTATTATTATTATATTTTAAATGGATGGGTTTATTGTGTGTTTTTTTAAGATTCTATTTCTTTATTTTTAGAGAGGGAAGGGAGGGAGATAGAGAGACAGAGAGAAACATCAATGTGCTGTTGCTGGGGGTCATGGCCTGCAACCCAGGCATGTACCCTGACTGGGAATCGAACCTGCAACACTTTGGTTCGCAGCCTGCACTCAATCCACTGAGCTATGCCAGCCAGTGCGTTAATTATTTTTAAAGACCAGAGGCATTTCAGTATTTCTGATTGTCAATATAAAACTTTGACATTACCAAATAGGCAGCAAATGGCTTTTGACATCGCTGCAAAGAGTTTTAAGAATAATTTAGTTTTGTGTTTTGTTTCTTCCAAAGAACCCAGGCCCTTTCCTGGGATTGTGGACATTTTTGGAGCTGGAGGTGGCCTTCTGGAAAATCGAGCTAGTATGCTGGCTGGGAAGGGTTTTGCCGTGATGCTTCTGGCTTATTATAATCATGAAGACCTCCCAAAAGACTTGGAGAACTTCCATCTGGAGTACTTTGAAGAAGCTGTGAACTACCCGCTTAGTCACCCTCAGGCTGGAATTTCTCAGTTTTGTGGTCTACATATTAGGCCTTCTCTTCATAAATGCTCTTGGTTTTCAGGAACTATGCCCTGGCTGATATGTCTCAGTGAATTGAGTGCCCACCTGCAAGCCAAAGGTTTGCCGGTTTGATCCCCAGTCAGGGCACATGTCTGGGTTGTGGGCCAGGTCCCCAGTAGGGGGCACACAAGAAGCAACCACACATTGATATTTCTCTCCCTCTCTTTCTTCCTCCCTTCCCCTCTCTCTAAAAATAAAATCTTTAAAAAAAAATCAACAAGAACTAGACAAATTCATGACAGCCACTCCCTACCTCCAACACACTACCTTTTATAGTCACTTCTCATAGGCAATTTCTATGCAATTATGTATTACTGTGATAAATTTCCTGCAAGTAAATTAGTTCTTAGTTGACATTATGGAATTTTAAATTTTAATATTTTATGGTATTTCATAATGAGCCCCAACACATCTGGGAAGCCTGGGTTTCACAGGAAGTACAAAGAAAGGGGGAAGGAATCATTGCCTCCAGGCAGCCTCAATTTAATGTTTGTGTTTAGCAACCCTCCCTTCTCTTCTATGTGTTCCTTCTGAGAGCACAGTATTAAGTTTTATAGGTTCTTTGATGGTCAAGAAACCTGGGTACCAAGAAATGTTTGGAAGCTTCTAGGCTCAGGATATCAGAGGATCAGAAGATTATTTTACAATATGGAAGCACAGGAGCTCTTACAAAAAGGGATAGGGTATAGTGGGATTAGAATGAGATGTGGAAGTAAGTACAAGACGGTTATGGCCCGTTACATTAAGGGTAGCCCGGGAGAACAACTGGGTTGGTTCAGGACACAGATTAATGTGGGCCATGCCGCCTATCAAGTCAGAGGGAAACGATGACGCAGGTTTCTGAACAAGGAACTGTAAAAAACACACAATCCTCCTGTTAATTTAACTCAAGTCTAACTACTGTTTGCCATTCTTTCCTTTTTTCCTTTCGGTTTTCTTCCTCCCTTCAATTTTACTCATTTTTTCAAAACATGGAGGAGGGACTGAAAGAGGATGGAAACTCAATCAATCTACTTGGCTATTTTTTAGTAATTGTATCAGGAGTCTTCCCATTTCAAGCAACAGAAAACTCAACCTAAACTGTTAAAGCAGAAGGAGAACTTACTGTCTCATGACTGAAAAGTCACGTGGCATGGGCTAGGCTCAGGCACAAGTGTGTTCAGGAGACCAGATGACATCATCAACATCTGGACTCTCTGCCTCACCAAGTTCTACTGATGTTTTGCTATTTTGGCTGCAATTTTTAAAAAAAAGCGGATAGAGAAAGGTTAAATTTGAGTTTTAATTTTATTTATTTTAGCCTCACCCAAGGATATTTTTAAATTGCCTTTAGAGGGAGAGGAAGGGTGGGGAGAGAGAGAGAGAAATAAAGATTGATGTGAGAGAGAAACACTGATCAGCTGCCTTCTCGTACACACCCCACCCAGGGATTGAACCCACAACCTATGTGTATGCCCTGACTGGGAATCAAACCCACAACCTTTCCATCTATGGGATGCCACTCCAATCAACTGAGCCACACCAGCCAGAGCTAAATTTGAGTTTTGATTTCACCAAATACTAGCTGTAAGGCTAGCTTCTGTTTCCTTCTTTGAAAAATTAGGATAATAATATCATTTCATTTCTAGTACTTTAATGAAGAGTAAACATCTTAAACCAGTCTAGGGTGCCATTGTAGAGGCTACACGAAGAAAAAAAGGACTGCTGTCGAGAGGTCAAATGGCCATTTACAATCCAGGATGTTGGCAACTGTGACAGATCAGTCCTTGTAGAACAGTGTAAACCCAAATGAACCTGGAGGGGACTGAGTAGAGAATGGAAGACAAGAAAGAGGAGAGCAACTACAAACAGCTTCTCCCCCAAAGTTTGCTGTGAAAGAGTAAAAAACTATGGCAGAGTGGATGTGGGGTCAAGGAATTGTAATTAAAATGTAAGAGGTACTAGAGCATGAAGTACACTTACAGGAATGAGCCAGGCGAGAACGCTATGGCGGAGGAGCAGTAGCTGTAGGAACAAGATCTATCAGAATGAGAGTGGGTGGGATCCCAAGCCAAGCAGAGGGGTGGCCTTTGATAAGAACGGAGATACTTCTTTGGAAAGCGGGAGGGAAGGCAGAGAACTTGAGCTCATTTCCAACTAGTAGATTTGGCAGGGGAAAATGAGGAAGCGTTCCTACTGGCTAGCTTCTATTTTCCCCATGAAGTGTGGAGAGGTGAAAGTGAAGGGAAATACAGAGGGGTTCAAGAGGCTTGAGAACATGAGAATGCGTGAAATTGTCTTTTTGGAGACGTGAAAAGCAAACAGTGAAGTGTGGCAGGACTCATGGGCAGTATGGATGCATGTTTGAAATCTGTGGTCATCAAATGAAAGATCTGTCAGCACAAATGTGTTTTTTCCCCAGCAATGTTCATGTACACAAATACAGGCCTACAGAAAGGGAACAGATGCATTTAACCAAGGTTATCACTTTTCCAGGCAAGTATGACCAAAGGAAAGGAGGTATTAGCTAAGAGCGCTTGAAAGGGAGGGATAATAACAACGAAGCTAAAATCTAAGCTGGATGAGGTGGGAAGTGAACACGAGAGAGACACTGACAGCAAAAAAACGTGGTAGGTGGAAACAGGTGGCACGAAAATGGCCAGACTGGAAGTATTGAAGATGGTGATTAGAAAGTAGAATGCTGGCAGCTGAGATTTTAAAGCTGAGGTACTTACTGATGATGGCTTGGTTTAGGTTCTGGCAGTGGGAGTGGGTGGCTCGGGTGGGGTAGAGAAAAATATCATTGGAGGTATGGAGGTCAAGGAACTGAGAGGCCAAAGTATTCAGTAGATCATCCACATGGTTGCTGAAGTCACAACAAAGGTGATGGAGAAATTGTGGGAAGGAAGAGTAAGTAGGTATCCCACGGGTGCAGACCGTGGTAGAGGGTGGAGTCCAGATGCAGGCTCAGCTCCAACTGCCTTCCAGTTCTAGGCGCTACAGTAGGCTGGTTCACAGACTCATTCTTTTCCCTCTGTCCTTATGTCAGGTAAAGGGTCCAGGAGTCGGGCTGCTTGGGATTTCCAAAGGAGGTGATCTCTGCCTCTCCATGGCCTCGTTCCTGAAGGGCATCACTGCCGCCATCATAATCAATGGCTCAGGGATCAATGTTGTAGGAGACTTACACTACAAAGGCAAGACCCTGCCCGCTGTGGGCGTGCACTTAAATCGAATCAAGGTGACCAAAGACGGCCTTGCAGACATTTTGGATATCCTGAACAACCCTTTGGAAGAATCTGACCAGAAGAGCCTCATTCCTATGGAAAGGGCTGAGAGTGCCTTCCTGTTCCTTGTAGGTCAGGATGACCACAACCGGAGGAGTGAATTTTATGCTAATGAGGCCTCTAAACGCCTGCAGGCCCATGGCAGGAAGAAGCCCCAGATCACCTGTTACCCTGCGGCGGGACACTTCATTGAGCCTCCTTACTTTTCCCTTGTGCCGGGCTTCCCTGCACACCTTGGTGGGCAGACCTGTCATCTGGGGAGGGGAGCTGAGGGCACATGCCATGGCCCAGGTGGATGCTTGGAAGCAGCTCCAGATTTTCTTCCACAAACACCTGGGTGGGGAAAAGGGGATAATCCCACCAAAACTGTAATCTTTTACTTGATTGTGTGGCATCTCTGGTGCTAATTAATCTTGGGAACATCTGTTACAATTAGTGTGCATGTGTAGTTTCTTTTAAAGATTTTATTTACTTATTTTTAGAGAAGGGAACGGAGGAAGAAAGCAAGGAAAAGAAACATCAATGTGAGAGAGAAATACCCACCTGTAGCCTTTCATACACGCCCCAACCAGGGACCAAATCCGCAACCCAGGTATGTGCTCTGACCAGGAATCAAACCAGCGACCTTTCGCTTTGTGGGACAATGCCCAACTAACTGAGCCACACTAGTTAGGACTGTAGTTTTTTTCTTTTTAATAATTACTTAAGAGTTTTTCCCTTCTCACTGTTAAAATGAACTTAACAATGAGTTTCCAAGATTTTTATAAACTATTTCCCTTCCAGTTATTTGGGAGGAAAGGGATTCTGCAGAAAATACAATAGATGGGGAGCATTTGAGATCTTGCTCCTAGGCATATGCCCTCATTTTGGCTCAGATAAACTTTTGCCAATTTTGTATTAAGTTATTGGGGTGACATCGGTTAATAGGATCATATAGGTTTCAAGTGTACATTGCTACGATACAAGATCTGTATATTGCATTGTGTGCCCACCACCCAAAGTCAGACCAACTTTCGTTGCCATATATGAAGCCCCTTCCACTGCTCACCACCACCCTAAATAAACTCTTATAAAAAATTAACAACAATGGGGGGCGGGTCAGGGGAAACCAATGGAGGAAAATTGGGACAACTGTAATAGAACAACAATAAAAAAAATTAATGACAACAAACAACACAACAGGTACAAAAGGCATACTTTTTAGTCTCTCACAAAACACAAGGCTTTAGCTCTGAAAGGAAAAGTGAGTAACACTGGTTAACAGTAACTTGTACATAACGGTGCTCAGCAATTATTTATTTGATTATTTACCATGGTTGAACTTGGTTAATAATTAACTTGATTTAATAAATGATTACCATAGAAGAAAAGCATATAATATAAAAAAATATTATGAGATTTGAGTTTTTCCTTCAAGAATGGAAGCAAACATCTTAGCTGTAAATTACTAGTTAGATTATTACTTGATGTGAAACTACTGAAAGTTTTCATAGCAAACATATTTTCAGTTCCTCAATGTCTTCTCCTTGGATAAATAAGTATTTTCCTAGTGCAAATACATTACAAATTACATTTCTATTTTTTGATTTAGTTGATCAAAAATATCAACTTTATGATTTAGTTGTTTTGAAAGCTGGCAAAATATTATTTAGATGAATTACATAAGTGATTATTAAAATAAATGATGAGTAAATGAATAAATGAATATTTATATCACTTGATATAAATAGTACCATAATAGGCTTAAGGAAACTTTTCTTAAAGCTTAAGGCATTTTTTACTTTAAATAAATTAATTTACGGTTATGGTGTTATTTCCTCAATTATCTTTTAAATAAAGCAATTCTTGACATTCCCCCCCGTAAATAATACAGTGCTTTTTGTTTTGTCAGCTTGTTCTTGTACGCTACTGCGTGCTTGTCACTTAATCCTCGCCAATCTGTGTAATGGAGGTGTCATCTTCATTTTACCCATGAGGAAACCAAGTCTCAGAGAAGTTCTTCATGAAGTAAACGTAGAGCTGGGGCTCAGTTTACCCAAATCCCCTTTCTTCTCTTTGTTAAGCTGCTTCCCTTGTCTCTGGGGTCCTTCACTGTATTTGGGCCCAGAGCCATGTGTCCATCAATTTCTGCCTCTTCTCATCCACCCAGCAGGATGCACGTTTGCGTACGTTCGTTCACATTCGCGCACACGGTGTCGTGGTCTTCAGGTGTATCACCACGAATTCCAGTACAGCCCATCCATGCTCTTTGCAGGATAGCCAACTGGGAACTGTGGAGAATATGGCAGAGTTGAACCAGCTCATTGGAGTTTTAAGGACTTGTAAACTGTCAAACCAGTATAATTTCTTAAGTTTTTCATAGAAAACTTTTCATTTTCTACTTACATGTTGAAGTCCACCAGTGTCTAATACTTTGTTTTTATTTTTTTCTCTTACTTCTATGGTGATATTAACACAGATAATGAGTTTACTTCATTTGCTGACTAACAGAAAAGAAATGAGACAATTCCCTGCCTGGAGTAGAAAAATACGTGATTTTTTCTCTGACTCACAGTCAGCCAACCCTCACTCTGGGGGCTTCTCTTCTCTGCATCAGTTAGTTGTTCAGAGTGCCAAGACAAACTGCTGACTGAGCTAACTGTTGAGGATATTGTATCCTTCATACTTGTTGAGACATTAATCAGAAATAGGTTCTAGGAATATGACACAGACTTCTTCCTCACCATTTTGACAGCATCCATTTGTGCTCTATTTCAATTCTTGTTACTATTTCAACATTACCAAACTTTTGCTAGGCAGAAATTTTACCTCTGTCCTCTTAGGGATTTCCGGTTGGGCTGGAGAATTAAATTGACATAAAACAGATGAACAAGAACAAAGCAGGGGTGGGATAGAGGGTGGGAGGTAGGGATGGTTGGAGTGGGGGGAATGGTGTGTGTGTGGGGGAAATGGAGACAACTGTATTTGAACAACAATGAAAAAAAACCCCTAAAAATACTAATTTTATTTTACATGGACAGAAAGTCTCCACAAGAAAATGAAGAAGTGGCAAAACCTAAGTACTTATATACTAGATTGATCAGAGTGGCAACTGTGGAAAAGTAAAATATATGAGGGAGACTAAAGGAAGAGAAATTATTTTAACAAGATCTTGTGCAGGATCCTTCAGCATTGACTCCTATTTCTGGTGATAAGACTCTTTCTTCTTCCTGATACAGGGAAGACAGCTCTCACGTTAGAGTTTCACCCTGGGGGAAAAAAAAAGAGGACGGGGGCCCTTCTTTCACCTGCTGTTTTTCAAGCGACTTTACCTCAAAATAATCAATATGCCAAAATGACATATTTGGGGTAGCATTCCCGGAGCCCCTTCACCTGCCCTGTTTCCACAGTGTCTCTCATCTCCACTTGATTTTGGGACCTGAAGATAAACTGAGGGAGAATTTTCATCTTGCTACTATATGCTTAATTTCTTCTCGTTTCCTAAAATGTATTTTCTAATGTCAAATCCCTTGTTCAAATCTAAATAACAAGTCTTCTTAAAGTCAATTTCCAACTTCCTTTTTTCCAGTAATAGTCATAACTCCTGCTGATCCCGTATTTCCTTTCTCTGAATTTAAAAATTTTCTTTTCTTGTCCTGGCTGGTGTGGCTCAGTAGATTGAGTGCCAGCCAGTGAACCAGAAGGCCAGCAGTTCTATTCCCAATCAGGGCACATGCCTGGGTTTCAGGGCCAGGTCCCCAGTAGGGGGCGCCCAAGAGGCAACCACACATTTACCTTTCCCTCCCCTCCTTCCCCTCCCTCCCTTTCCCTCTCTCTAAAAATAAATAAAATCTTTTAATACTTTTTCTTTTGTTGCTCTCACTTCTAAAAAACCATCAATATCATAATGGGTCTCCTCCACTGCTCTAGGGATACTTCCAAGTGCTTCCTCAGCATACATGACTGGTGTCCCTTTTTATAAGTCCTGATTTTCATTCAGGTATTGCCCTGTGGCCTTCAGGGAAAGCTAACTGCACTCTGACGCAAGGACAATGAAGGTGATCTGTGTTTGGTTTAAGCCAATCTCAACATTCCACCCAGGGGAAAGTATGTGATTTCAGTCGCATGGAATTCTCTCTCGCCCACCAAACATGAACAAAGAAGCAGTAAGCCCCATTACTCTGACAGCCACCTTCGCATACCACGAATGGCAGAGCTGGCAGAAAGAAACAGTTCTTGGTGTCACCACTGAGCGAAAGCAGAAAGGCAAAACACACCGAAGGGTTCATTCCCATAAAATGCACTAAACACACACACACACACACACACACACACACACACCCAGAAAAAACCCGAACCCGTTTTGTTGGAACCAGGATAACACACCTTTGGGGAAGGGTTTCTGTATTTGAGTGGTTAGGCAGGTCTGTTCGGAATGTGAAAATTCGTTGAACTGTACATTTAGGATGCGTGCACTTTTCTGTATGTACGTTATAATACACTAAAGGTTTTTTTGCTTTGTTTTAAGTTACCCTTTTCAGTGGAGGGAATGGAATTCTTGGAATTCTACCTAAACTCATTCTTGGTTTCACCACGAATCGATTACTCAACAACGTTCACTTCCACAAGCGAGAGTGGTCCGATGCTATTAAGTATCCTCTGGGTCCAGCGCCGCACCTACACCTCAGCCTTTCCCCGCCGTCCCCGCCGTCGGTCGGGAGAACCACCTGGTGCTTTTACCGCAGATGAGTCCGGGGTGCGTGGCCCCAGGCATCGATGAACCCAGACGCCTCCAGAGGCCACTCAGCAGCCAATCGCTCTGGGAGCTCGAGAACTCGAGTCCCACCTCCTCCCCACCGGCCGGGGTTGGGTTCCAGCCCCGCCCCCAGCCTCCGAGCTGGCCGAACAGTCTGCAGCTGCGCGAGGCCGGAATGGCGGCGACCCTGACGCTGTACCCAAGCAGCCGCTGCCGTTGGGACGAGCCCGTGCGCATCGTCGTGCGCGGCCTGGCTCAGAGGCAGCGGGTCACGCTGCGCTCGTCCCTGCGCGACGAGAAGGGCACGCTCTTCCGGGCCCACGCGCGCTACTGCGCGGATGCTGGCGGCGAGCTGGACCTGATGCGCGTGCCAGCCCTTGGCGGCAGCTTCGCGGGGCTCGAGCCCATGGGGCTCCTCTGGGCCCTGGAGCCCGAGAAGCCTTTTTGGAAGTTTCTGAAGCGGGACGTGCAGACGCCCTTCGTCGTGGAGCTGGAGGTGCTCGACGGCCACGAGCCCGAGGGAGGGCGTCTCCTGGGCCGGGCAGTGCACCTGCGAGACTTCCTTGCACCTGGGGTGCGGCGGGAGCCGGTGCGAGCGGGCCGGGTACGCGCCACGCTCTTCTTGCCGCCTGGTGAGCCTGGGTTGCCTGGGGTAAACTCATCAATGAGAAGGGACCTTGTTGATTTTTTCTTCCCTAAAGGAACTTGTTTTCCTTTTCAGTAGTGGCTCAGGGAGGTGTTTTCTTCCCTTTGATTTACAGGAACTCACTAAATTAGAAAGATCCCTAAAAGGAAAGCAAAAATCTTTGCATTATATAATATTCCCTTTATAATATTCCCTTTATAATATTCCCTTTATAATATTCCCTTCCCTTTACAATATTCCGTTCTCCAGGACCTGGACCTTTCCCTGGAATCATTGATCTCTTTGGTCTTGGAGGGGGCCTGTTGGAATATCGAGCAAGCCTTCTGGCTGGCAATGGCTTTGCCACATTGGCTCTAGCTTATTATGACTTTGAAGATCTCCCCAAGGCATTCGGCGACATAAATCTGGACTACTTTGAAGAAGCCCTGTGCTACATGCTTCAACACCCCGAGGTTCTGCTAATGTCCTTTACTGTATCGTGCTCCCTAGATATATCTCCAGAGGGTGACGCTTTGCACTCGCTTGTGCCAGGTGCTGCCATACTGTTCTTTCAGAGATTTCTTTTGGAGACTTCCTTGACTTTATGTGACTATTTCCACTTTCTCTGTCAGATGGATTCATGGTGCAGACTAAATCATAAAATATATGCGGTATTTTATTTATAGGAATTATTTAATAACTTGATGTTTAAGAAAACATCAAGTTTTCTTATGTCATGGAGCTTCTAATTTGTTTGCTTTGCCTACCTGTTTTTCAGTCTTTTTCTGACAACAGAGTATGTTCTCAGATTTTGATCAGAACTTGCCCACCCATTTCAGAAGCTAAGAATTGCATAATTGGACTTTAAAATCTGACTTTGTTTCTATGAAGTTAATCATTTGCTAACATATTTAGATGGGGTCTGTGGAATACTTCACTTCTTGAAACAGAACATGGTTCCACAGAGTTACCACACTCAAGCTTGTTGAGACTCCGGTTATACCCACCTGAAATCGGCAGGTGCCGTGACTCCACAATAGTTCTCTAGTGAACTGTTCTCTGGAATGTGTGTTACCAATTCCCAAACTTGCCCGAGAGTGCAAGATTTATTTGCTGTGTCCAGCCCGATATTCTTTACTATGTGGGAAGGAACTCCTATCAGCTTAGTTGGATTCTCTTGTGCCCAGTTCATAAATTAAAGCTAGAGGCACATCTAGTTGCATTTAGAAAAAACATTTTTCTGTGTGGTGGGTTCTTGACCCTTTACTCTTCTCCCTTCTTTTCTTCCAGGTAAGGGGCCCCGGTATTGGCCTTCTGGGCATTTCTGCAGGGGCTGATATCTGTCTCTCCATGGCCTCATTTTTGAAGAACATCTCAGCTACAGTGTCCATCAATGGATCTGGGTTTAGTACACACAGAGCCATATGCTACAAGGAGACTCATGTCCCACCGCTGGGCTACGACATGAGGAAAAGCAAGATACTTTTCTCAGGCCTCCTGGACATTGTGGATGTGCTGAATGATCCTGTAGGAAAGTGTGAAAACCCCTGCATGATTCCAATAGAGAAGGCTCAGGGACCTATCCTCTTCATCGTTGGTCAGGATGACCATAACTGGAGGAGTGAGTTATTGGCCCAAATAGCCTCTGAACGGTTACAGGCCCGTGGAAAGGAAAAACCCCAGATCATCTCTTACCCTGGGACTGGGCATTACATTGAGCCTCCTTACTTCCCCATATGCCCAGCTTCCCTGCACATATTAATGAAAAAGCCTGTGATGTGGGGTGGGGAGCCCAGGGCTCATTCTAGGGCCCAGGTAGATGCTTGGAAGCATATTCTGACCTTCTTCTACACACATCTTGTAGGTACCCACAAGGGACCTTCTCCCAAGTTGTAATGCATTGGTCTGTGGTTGACATGCGAGATACAAGATCAGATTCTAGTGTTTAATAATTGTATGCGAATAAATTGTCCCCTGAATGATATCAAATTCCTGTCATTGGTATTAATGATATCTTTTAGGTAACTTTTTCTTTTAAAGATTTTATTATTTTTAGAGAGAGAGGAAGGGAGGGAGAAAAGCATCGATATGTGGTTGCCCCCTACTGGCAACCTGGCCTGCAACCCAGACATATACTCTGACTAGGATTCAGACCAGTGACCCTTTGGTTTGCAAGCTGGTACTCAATCCACTGAGCCACATCAGCCAGGGCTCTTTTAGGTAATTTTTTGGAATAGGTTATTTTTTCACTAATTTTACTAATGTAACATGCCTATTGTAGAAGATCCCAACAAAAAAGTAAAAAGCATCTTCACTGCTAAAATTTATGTTTTCTTGTAGATTTTTTTTCTTTTACTTAACACTTTAAGCCATGGATGAAACATAAAGCTGAGCAAATACTGAGTTACTTTTTCCATCACTGGTAGAGAATGACCATGCGGTTTTTGCTCTTGGTTCAACCGCTGACAGCAGGGTAGAATTTTCACTGGCCAAAAGGGTGCAGAGAAGTGTTTCTTTTCCTGTATCATAGTGGTTGTGGGTGTGTATGTGTGTTTTACTTATAGCCACAGTCAATATTTTGTACAGCATAGTGGTTAGACAATTATATAGTTTACAAAGTGTTGCCTCTGATATTTCCAGTATCCACCTAAAACCATACATAGTTATTATAATATTATTGATTATATTCCCTATGCTATATTTATATCCACATGACTATTTTGTAACTACCAATTTGTACTTCTTAATCCTTTCACCTTTTTTGCCTAGTCCCCTAACTCCTCTCCCCCTCTGGCAACCATCAGTTGGTTTTCTGTTTCTATTTTGTTTGTTTGTTTATGTTGTTCTTTACATTCCACATGTAAGTGATATCATATAGTGTTTGTCTTTCTCTGACTGATTTATTTCACTTGCATAATACCCTCTAAGTCCATCCATGCTGTCTCAAAAGGTAAGATTTCTTTCTTTTTTTATGGTCAAGTAACATTCCATTGTATATATGTACCACAGCTTTTAAAATTTTTTTTTTAGATTTTATTGAAGTTTAGAGAGAGGGGAAGGGAGGGAAAAAGAGAGGAAGAGAAACATCGATCAGTTACCCACAACCCAAGCATATGCCCTGACCAGGAGGAATTGAACTGGCAACCTTTTGGTCTGCAGTATAATGCCCAGCCCATGGAGCCACACCAGTCAGGTCTGCACCACAGCTTTTTTATCCACTCTCCTATTGGTGGACACTTAGGATGCTCCCATATCTTGGCTATTGTAAGTAATGATGCAATGAGCATGAGGGTGCATATATTCTTTCAAGTTAGTGTTTTGGGTTTCTTCGCATATATACCCAAAAGTGGAATCAAGAAGTATTGCTATATTTATTAGAATGGTCAACAATAATACAAGTTATAAAATGAATTAATTTTCTGACACCAGTGAGTTGAGAGCCTAAACATGTATATAACATGTTTATAACAGGGAAATTTTTGTGATCTAACACTGTAGATGTAGTACCTTATATCAGACAATAATAAACATCCTTTACTTCAATGTTTTTCTGACTTTATTCGCTATTACCTACAGGAAAAAAATACATTTTACATCATGACCTAAGACATATGCTCTTGTATGTATGTGTATAATTGAAATTATTAAATCACATAAACACACCTTAATTCCAGACCATTCAAAACCTGGTATATAAGCTATGTAAACTGGAATTAGGAAACTGAACTCATTCCCACAGTTTGTAATCTGTATTGTCTAAAGGCAATTATCTAAAATTAAGACTATAAATGAAATTAATAAGCTCTTACTGAAATTAGGAACATCGGCATTTGAGCTGCCTGTCACTACCAGAACCAGTAATTAGAGACAAGGATTGAATATTGTGGGCACTTTATTCAGATGTCTGGAGATCTGAGAAGATGGCAGGTTATGTACCGTAAAAGACCGTCTTATACTTCATCTCAAGATGACCTTTTTTATGAGAATAAAAAAGTAGGTAAGGGGTTTGGAATTCAAGGAAAACGTTAATCAGATAAAAGCTTCAGTCCTGCAAGTTTCCTAGCATCCTCTCATCTTATCCCTGTCCTGGGCTGTAGCTGTCTCTCCCTGGAGTACAGTGGCTCAGATGCCATATTGATCCCTTGCAGTCCTCCTGGGACACAAAAGTCCTCCTGGAGACAAGGTGGGTATTACCTCCAGTCCCTGGAACATAGCGCTTTTTTTTTTTTAAGATTTTATTTATTTTTAGGGAGGGAGGAGAGGGGGAGAGAGAGAGAGAGAGAGAGAGAAACAACAATGTGCGGTTGCTGGGGGTTATGGCCTGCAACCCAGGAATGTACCCTAGCTGGGAATCGAACCTGGGACACTTTGGTTCCCAGCCCACGCTCAAACCACTGAGCTACGCCAGCCAGGGCCGGAACATAGCTTTTTACATGCATTCATTACTAAGCTTATTACCTATAACTTAAAAGTAAAAATTTTCCACCTCTTAAGTTCTCCCATCATTACTACTGGAAACAACATACTAGTCAACACATATAGCAAAATGCATTCAGGAGAAGCAAAAAAGACAAGTGATTGTTGATTACCAACTTGTTTCCTCTCTCCCCCACATACCCCCCGTTGGTAAGACCTGATGATACTGCCTCCTTTGAATTATCTCCAATGTAAACCATGGCCATACTTCAGTGTGGGCACTCGTTTTTTTTTCTTCTCCTATTTGGTCTTCTAGTTTAACCTTTTCCCAAATCATCTTCACTCTCATGCCAAGGTAATTTTTCTAAACTCCAAATCTGACAATGCATACTTATCTTTAAAATCTCCATGATCTGTCTCCTGCTCCTCTTAGCTGCATCTCTCACTGTTCCCCTCTTAAAACACTACATTCCAGACATGTCAGACTTCTTGCTTTTACATAAGCTGTCCCTTCCTCTGTGAATCTCTCTGACCCACGACATGTAGTGTTGACCACTGTGTCCCTGGTTCCCCAGTCTATGTTCTAAGTACCTGCGTGTTGCAGCTCCTGTGACGGGTCTGTACTTACGTCTTATTGTTCAGTTTTTCCCTCTAGACTGTGAGGTCCCTGCAGATCTAAAGGGTATCTTACTTATTTTTTAATCCCCAGCATCTAGTACATAGTAGGTACCAATAAATTTCTCTCAAATGAATTGAGTTTTAAAAGTATAGTTAAGAGAATGAAAAATCATAGAGTGTGAAAAAAAAATCTGCAAAGCACATATTTCATCAAGGACTGGCATCCAGAATATACAAATAACTCTTAAAATTCAACAATAGGAAAAAATTCAATTTTAAAAAAGGCACAAGATTGGACACCTCATGGCAAATAATCTCATGAAAAGATGCTCAACACCCTATGTCAGGGATTAACAGATTCAAACAACACACCTACTAGGGAGACTAAAGTCCAAACCACTGACACCAAGTATTGATGGAGATGCAGAGCCACAGGAACTCTCATTCACTGGTAGTAGGAACACGAAGTGGTACAGCCACTTCGGAAGACAGTTTGGCATCCTCTTACCATTCGGTCCAGCAATTGCATTCCTTTGGTTGAACTCAAAGGAGCTGAAAATTTATGTTCACACAAAGACGTGCATAAAGATGTTTATAGCAGCTTTATTCATAATTGCCAAAACTTGGCAGCAACCAAGATGATCTTTAATAGATAAATGAACAAATGGTGGTACATCCATGCAATGAAACACTGTGGATCAATAAGAAGAAATGAGCTATCCGCTACCAGAAGACATGAAAGAAATTTAAGTGCATGTTGCTAATGAAAGAAGCCAATCTGAAAAGGCTATGATGATACATTCGGGGAAAGGCAAAACTGTGGAGACAGTAAAAAAGATTAGTGGTTGTCAGGGGCTGCGGGAGGAGAAAGGGAGGGAGGAATAGATGGAGCACACAGGATTTTTAAGGTGGCGAAACTATTCTGTGTATACTGCAATGGTGTAGACATGTCATTACGCTTTTGTTAAAGCCAAAGAGTGTACAACACTAAGAGTGATTGTTCCCTTATGTAAATGATGGACTTCAGTTAGTAATATATCAATAATAGCTCACCGAGTAACAAATATGCCACACTTATGCAAGATGTAAATAATGGGGGAAAGTGTGTATGTATATGTAGGGAGTGGCTGTAATGAGAATTCACTGTATGAGAATTTTATTTATTCATTTTTGAGTTTTCAAAATTGAGTGTACTCTCCACTCAATTTTTTTCTAAACCAAAAACTGTTGTATCACAGACACAGAGGACAGCATGGTGAAGGGGGGTAGGAGGAGGCAGAAGAGGGTTTAGGGAGATAAAAAAAAAAGGATTAATGATTATTTATTTAGACTACTCACTGAACTTAAAGTAGACTGAGGCAGAGATGATAAAGCTTGCAAAATAAAAAAATAAACAACAACAAAAAAAATAAAGGCTATTAATAGAAAAGAAAAAAAGACAAACTTGGCTGCGGTCTGGCCGCAGCTAGGTCCAGGGGTTCCTGAAAGGTGGGTAAGGCGTCGGCGATGGGAGACAGACGACGACACGCCTCAGAGGACAGTGATGCTCTGTTCCGTTTATTGCAAGTACAAGCAGGCTTTTTATACTTTCGTTTTTAGCAGTGATTGACATTTGCGGTTAGGTGAAGCAGAAAAAAATCAATACAAAGTAACCAGGAAAAATACGAAAATTCCCATAGATTCAATTATATTAAACAAAGATTATTTTGGCTGGGAGAGCCATAAATCAGACAATTAAAAAATAGCTGTACATACAGAATTTGAATATCTTATTGTTTATTAAAGTTCTCAGAATTTGTCCTGGGGCAAAAGGATACGCTAGATTGAATAGAGGTTATAGGAAATTTATTATAAGGCCTTTGTGATGTCTAACTTAGCTATTTACCTTTTCTGTCTAAAATATTTCTCTATGTACCATGGACTCTGACTTCCTGGTAACTGTTTCTATGTGCTTAATTTATAATAGTTAACCAGCTTTTCTTATTTCTTTGTCTAATTCTACTTGATATATATTCCTATTCAAGGTAAAGGCAGGGCTGTTACTCCAACAACTTTTAGACATTCAGGGGCTATTTCATTAGAGGGGATTTTATTCTCTGGTCAAGAAAGTATTGTATACAACTCCATTGGAATTATGCGAATCAATAAACCTGAAATACAGGTATCTAACAATCCCACCACCTTTTAATCACCAAAACAAACGTGTAAGGAGAGATGAACAGGAAATCCAGCTACAGTAAACCCTTTTTGTTCCTTAGTTCATAAACACCAGGGAGGTCTGCTTCGAGCTAGCCTTTCCATGAAATTTAGACTATTATAAGGCACTTGGACTCCATCCTTATTGACCATTCTAATGCCACCTGTATTATATGCTCCTGTATAAGGCAATGAGGGATCTGGAACCCTCCGGAGACTATTAGCTCCTTTTGGGGGATACCATAATTTGCCATTAATCCAATATGCTACCCAGGGGTATCCCTGGGCTGTGGGTAGGGGTCTATATAATTTTTTTCTTGTTTTCTTGAAAGACTCTTTGTATCTATGGGTAAGAAACAGGCATGGGAAAGTCCACCAATAATTCAACCTATTGTAACTGATTCATGAATTCTTTTATGGGAACAATCAGGGATAATTTTTTACTCAGGTTTATAAACACCTTGTTTAAAACAATTTGGGCATGATTCAACAGTCTAGGGAGAACTAGTTGTCCCTTCAGAATTTCCCTCAAAGTTCATCGTTGACTCACTTCGAGACTTTTTCTTCTCATGGCCTGTTCTTATGGGAATCAGGGTACAAAGTCAGACCATGATTAATATTAGCAAGGAAATTATTAAAAGCAATCCCCAGAAAAATTACCCCCCCCTTTGTATGCCATGCTCTCTTCCAGGAAGATGGATTCCTTGAATGCCCTCTTTCCATGTTCAGACCTTGTCAAAACACATGGTTGGAAGAGGATGTAGCAAAACTTCCTCCTCTATAAAACACTATACAGACCCTACTAACACTGGTGTGTCTCAGTTAGTTGGGTGTCATCCTGCAAAATGAAAGATCACTGGTTCGATTCTGGTCAAGACACATGTCTGGGTTTCAAGTTCATTCCCTGGTCAGGGAGCATATAAGAGGCAACCAATTGATATTTCTCTCTTTCTCCCTCCCTTCCCCTCTCTCCCTAAATAAATAAAAATCTTTTTAAAAAGATTTAGTTTTAGAGAAAGAAACACCAATGTGTGGTTGCCTCTCTCATGCCCCCTACAGGGAACCATGGCCTGCAACCCAGGCATGTGCCCTGACCGGGAATCGAACTGGCAACCCTTTGGTTCACAGGCTGGCGCTCAATCCACTGAGCCATACCAGCCAGGGCAAATAAATAAAATCTTAAAAAAAAATTATACAAGTAATGTGAAGGTATTTTAATCTAAAATAAAACTGGAGGATGGGAAATGGAGAATCTCACACATGCACTCTCAGAAGAAGAGAATTGAACTGAGATACTGATTTCCTGCAAAATACTTTCTTCACAGAAGACTTGCCTCCTGACCAGTGAACATCCGCCAAGAATCCTCCCATCTTCAAGCCAATGATCTTACTGCTTGGCTGCTGGCTGGACTTCCCTCCCTTTATATTCCTTGCCCATAAATACAACCCATCCAAAACTCTCAACAGACTCGCCTGTTTTTCCTGAATTGTAATTCCTCTGCCATTCCTGAGTAAATGGAATTTTTGGTAATTAAAGCTTGCCTCAGTTTACCTATTTATTTAGGCTGACATAAAACATTTTTAAGATATCAGTAGTATATGGAATTGGCAAAGTATCTGGGAAAGGGAGTCCTTTCCATACATTGTTGGTGAGAGTATACTGTATTGGTGCATTTTTAAAAATTATAACCTGGCCACATAGCTCAGTTTGTTAGAGCATCGTCCCCATGTGCCAAGGTTGTGGGTTTGATCTTGAGTCAGGGCACATATAAGAAACAACCAATGAATGATAAATAAGTGGAACAACAAATGTTTCTCTCTCTCTCTCTTCTCTCTAAAATCAATAAGTAATTTAAAAAATAGGTAAAGCACATGAGATCTATCTTTAAAAACAATTAAATAAAAATGGAAATTATTAATCATTTTATTAAGAAATTAAAAATTGTGGTTTCATGGTGCCTAATTTTTGTTTCTAAGTTGACTTCACCATTCCTAAAAACCTATAAACCACATAAGTGCAGCATAGAATACTGAAGATATTGAAAATATTAAAGATCATTTAAAATACACGCTGTTATAAATGTTTTATATTTTTAATTAAATGGTATAGAAGTATAAGAAGCTCTAACTCAAGTCTAATTGGAGGTAGCATTCTAGAGAAAGAGGAGGAAGAAATGGGGTTGACGTGGTATTTGAAGGAACAATGGCTGAGAATTTTCCAAAACTGACACAGAACACCAATCCTCAATTTCAGAAAGCTCTATAAATCTCAAACAAGATTTTTAAAAAATCTGCATTGAGACTTCATGATGAAGTTAAATAAAACCAAAGTCAAGAACTCAGAGATAGCCTCGGCCTGGTAGCTCAGTTGGTTAGATGTCATCCCCATACACCAAGGTTGCAGGTTCAATCCCCCATCAGGACACATACAAGAATCAACCGGTCAATGCATAAATAAGTAGAACAACAAGTCGACGTTTCTTTCTCACTCCCTCCATCCTTCCTCTCTCTCTCTAAAATCAATAAATAAAATTTTACAAAATCTAATAATAATGTCTAGTAGGTTAAATAAGACAAGCTAGACATAAACTATATGAAAACAAAAGCATATCAGTTAGGAGGGGAAGTGATTGAATTTAAAGTATTCTCAGGGCCTTGCCCTGGCCGGTGTGGCTCAGTTGGTTGGAGCATTATCCCATACACCAAAAAGTTGGGGGTTTTATTTGTCATCAGGGCACATACCTAGATTGTGGGTTTGATACCTGGTTGGGGAGCATAAGGGAGGCTGCCAATCAATATTTCTCTCTCCCTCTCTCCCCTCCCACTTTCTTTCTCTCTAAAATCAATAAACATATTTTTGAATTAAAAAAAAGTGTTTTCAGGGCCTTGTATTATTTAGAAAGAAGGGGGAAATTTTGCTAACTTGGGACTTCGGTAAATTAAACATGTATGTCTACATTTCTCAGTTAACCAATGAAAGGATAATAAAGTGTACACCTTCTACACTGCTGCCGCTAGGGTGGGGGCTGAATGACAGAATGACAACAGCAGCAATGTAGCTTTCCCTCTCCACCAGTCAGTAGGAGAGCATGGAGCAGTGTTTCTGTTCATACAACAGTTGCTTGGTCAGACTCCCTGGTCATTGCTTACTGGTGATTTAATAAAATTACAAAAGTAACTGATAGCCCTGGCTGGTGTAGCTCAGTGGATTGAATGTGGGCCTGAAAACCAAAGGGTTGCTGGGTCAATTCCCAGTCAGGGCACATGCCTGGGTTGTAGGCCAGGTCCCCAGTGAGGGGAGCACTAGAGGCAACCACACATTGATGTTTCTCTCTCTCTCTGTTTCTCCTTCCCTTCCCCTCTCTCTAAAAATAAATAAATAAAATCTTAAAAGAAAAATGTAGCACCTGAAAGAGTTAATCTCTCATACTGCCAGTAACAGCCTGAAACTAAGCAACTAGGGCACAACTTTTGGAAAACACTCAGCTTGGTGATTTCCAAAGTTTCAAGTTCTAGGAACTGAGGCCTCACCAGGACAAGGATGAAACTGTGTTTGTACCCAGACAGCAAGTGGCTGTTTTGAAAATTATACCTTTTATTCAACTTAATCTCTCTGAATGTAGGGACTTCCCTTAAAGATGAAGAACGTGGTCTCTCAAAGGGAGAGCTATGTAGCCCTAATGTCCTTTCTCTCTAGACCTTTACATGTGCCATTAAGGGGCACGTATGAGAACATGGCCACTTACTGTAATTTGGGGGTTCGGATTTGCAGACAATAAAGATCCCAAGTCAAAGGTGAGCAGTTAAGTGAGAGCAGAAAGAAAAGCAAGAATCAAGAGCATACATCACCAGATGGGAAATTACCTATACCCGAACACCCATGCTGGGGAATCCCAAGAGGCAGCAGTGTCCGGGTTCCTCTGGGAACAGTTCCAACCAAAACGTCCTTCCCTCCAGTGGGATTCCAAAGTCTCACTTTGGAGGTTATGATTAAATATGTTTAATCATAACACAAACGTAGCCACATGCCAAGGGCCTTGTGTGATTTCAAGTAAGTTCCCTTTGGGAGAAGGGCCAATTCTCCCAAGGGGACAGCTAAAGATCAAAATGTACTAATCTCTGGAGGAGAAGGGACAGTTCTACCTGGGAGACAACACTGTATTTGCTTTTCTAATGAAGGTCACGGCTCAGGCATAAACAGGGAGGATTCTCAAAGTCCCTTTAACTCTTCATTACCATACCAGATTCTTCTGGAGAAACCATATGTCTGAGTCCCAAAACCTTGGATATGAGGAATGTTCAAGAATTCCAGGGGATTTTAGTTACAGGAACAGAGATAATGAGAATACCTAGAAATCCTTTTATTAAAAATACTGTATCAGTAAAATACCAGGTTTAACATGCACAAAGCCAAGAAAACCAACGATGCCAGATACTGAATTTATATCGCACTGTCCTTTGAACACCCAGCAGGAATAAAATGCTAAATGCAGATACCATGCAGTGCAACAAAAATCTTCATGGACTGGGAAAGACTAAGTGTTTGAGGTATGAAGGAGGAAAGATCTGAAATGGACAGGTTTTACTAACCCTATGAGTTGGACACAGGACCAAAGGTACACTCTTTGGTGGATTCCTCCTTGGTGGTTTCATTATTCCCTGATAATGTTTTTTTTTTTCTCAAAAGAATCATTTTAACTTCACAAAAATGTTGCAAAAACAGAGCCGGCTTCCCTAAACCCTTCCTCCAGCTTCCCTTAGTGTTAACACCTTCCATAACCATGGTAAAAATATCAAAATCAGGAAGTTAACCTTGATACAATACTATTAACCATGAGAGTATTATTGAAATTGAGTTATTGCTATCTTGGAGCAAGGATTTACTCAAATGGATAGTATCCTGGCTGCTAAAAACAAAAACACGGAGCTCTCTTGTCCCAGCAACACTGTAAACATAAACTAGTACCCGGCCCGGGATCATGAGTGAAATCCCAGTTGATCCTGGGGTGACTGGGAGTCTGCCTCCACCTCCAGCCTTTTCCCCTGTAATTCCCAACTGGGTAATTAGAAAAGTAATGGGTCTCTCCAATGTTTACACTGGATTACAGAGAACGAAATGAACTTGTGTTAACTGTGGCTGACACTGTCTCTCTGGAGGAAGATCTTTCTAAATCATCCCCGACTGGTATCCTTTTGCTGATTTTATGAGGGCATTGTTTTCAATCCCGATACATTTCAGACACTGCAAGGAGTTTCCTCTTACTTAGCAGCCGGTGACCTTTACAGTCTTGCCTTCAGGATATTTCAGCTCTCTAACATTTCTCAGAATCTGTCAAGGTGGGATTTAAACAAGTATCCTGATTCTAATTCACATAGTGAAATTGGCGGCATAATGATCAGAGAAGACTGACTCAGAAGCAGTATTTTCTGCAATTCAGCCTTTTCATAATGAATTTATAACTGAAAGGCAGTGGGCTGTTAAACATGGGAAAAAGTAAGGGCCCTCTCAGAGAGAGAGCTGTCTGGGAGAGTAGTTATTGGGGGTAACCAGAAAAATTAACTATGAAATCTCCACCCCTACAAGAGAGTCACAGAAATCAGTTTGTATGTTTAAGACCATAGATGGCAAGTCATGTATCTAGGTATTAAGTAAACTGTCACTTCGTCAAGTCACTAGGCAAGCACTGGAATGTGTATGAAGCTGCTCCCCTCTCGTGGGGGGGGAGCATGTGTTCTTACAGCAGCTGATTCTTTTGCAGATTTGGGCGCCCTCTGGTAGGTGGCCTGTACAGTACCCACTTCTTTCACGGAGGTCTAAGTGCAGAATTCCCTAGAGGAGGGAACTCTTGAATGGCCCAGCCCAGGCCTCCTCCTTAACTGCTTTCCCCTCATGTACCTGGGACCCCTGGGACTCATTTCTGTGCCTCTTCACAGCAACCTGGGCATCAGGGGAGGGGGAGGGAGAAGTCAATTTTCACCCTAACTTTCTGAAACCTGAGTATGAAATTGTTTTAATGGATTTATTGGGGTGACATTGGTAAATAAGATTACATAGGTTTCCACTCTGGCTAGTGTGTCTCAACGCACATGAGAGACAACCAATCAATGTTTCTCTCTCACATGGATGTTTCTTTCCCCCTCTCTCCCCTTCCCTTCCTTTCTCTTTAAAGTCAATAAGCATGTCCTCAGGTGAGGATAAAAAAAAAATGTTGCAGCTGTTACTTTAGCAAGTGAAATGGGAAAAGCTGATGGAATTCTGAGACGGGGGTCACTTCTGGTATCTTTTTGTTCACTTTATAAAATATGCATTGAGTCTCCATTTGTGGGGCCTTTTCCATGTTCTCCACCTACCCTTCTCCACCCTGCTCTACACTCTAGTGGGCTGAGCTGCATGGTTATGTCCAGCCAAAGAAAATAAGTGGCTGTTACAAAAACTTACAAGACAATGCGAGGGCAAGAGGAGAATAAGATCAAGGTTTTTGTTCTCACTACTTCTGCCACCTCCCCACGGGTGCCTGCCTCCCTCTATAAATGCTACAGCACCTGCCAGGCAGCCCTCTCCTCTTTAACCTTGGGACCCAAGTTTCTGCACCAAACCTTTTTTTTTCAACCTTACCCATGCCTTTGCAAATAGTGCCTTTATGAAACACTCCTCAAATTACCCAATTCAAAAACGCCACTTTCTTCCTGCCAGTAATGTGATACAATTTCCACACTGACACTGCCCATGACCAGATTTGTGAGTTGAGAAACAAAACTCAGTGAGCACCTACTATAAGTGTATTTATAGTAGGCAGTGTTTTTATATGTGTTAGCCTATGTGGTCATCACAAAAACATTTTACAGATAAGGAAATTGGATTCACAGGCCTAGTTATGTAGCTTGCTAAGTATCACCACACTCTTAAGGAGCGGGGTCAGACTGGAACATAGGTAGGTCTCACCCCATAGACATCTACCTGCTCTGGAAGCTGCTCTGGGCACCCTTAGCTCCAGGAAAAGCCTTGGTAAAGGAACAGGGGTAAGGGAGGGATTAGGACAATGTCTCTCCACTGATCCTCCGAATTACTAGCGTTACAGATTTTCCACTGTTGCGTGAGGTTAGCGCCCCTAACCGCATCCCACCCCTTCTTCAAAGGTCAACCGTACACATTTGAGATGCTTTTAAAAACTGCAGGTTCTTGGAACTGTCAGCACCTCCCTCCCTTCCTCCCTCCCTCCCTTCCTTTTCTTCTCTCCTTCTTCTTTCTATTTTTAGAGAGAGTGGGGAAGGGAGGGAGGGAAGGGAGAGAAACATGGATCAGTTGCCTCTAGTACGTGCTCCGATTGGACGGAACCCACAACCTAGGCATGTGCTCCACCCTAAATCCAAAGAGCAACCTTTCGCTTTGCAGGTCAAGGCCCAACCAACAGAGCCACCAATCAGGGCTGTGGACCTCAATTCCCATACTCACCCCATTGGATTGCAGGATTAGTAATGAATTCTTAGCAGATATTTTCTTCCATTCAGGTACTTGTCGATTTGCACACTTTCTAGAAGGCCTCACACACGCCTTAGACTGTCAACAAGCTGGCTGGTTGTCAGTAGTGAATGCAATGGCTTCCATAGCAACTGATCCCCAGGAAGTTGGAGTGACCCCTGTCCCGCCTTTGACTCCGCCTAGCCAGGCCTCCCCTTTTTTCTCTGTAAGGGAAATCAAGATAGCCGCGAAGGTGACGAAGGTGACGCTGGAACCCTTCGCCTGCTGCAGCAGGGACTAGCGTGTGCACGTCAGGTTCCCTCTGTGGCAACCAAGGCCCAGCCCGTTGCACGGCTCAAGAGCTTTTAGGAGGCAGAACTGGGACATTTTGTCTCCAATTCAGTGGGAGTTTTTCAGCGACGAGGCTTTGTGCAAGTTCATGTGTGTCTGCTCCCTTTTGCTGCTGAGTGGCAGGACTGGCCCTCCAAGCTCAGTTTAGCGGGCTGCTCTGCCCCGTTGGGCTCTTAGGCTGCAGCTGGGCAGCCTGCCGTTAGAGGCTCCCGCACCAGTCCTAACTCCCTCCACAGCCCCGTGCAGTTGATCCGAATTCTGAAATCAAGTCGCTAAATGATGGCCACAGCTCCCGCTGTCCTGCGAGCGTCCGGGCTCTGCCAACGGGGCCCGAGGAGCTGGGCGCTGCTGCCAAGTTCTCCAAAGTTGAGGCCTGGTAGCCCGGTCTCTCCGGCCTCTGCTCGCAGGGTGGCGACGGTGACCCTGGAGCCTGCGAGCCGCTGCTGCTGGGACAGGCCGGTGAGCATCATCGTGAGGGGCCTGGCACCGGAGCAGCGGGTCATGCTGCGCTCGTCCCTGCGCCGCGACGAGAAGGGCGAGCTGTTCCGGGCCCACGCGCGCTACTGCGCCGATGCTGGCGGCGAGCTGGACCTGATGCGCGTGCCAGCCCTGAGCGGCAGCTTTGCGGGGCTTGAGCCCATGGGGCTCTTCTGGGCTTTGAAGCCCGAGAAGCCCCTCCTTCGGCTGGTGAAGCGGAACGTGCAGACACCCTTCATCGTGGAGCTGGAGGTGCTCGACGGCCACCAGCCCGAGGAAGGACGTCTCCTGGGCCGGGCGGTGCACCAGCGAGACTTCCTTGCGCCTGGGGTGAGGGGGGTACCGGTGCTCGCGGGCCGGGTGCGCGCCACTCTCTTCCTGACGCCAGGTGAGCGTAACCCAGTTGCAGTTTCTTTCCGCTTTTTTCCTAACCTCCTCCGCTTCGCGAGGATGGAGGTAGCTCCAAAAGTTCCGGAATGTCAGAGGGGCCTTGAAGTATCAAGGAGACAGGAATGGAATGTAAGTAAGCCCACCTGGCAAGATGGCTCTGCCACTCCAAAAGTGAGAGGTCAGTTAAAAGCTATCCTTAAAGAAAGGGAGAATGTTATGGGGAGGACCGAGTAGAGGAGACCTCCCCTCCTCGGTTCTGGTCTGGCTCGCAGGAGATGAATTCAGGTGAGATACAACACATATAGTAGAAATGAGATAGCAAGTTTATTTATGAAATACACAAGCTAGAAGCTGCCAGCAGGCCCCCACAAGTCTGAGTGCCCCGGCAGTAGTGGTTTTAGGGGTTTTATGCTCCTCGCCGGCTTCTAGGTTCTCCCTTCTCGTCCCTCTCCAGACCTTGGGATTAATATACAGTTTCAAAGGCTTTCTTTCCCGGTAGTGAAAACTACTCACAGAGCATTTCAAGGGCTCCCCTGGTCCTGTGCTATCATGGTTTTTCCTGTGGCTTTTCAGAACATCTGACCATGCTCAGGACTGTTGGATTAATGAGTGAGACGTGTCTCCTTCCCCTCTCTGCCTTGGTTTGCCATCTATCCCGACTAACAAGACAGTTGTAATGAAAAAAAAACTATTTATAAGAGGATTCAAGTTTTTAATTTCTTAAAAGGTTTCTCAATTTTATAACTTTGTTTATAACTCCCATAGTATTTTAAGGTTTAAGAAAATTAGAATGAAGGAGGAAGTTAATAGTTCTTGCTATTAACTAGAAATCTTCTGAAATTATTGGATAATATTTCCATTACATCAAAAGCAATTGGCCAAGGAAAATATAAAGATGCTTATCCTAACAGGGATCAAAGAAATGCAAAATAAAACTACACATTTCACACACTCAAAATTTGCTAAAATTTAGAAGTCTAATATTACCAATTGTTGTTAACAAGTATGTAGAAGAAAAGGAATTCACACTGCTAAAAGGAATATATTTATTTATCTATTCCTGGAAACAACCTTTACTTATAAAGTTGATAATATCATTCTAACTTTTTTGATGGACATTTGGGCTGTTAGTAAGAAACAGCCCAAATGTCCATCAATAGGAGAAGTGATAAATAAATCGAGGTATATTTACAGCAGCAAGTGTAAATGAACTGCAGGCACAAGAACCAACATGCATGAATCTCAAAAACGGTGTTGAGTAAACAGTCAAGTCCCAGAGGAACACATTCAGTTCCATTCCACTTACATAAAATTCTTAAAAAGGCACAACTAAACAAAACAGTGTTTAAAGTACACATATAAATGGTGATATGGTAAAGAAAATCCAGTGAATGAAGTCCAGGACAGTGGAAAGGGAGGTAAGGAGCGCAGATACTCAGGAGCCTTCAGTGGATGGTACTGTTATTTTTTTAAAATGTTGGAGATAAGCCCTGGCTGGCGTAGCTCAGTGGATTGAGCGCAGGCTGCAAACCAAAGTGTTGCAGGTTCGATTCCCAGCCAGGGTACATGCCTGGGTTGCAGGCCATAACCCCCAGCAACTGTACATCGATGTTTCTCTCTCTCTCTCTCTATCTCCCTCCCTTCCCTCTCTAAAAATAAATAAATAAGGTCTTTAAAAAAACTGTTAAAAAATGCTGGAGATAAAGTGTTTGCTTTATTATTCTTTAAATTGTGCATATTAAATACAAACTTTTTATATAAGTGGTGAAAACATCCAATAAATGGAGTCATACAAAGTAGGTAGCCTTTTGTCTAGCGTAATGCACTTGAGACTCATTTGAGTTGCTCCATACGCTGGCAGTTCCTTCTTGTTTCGCTGCAGCGCCCCATCGTGTGGATGCACTGCAGGCTATATACTCACTCACCACTTCAAAGACGTCTGGGTTTCAAGTCACTGAAGACTATGAATAAAGTCACTGTAAACAGTTGCGTACAAGTTTTTAATGAGAATACAAGTTTTCGTTTTTCTTGGGTAAATATACCTAGGAGTGAGATTGCTGGATCATATGGTAAATATATGTGTTTAACTTTATGCAAAATTGCCCAGCTGTTTTCTGGAGTGGCCGTATCATTTTGCATTTCCACCAGCAATGTATGAGGGTTCCACCAGCAATGTAGTGAGGGTTTCACTCTCACTGGCATTTCGCATTGTCAACTGGGGGGAGAGGGCAATGATTTTGCTATTTTCATTGTAAAGTATTATTATTATATTTTAAATGGATGGGTTTATTGTGTGTTTTTTTTAAGATTCTATTTCTTTATTTTTAGAGAGGGAAGGGAGGGAGATAGAGAGACAGAGAGAAACATCAATGTGCTGTTGCTGGGGGTCATGGCCTGCAACCCAGGCATGTACCCTGACTGGGAATCGAACCTGCAACACTTTGGTTCGCAGCCTGCACTCAATCCACTGAGCTATGCCAGCCAGTGCGTTAATTATTTTTAAAGACCAGAGGCATTTCAGTATTTCTGATTGTCAATATAAAACTTTGACATTACCAAATAGGCAGCAAATGGCTTTTGACATCTCTGCAAAGAGTTTTAAGAATAATTTAGTTTTGTGTTTTGTTTCTTCCAAAGAACCCAGGCCCTTTCCTGGGATTGTGGACATTTTTGGAGCTGGAGGTGGCCTTCTGGAATATCGAGCTAGTATGCTGGCTGGGAAGGGTTTTGCCGTGATGCTTCTGGCTTATTATAATCATGAAGACCTCCCAAAAGACTTGGAGAACTTCCATCTGGAGTACTTTGAAGAAGCTGTGAACTACCCGCTTAGTCACCCTCAGGCTGGAATTTCTCAGTTTTGTGGTCTACATATTAGGCCTTCTCTTCATAAATGCTCTTGGTTTTCAGGAACTATGCCCTGGCTGATATGTCTCAGTGAATTGAGTGCCCACCTGCAAGCCAAAGGTTTGCCGGTTTGATCCCCAGTCAGGGCACATGTCTGGGTTGTGGGCCAGGTCCCCAGTAGGGGGCACACAAGAAGCAACCACACATTGATATTTCTCTCCCTCTCTTTCTTCCTCCCTTCCCCTCTCTCTAAAAATAAAATCTTTAAAAAAAAAATCAACAAGAACTAGACAAATTCATGACAGCCACTCCCTACCTCCAACACACTACCTTTTATAGTCACTTCTCATAGGCAATTTCTATGCAATTATGTATTACTGTGATAAATTTCCTGCAAGTAAATTAGTTCTTAGTTGACATTATGGAATTTTAAATTTTAATATTTTATGGTATTTCATAATGAGCCCCAACACATCTGGGAAGCCTGGGTTTCACAGGAAGTACAAAGAAAGGGGGAAGGAATCATTGCCTCCAGGCAGCCTCAATTTAATGTTTGTGTTTAGCAACCCTCCCTTCTCTTCTATGTGTTCCTTCTGAGAGCACAGTATTAAGTTTTATAGGTTCTTTGATGGTCAAGAAACCTGGGTACTAAGAAATGTTTGGAAGCTTCTAGGCTCAGGATATCAGAGGATCAGAAGATTATTTTACAATATGGAAGCACAGGAGCTCTTACAAAAAGGGATAGGGTATAGTGGGATTAGAATGAGATGTGGAAGTAAGTACAAGATGGTTATGGCCCGTTACATTAAGGGTAGCCCGGGAGAACAACTGGGTTGGTTCAGGACACAGATTAATGTGGGCCATGCCACCTATCAAGTCAGAGGGAAACGATGACGCAGGTTTCTGAACAAGGAACTGTAAAAACACACAATCCTCCTGTTAATTTAACTCAAGTCTAACTACTGTTTGCCATTCTTTCCTTTTTTCCTTTCGGTTTTCTTCCTCCCTTCAATTTTACTCATTTTTTCAAAACATGGAGGAGGGACTGAAAGAGGATGGAAACTCAATCAATCTACTTGGCTATTTTTTAGTAATTGTATCAGGAGTCTTCCCATTTCAAGCAACAGAAAACTCAACCTAAACTGTTAAAGCAGAAGGAGAACTTACTGTCTCATGACTGAAAAGTCACGTGGCATGGGCTAGGCTCAGGCACAAGTGTGTTCAGGAGACCAGATGACATCATCAACATCTGGACTCTCTGCCTCACCAAGTTCTACTGATGTTTTGCTATTTTGGCTGCAATTTTTAAAAAAAAGCGGATAGAGAAAGGTTAAATTTGAGTTTTAATTTTATTTATTTTAGCCTCACCCAAGGATATTTTTAAATTGCCTTTAGAGGGAGAGGAAGGGTGGGGAGAGAGAGAGAGAAATAAAGATTGATGTGAGAGAGAAACACTGATCAGCTGCCTTCTCGTACACACCCCACCCAGGGATTGAACCCACAACCTATGTGTATGCCCTGACTGGGAATCAAACCCACAACCTTTCCATCTATGGGATGCCACTCCAATCAACTGAGCCACACCAGCCAGAGCTAAATTTGAGTTTTGATTTCACCAAATACTAGCTGTAAGGCTAGCTTCTGTTTCCTTCTTTGAAAAATTAGGATAATAATATCATTTCATTTCTAGTACTTTAATGAAGAGTAAACATCTTAAACCAGTCTAGGGTGCCATTGTAGAGGCTACACGAAGAAAAAAGGACTGCTGTCGAGAGGTCAAATGGCCATTTACAATCCAGGATGTTGGCAACTGTGACAGATCAGTCCTTGTAGAACAGTGTAAACCCAAATGAACCTGGAGGGGACTGAGTAGAGAATGGAAGACAAGAAAGAGGAGAGCAACTACAAACAGCTTCTCCCCCAAAGTTTGCTGTGAAAGAGTAAAAAAACTATGGCAGAGTGGATGTGGGGTCAAGGAATTGTAATTAAAATGTAAGAGGTACTAGAGCATGAAGTACACTTACAGGAATGAGCCAGGCGAGAACGCTATGGCGGAGGAGCAGTAGCTGTAGGAACAAGATCTATCAGAATGAGAGTGGGTGGGATCCCAAGCCAAGCAGAGGGGTGGCCTTTGATAAGAACGGAGATACTTCTTTGGAAAGCGGGAGGGAAGGCAGAGAACTTGAGCTCATTTCCAACTAGTAGATTTGGCAGGGGAAAATGAGGAAGCGTTCCTACTGGCTAGCTTCTATTTTCCCCATGAAGTGTGGAGAGGTGAAAGTGAAGGGAAATACAGAGGGGTTCAAGAGGCTTGAGAACATGAGAATGCGTGAAATTGTCTTTTGGAGACGTGAAAAGCAAACAGTGAAGTGTGGCAGGACTCATGGGCAGTATGGATGCATGTTTGAAATCTGTGGTCATCAAATGAAAGATCTGTCAGCACAAATGTGTTTTTTCCCCAGCAATGTTCATGTACACAAATACAGGCCTACAGAAAGGGAACAGATGCATTTAACCAAGGTTATCACTTTTCCAGGCAAGTATGACCAAAGGAAAGGAGGTATTAGCTAAGAGCGCTTGAAAGGGAGGGATAATAACAACGAAGCTAAAATCTAAGCTGGATGAGGTGGGAAGTGAACACGAGAGAGACACTGACAGCAAAAAAACGTGGTAGGTGGAAACAGGTGGCACGAAAATGGCCAGACTGGAAGTATTGAAGATGGTGATTAGAAAGTAGAATGCTGGCAGCTGAGATTTTAAAGCTGAGGTACTTACTGATGATGGCTTGGTTTAGGTTCTGGCAGTGGGAGTGGGTGGCTCGGGTGGGGTAGAGAAAAATATCATTGGAGGTATGGAGGTCAAGGAACTGAGAGGCCAAAGTATTCAGTAGATCATCCACATGGTTGCTGAAGTCACAACAAAGGTGATGGAGAAATTGTGGGAAGGAAGAGTAAGTAGGTATCCCACGGGTGCAGACCGTGGTAGAGGGTGGAGTCCAGATGCAGGCTCAGCTCCAACTGCCTTCCAGTTCTAGGCGCTACAGTAGGCTGGTTCACAGACTCATTCTTTTCCCTCTGTCCTTATGTCAGGTAAAGGGTCCAGGAGTCGGGCTGCTTGGGATTTCCAAAGGAGGTGATCTCTGCCTCTCCATGGCCTCGTTCCTGAAGGGCATCACTGCCGCCATCATAATCAATGGCTCAGGGATCAATGTTGTAGGAGACTTACACTACAAAGGCAAGACCCTGCCCGCTGTGGGCGTGCACTTAAATCGAATCAAGGTGACCAAAGACGGCCTTGCAGACATTTTGGATATCCTGAACAACCCTTTGGAAGAATCTGACCAGAAGAGCCTCATTCCTATGGAAAGGGCTGAGAGTGCCTTCCTGTTCCTTGTAGGTCAGGATGACCACAACCGGAGGAGTGAATTTTATGCTAATGAGGCCTCTAAACGCCTGCAGGCCCATGGCAGGAAGAAGCCCCAGATCACCTGTTACCCTGCGGCGGGACACTTCATTGAGCCTCCTTATTTTCCCTTGTGCCGGGCTTCCCTGCACACCTTGGTGGGCAGACCTGTCATCTGGGGAGGGGAGCTGAGGGCACATGCCATGGCCCAGGTGGATGCTTGGAAGCAGCTCCAGATTTTCTTCCACAAACACCTGGGTGGGGAAAAGGGGATAATCCCACCAAAACTGTAATCTTTTACTTGATTGTGTGGCATCTCTGGTGCTAATTAATCTTGGGAACATCTGTTACAATTAGTGTGCATGTGTAGTTTCTTTTAAAGATTTTATTTACTTATTTTTAGAGAAGGGAACGGAGGAAGAAAGCAAGGAAAAGAAACATCAATGTGAGAGAGAAATACCCACCTGTAGCCTTTCATACACGCCCCAACCAGGGACCAAATCCGCAACCCAGGCATGTGCTCTGACCAGGAATCAAACCAGCGACCTTTCGCTTTGTGGGACAATGCCCAACTAACTGAGCCACACTAGTTAGGACTGTAGTTTTTTTCTTTTTAATAATTACTTAAGAGTTTTTCCCTTCTCACTGTTAAAATGAACTTAACAATGAGTTTCCAAGATTTTTATAAACTATTTCCCTTCCAGTTATTTGGGAGGAAAGGGATTCTGCAGAAAATACAATAGATGGGGAGCATTTGAGATCTTGCTCCTAGGCATATGCCCTCATTTTGGCTCAGATAAACTTTTGCCAATTTTGTATTAAGTTATTGGGGTGACATCGGTTAATAGGATCATATAGGTTTCAAGTGTACATTGCTACGATACAAGATCTGTATATTGCATTGTGTGCCCACCACCCAAAGTCAGACCAACTTTCGTTGCCATATATGAAGCCCCTTCCACTGCTCACCACCACCCTAAATAAACTCTTATAAAAATTAACAACAATGGGGGGGGCGGGTCAGGGGAAACCAATGGAGGAAAATTGGGACAACTGTAATAGAACAACAATAAAAAAAATTAATGACAACAAACAACACAACAGGTACAAAAGGCATACTTTTTAGTCTCTCACAAAACACAAGGCTTTAGCTCTGAAAGGAAAAGTGAGTAACACTGGTTAACAGTAACTTGTACATAACGGTGCTCAGCAATTATTTATTTAATTATTTACCATGGTTGAACTTGGTTAATAATTAACTTGATTTAATAAATGATTACCATAGAAGAAAAGCATATAATATAAAAAATATTATGAGATTTGAGTTTTTCCTTCAAGAATGGAAGCAAACGTCTTAGCTGTAAATTACTAGTTAGATTATTACTTGATGTGAAACTACTGAAAGTTTTCATAGCAAACATATTTTCAGTTCCTCAATGTCTTCTCCTTGGATAAATAAGTATTTTCCTAGTGCAAATACATTACAAATTACATTTCTATTTTTGATTTAGTTGATCAAAAATATCAACTTTATGATTTAGTTGTTTTGAAAGCTGGCAAAATATTATTTAGATGAATTACATAAGTGATTATTAAAATAAATGATGAGTAAATGAATAAATGAATATTTATATCACTTGATATAAATAGTACCATAATAGGCTTAAGGAAACTTTTCTTAAAGCTTAAGGCATTTTTTACTTTAAATAAATTAATTTACGGTTATGGTGTTATTTCCTCAATTATCTTTTAAATAAAGCAATTCTTGACATTCCCCCCCCCCCGTAAATAATACAGTGCTTTTTGTTTTGTCAGCTTGTTCTTGTACGCTACTGCGTGCTTGTCACTTAATCCTCGCCAATCTGTGTAATGGAGGTGTCATCTTCATTTTACCCATGAGGAAACCAAGTCTCAGAGAAGTTCTTCATGAAGTAAACGTAGAGCTGGGGCTCAGTTTACCCAAATCCCCTTTCTTCTCTTTGTTAAGCTGCTTCCCTTGTCTCTGGGGTCCTTCACTGTATTTGGGCCCAGAGCCATGTGTCCATCAATTTCTGCCTCTTCTCATCCACCCAGCAGGATGCACGTTTGCGTACGTTCGTTCACATTCGCGCACACGGTGTCGTGTTCTTCAGGTGTATCACCACGAATTCCAGTACAGCCCATCCATGCTCTTTGCAGGATAGCCAACTGGGAACTGTGGAGAATATGGCAGAGTTGAACCAGCTCATTGGAGTTTTAAGGACTTGTAAACTGTCAAACCAGTATAATTTCTTAAGTTTTTCATAGAAAACTTTTCATTTTCTACTTACATGTTGAAGTCCACCAGTGTCTAATACTTTGTTTTTATTTTTTTCTCTTACTTCTATGGTGATATTAACACAGATAATGAGTTTACTTCATTTGCTGACTAACAGAAAAGAAATGAGACAATTCCCCGCCTGGAGTAGAAAAATACGTGATTTTTCTCTGACTCACAGTCAGCCAACCCTCACTCTGGGGCTTCTCTTCTCTGCATCAGTTAGTTGTTCAGAGTGCCAAGACAAACTGCTGACTGAGCTAACTGTTGAGGATATTGTATCCTTCATACTTGTTGAGACATTAATCAGAAATAGGTTCTAGGAATATGACACAGACTTCTTCCTCACCATTTTGACAGCATCCATTTGTGCTCTATTTCAATTCTTGTTACTATTTCAACATTACCAAACTTTTGCTAGGCAGAAATTTTACCTCTGTCCTCTTAGGGTTTCCGGTTGGGCTGGAGAATTAAATTGACATAAAACAGATGAACAAGAACAAAGCAGGGGTGGGATAGAGGGTGGGAGGTAGGGATGGTTGGAGTGGGGGGAATGGTGTGTGTGTGGGAAATGGAGACAACTGTATTTGAACAACAATGAAAAAAAACCCCTAAAAAACACTAATTTTATTTTACATGGACAGAAAGTCTCCACAAGAAAATGAAGAAGTGGCAAAACCTAAGTACTTATATACTAGATTGATCAGAGTGGCAACTGTGGAAAAGTAAAATATATGAGGGAGACTAAAGGAAGAGAAATTATTTTAACAAGATCTTGTGCAGGATCCTTCAGCATTGACTCCTATTTCTGGTGATAAGACTCTTTCTTCTTCCTGATACAGGGAAGACAGCTCTCACGTTAGAGTTTCACCCTGGGGAAAAAAAGAGGACGGGGGCCCTTCTTTCACCTGCTGTTTTTCAAGCGACTTTACCTCAAAATAATCAATATGCCAAAATGACATATTTGGGGTAGCATTCCCGGAGCCCCTTCACCTGCCCTGTTTCCACAGTGTCTCTCATCTCCACTTGATTTTGGGACCTGAAGATAAACTGAGGGAGAATTTTCATCTTGCTACTATATGCTTAATTTCTTCTCGTTTCCTAAAATGTATTTTCTAATGTCAAATCCCTTGTTCAAATCTAAATAACAAGTCTTCTTAAAGTCAATTTCCAACTTCCTTTTTTCCAGTAATAGTCATAACTCCTGCTGATCCCGTATTTCCTTTCTCTGAATTTAAAAATTTTCTTTTCTTGTCCTGGCTGGTGTGGCTCAGTAGATTGAGTGCCAGCCAGTGAACCAGAAGGCCAGCAGTTCTATTCCCAATCAGGGCACATGCCTGGGTTTCAGGGCCAGGTCCCCAGTAGGGGGGCGCCCAAGAGGCAACCACACATTTACCTTTCCCTCCCCTCCTTCCCCTCCCTCCCTTTCCCTCTCTCTAAAAATAAATAAAATCTTTTAATACTTTTTTCTTTTGTTGCTCTCACTTCTAAAAAAACCATCAATATCATAATGGGTCTCCTCCACTGCTCTAGGGATACTTCCAAGTGCTTCCTCAGCATACATGACTGGTGTCCCTTTTTATAAGTCCTGATTTTCATTCAGGTATTGCCCTGTGGCCTTCAGGGAAAGCTAACTGCACTCTGACGCAAGGACAATGAAGGTGATCTGTGTTTGGTTTAAGCCAATCTCAACATTCCACCCAGGGGAAAGTATGTGATTTCAGTCGCATGGAATTCTCTCTCGCCCACCAAACATGAACAAAGAAGCAGTAAGCCCCATTACTCTGACAGCCACCTTCGCATACCACGAATGGCAGAGCTGGCAGAAAGAAACAGTTCTTGGTGTCACCACTGAGCGAAAGCAGAAAGGCAAAACACACCGAAGGGTTCATTCCCATAAAATGCACTAAACACACACACACACACACACACACACACACACACCCAAAAAAAACCCGAACCCGTTTTGTTGGAACCAGGATAACACACCTTTGGGGAAGGGTTTCTGTATTTGAGTGGTTAGGCAGGTATGTTCGGAATGTGAAAATTCGTTGAACTGTACATTTAGGATGCGTGCACTTTTCTGTATGTACGTTATAATACACTAAAGGTTTTTTTGCTTTGTTTTAAGTTACCCTTTTCAGTGGAGGGAATGGAATTCTTGGAATTCTACCTAAACTCATTCTTGGTTTCACCACGAATCGATTACTCAACAACGTTCACTTCCACAAGCGAGAGTGGCCCGATGCTATTAAGTATCCTCTGGGTCCAGCGCCGCACCTACACCTCAGCCTTTCCCCGCCGTCCCCGCCGTCGGTCGGGAGAACCACCTGGTGCTTTTACCGCAGATGAGTCCGGGGTGCGTGGCCCCAGGCATCGATGAACCCAGACGCCTCCAGAGGCCACTCAGCAGCCAATCGCTCTGGGAGCTCGAGAACTCGAGTCCCACCTCCTCCCCACCGGCCGGGGTTGGGTTCCAGCCCCGCCCCCAGCCTCCGAGCTGGCCGAACAGTCTGCAGCTGCGCGAGGCCGGAATGGCGGCGACCCTGACGCTGTACCCAAGCAGCCGCTGCCGTTGGGACGAGCCCGTGCGCATCGTCGTGCGCGGCCTGGCTCAGAGGCAGCGGGTCACGCTGCGCTCGTCCCTGCGCGACGAGAAGGGCACGCTCTTCCGGGCCCACGCGCGCTACTGCGCGGATGCTGGCGGCGAGCTGGACCTGATGCGCGTGCCAGCCCTTGGCGGCAGCTTCGCGGGGCTCGAGCCCATGGGGCTCCTCTGGGCCCTGGAGCCCGAGAAGCCTTTTTGGAAGTTTCTGAAGCGGGACGTGCAGACGCCCTTCGTCGTGGAGCTGGAGGTGCTCGACGGCCACGAGCCCGAGGGAGGGCGTCTCCTGGGCCGGGCAGTGCACCTGCGAGACTTCCTTGCACCTGGGGTGCGGCGGGAGCCGGTGCGAGCGGGCCGGGTACGCGCCACGCTCTTCTTGCCGCCTGGTGAGCCTGGGTTGCCTGGGGTAAACTCATCAATGAGAAGGGACCTTGTTGATTTTTCTTCCCTAAAGGAACTTGTTTTCCTTTTCAGTAGTGGCTCAGGGAGGTGTTTTCTTCCCTTTGATTTACAGGAACTCACTAAATTAGAAAGATCCCTAAAAGGAAAGCAAAAATCTTTGCATTATATAATATTCCCTTTATAATATTCCCTTTATAATATTCCCTTTATAATATTCCCTTCCCTTTACAATATTCCGTTCTCCAGGACCTGGACCTTTCCCTGGAATCATTGATCTCTTTGGTCTTGGAGGGGGCCTGTTGGAATATCGAGCAAGCCTTCTGGCTGGCAATGGCTTTGCCACATTGGCTCTAGCTTATTATGACTTTGAAGATCTCCCCAAGGCATTCGGCGACATAAATCTGGACTACTTTGAAGAAGCCCTGTGCTACATGCTTCAACACCCCGAGGTTCTGCTAATGTCCTTTACTGTATCGTGCTCCCTAGATATATCTCCAGAGGGTGACGCTTTGCACTCGCTTGTGCCAGGTGCTGCCATGCTGTTCTGTCAGAGATTTCTTTTGGAGACTTCCTTGACTTTATGTGACTATTTCCACTTTCTCTGTCAGATGGATTCATGGTGCAGACTAAATCATAAAATATATGCGGTATTTTATTTATAGGAATTATTTAATAACTTGATGTTTAAGAAAACATCAAGTTTTCTTATGTCATGGAGCTTCTAATTTGTTTGCTTTGCCTACCTGTTTTTCAGTCTTTTTCTGACAACAGAGTATGTTCTCAGATTTTGATCAGAACTTGCCCACCCATTTCAGAAGCTAAGAATTGCATAATTGGACTTTGAAATCTGACTTTGTTTCTATGAAGTTAATCATCTGCTAACATATTTAGATGGGGTCTGTGGAATACTTCACTTCTTGAAACAGAACATGGTTCCACAGAGTTACCACACTCAAGCTTGTTGAGACTCCGGTTATACCCACCTGAAATCGGCAGGTGCCGTGACTCCACAATAGTTCTCTAGTGAACTGTTCTCTGGAATGTGTGTTACCAATTCCCAAACTTGCCCGAGAGTGCAAGATTTATTTGCTGTGTCCAGCCCGATATTCTTTACTATGTGGGAAGGAACTCCTATCAGCTTAGTTGGATTCTCTTGTGCCCAGTTCATAAATTAAAGCTAGAGGCACATCTAGTTGCATTTAGAAAAAACATTTTTCTGTGTGGTGGGTTCTTGACCCTTTACTCTTCTCCCTTCTTTTCTTCCAGGTAAGGGGCCCCGGTATTGGCCTTCTGGGCATTTCTGCAGGGGCTGATATCTGTCTCTCCATGGCCTCATTTTTGAAGAACATCTCAGCTACAGTGTCCATCAATGGATCTGGGTTTAGTACACTCAGAGCCATATGCTACAAGGAGACTCATGTCCCACCGCTGGGCTACGACATGAGGAAAAGCAAGATACTTTTCTCAGGCCTCCTGGACATTGTGGATGTGCTGAATGATCCTGTAGGAAAGTGTGAAAACCCCTGCATGATTCCAATAGAGAAGGCTCAGGGACCTATCCTCTTCATCGTTGGTCAGGATGACCATAACTGGAGGAGTGAGTTATTGGCCCAAATAGCCTCTGAACGGTTACAGGCCCGTGGAAAGGAAAAACCCCAGATCATCTCTTACCCTGGGACTGGGCATTACATTGAGCCTCCTTACTTCCCCATATGCCCAGCTTCCCTGCACATATTAATGAAAAAGCCTGTGATGTGGGGTGGGGAGCCCAGGGCTCATTCTAGGGCCCAGGTAGATGCTTGGAAGCATATTCTGACCTTCTTCTACACACATCTTGTAGGTACCCACAAGGGACCTTCTCCCAAGTTGTAATGCATTGGTCTGTGGTTGACATGCGAGATACAAGATCAGATTCTAGTGTTTAATAATTGTATGCGAATAAATTGTCCCCTGAATGATATCAAATTCCTGTCATTGGTATTAATGATATCTTTTAGGTAACTTTTTTCTTTTTAAAGATTTTATTATTTTTTAGAGAGAGAGGAAGGGAGGGAGAAAAGCATCGATATGTGGTTGCCCCCTACTGGCAACCTGGCCTGCAACCCAGACATATACTCTGACTAGGATTCAGACCAGTGACCCTTTGGTTTGCAAGCTGGTACTCAATCCACTGAGCCACATCAGCCAGGGCTCTTTTAGGTAATTTTTTGGAATAGGTTATTTTTTCACTAATTTTACTAATGTAACATGCCTATTGTAGAAGATCCCAACAAAAAAGTAAAAAGCATCTTCACTGCTAAAATTTATGTTTTCTTGTAGATTTTTTGTTTTCTTTTACTTAACACTTTAAGCCATGGATGAAACATAAAGCTGAGCAAATACTGAGTTACTTTTTCCATCACTGGTAGAGAATGACCATGCGGTTTTTGCTCTTGGTTCAACCGCTGACAGCAGGGTAGAATTTTCACTGGCCAAAAGGGTGCAGAGAAGTGTTTCTTTTCCTGTATCATAGTGGTTGTGGGTGTGTATGTGTGTTTTACTTATAGCCACAGTCAATATTTTGTACAGCATAGTGGTTAGACAATTATATAGTTTACAAAGTGTTGCCTCTGATATTTCCAGTATCCACCTAAAACCATACATAGTTATTATAATATTATTGATTATATTCCCTATGCTATATTTATATCCACATGACTATTTTGTAACTACCAATTTGTACTTCTTAATCCTTTCACCTTTTTTGCCTAGTCCCCTAACTCCTCTCCCCTCTGGCAACCATCAGTTGGTTTTCTGTTTCTATTTTGTTTGTTTGTTTATGTTGTTCTTTACATTCCACATGTAAGTGATATCATATAGTGTTTGTCTTTCTCTGACTGATTTATTTCACTTGCATAATACCCTCTAAGTCCATCCATGCTGTCTCAAAAGGTAAGATTTCTTTCTTTTTTTATGGTCAAGTAACATTCCATTGTATATATGTACCACAGCTTTTAAAATTTTTTTTTTAGATTTTATTGAAGTTTAGAGAGAGGGGAAGGGAGGGAAAAAGAGAGGAAGAGAAACATCGATCAGTTACCCACAACCCAAGCATATGCCCTGACCAGGAGGAATTGAACTGGCAACCTTTTGGTCTGCAGTATAATGCCCAGCCCATGGAGCCACACCAGTCAGGTCTGCACCACAGCTTTTTTATCCACTCTCCTATTGGTGGACACTTAGGATGCTCCCATATCTTGGCTATTGTAAGTAATGATGCAATGAGCATGAGGGTGCATATATTCTTTCAAGTTAGTGTTTTGGGTTTCTTCGCATATATACCCAAAAGTGGAATCAAGAAGTATTGCTATATTTATTAGAATGGTCAACAATAATACAAGTTATAAAATGAATTAATTTTCTGACACCAGTGAGTTGAGAGCCTAAACATGTATATAACATGTTTATAACAGGGAATTTTTGTGATCTAACACTGTAGATGTAGTACCTTATATCAGACAATAATAAACATCCTTTACTTCAATGTTTTTCTGACTTTATTCGCTATTACCTACAGGAAAAAAATACATTTTACATCATGACCTAAGACATATGCTCTTGTATGTATGTGTATAATTGAAATTATTAAATCACATAAACACACCTTAATTCCAGACCATTCAAAACCTGGTATATAAGCTATGTAAACTGGAATTAGGAAACTGAACTCATTCCCACAGTTTGTAATCTGTATTGTCTAAAGGCAATTATCTAAAATTAAGACTATAAATGAAATTAATAAGCTCTTACTGAAATTAGGAACATCGGCATTTGAGCTGCCTGTCACTACCAGAACCAGTAATTAGAGACAAGGATTGAATATTGTGGGCACTTTATTCAGATGTCTGGAGATCTGAGAAGATGGCAGGTTATGTACCGTAAAAGACCGTCTTATACTTCATCTCAAGATGACCTTTTTTATGAGAATAAAAAAGTAGGTAAGGGGTTTGGAATTCAAGGAAAGCGTTAATCAGATAAAAGCTTCAGTCCTGCAAGTTTCCTAGCATCCTCTCATCTTATCCCTGTCCTGGGCTGTAGCTGTCTCTCCCTGGAGTACAGTGGCTCAGATGCCATATTGATCCCTTGCAGTCCTCCTGGGACACAAAAGTCCTCCTGGAGACAAGGTGGGTCATACCTCCAGTCCCTGGAACATAGCGCTTTTTTTTTTTTAAGATTTTATTTATTTTTAGGGAGGGAAGAGAGGGGGAGAGAGAGAGAGAGAGAGAGAGAGAAACAACAATGTGCGGTTGCTGGGGGTTATGGCCTGCAACCCAGGAATGTACCCTAGCTGGGAATCGAACCTGGGACACTTTGGTTCCCAGCCCGCGCTCAAACCACTGAGCTACGCCAGCCAGGGCCGGAACATAGCTTTTTACATGCATTCATTACTAAGCTTATTACCTATAACTTAAAAGTAAAAATTTTCCACCTCTTAAGTTCTCCCATCATTACTACTGGAAACAACATACTAGTCAACACATATAGCAAAATGCATTCAGGAGAAGCAAAAAAGACAAGTGATTGTTGATTACCAACTTGTTTCCTCTCTCCCCCACATACCCCCGTTCGTAAGACCTGATGATACTGCCTCCTTTGAATTATCTCCAATGTAAACCATGGCCATACTTCAGTGTGGGCACTCGTTTTTTTTTTCTTCTCCTATTTGGTCTTCTAGTTTAACCTTTTCCCAAATCATCTTCACTCTCATGCCAAGGTAATTTTTCTAAACTCCAAATCTGACAATGCATACTTATCTTTAAAATCTCCATGATCTGTCTCCTGCTCCTCTTAGCTGCATCTCTCACTGTTCCCCTCTTAAAACACTACATTCCAGACATGTCAGACTTCTTGCTTTTATATAAGCTGTCCCTTCCTCTGTGAATCTCTCTGACCCACGACATGTAGTGTTGACCACTGTGTCCCTGGTTCCCCAGTCTATGTTCTAAGTACCTGCGTGTTGCAGCTCCTGTGACGGGTCTGTACTTACTTCTTATTGTTCAGTTTTTCCCTCTAGACTGTGAGGTCCCTGCAGATCTAAAGGGTATCTTACTTATTTTTTTAATCCCCAGCATCTAGTACATAGTAGGTACCAATAAATTTCTCTCAAATGAATTGAGTTTTAAAAGTATAGTTAAGAGAATGAAAAATCATAGAGTGTGAAAAAAAAATCTGCAAAGCACATATTTCATCAAGGACTGGCATCCAGAATATACAAATAACTCTTAAAATTCAACAATAGGAAAAAATTCAATTTTAAAAAAGGCACAAGATTGGACACCTCATGGCAAATAATCTCATGAAAAGATGCTCAACACCCTATGTCAGGGATTAACAGATTCAAACAACACACCTACTAGAAAGACTAAAATCCAAACCACTGACACCAAGTATTGATGGAGATGCAGAGCCACAGGAACTCTCATTCACTGGTAGTAGAAACACGAAGTGGTACAGCCACTTTGGAAGACGGTTTCGCATCCTCTTACCATTCGGTCCAGCAATTGCATTCCTTTGGTTGAACTCAAAGGAGCTGAAAATTTATGTTCACACAAAGACGTGCATAAAGATGTTTATAGCAGCTTTATTCATAATTGCCAAAACTTGGCAGCAACCAAGATGATCTTTAATAGATAAATGAACAAATGGTGGTACATCCATGCAATGAAACACTGTGGATCAATAAGAAGAAATGAGCTATCCGCTACCAGAAGACATGAAAGAAATTTAAGTGCATGTTGCTAATGAAAGAAGCCAATCTGAAAAGGCTATGATGATACATTCGGGGAAAGGCAAAACTGTGGAGACAGTAAAAAAGATTAGTGGTTGTCAGGGGCTGCGGGAGGAGAAAGGGAGGGAGGAATAGATGGAGCACACAGGATTTTTAAGGTGGCGAAACTATTCTGTGTATACTGCAATGGTGTAGACATGTCATTACGCTTTTGTTAAAGCCAAAGAGTGTACAACACTAAGAGTGATTGTTCCCTTATGTAAATGATGGACTTCAGTTAGTAATATATCAATAATAGCTCACCGAGTAACAAATATGCCACACTTATGCAAGATGTAAATAATGGGGGAAAGTGTGTATGTATATGTAGGGAGTGGCTGTAATGAGAATTCACTGTATGAGAATTTTATTTATTCATTTTTGAGTTTTCAAAATTGAGTGTACTCTCCACTCAATTTTTTTCTAAACCAAAAACTGTTGTATCACAGACACAGAGGACAGCATGGTGAAGGGGGGTAGGAGGAGGCAGAAGAGGGTTTAGGGAGATAAAAAAAAAAGGATTAATGATTATTTATTTAGACTACTCACTGAACTTAAAGTAGACTGAGGCAGAGATGATAAAGCTTGCAAAATAAAAAATAAACAACAACAAAAAATAAAGGCTATTAATAGAAAAGAAAAAAAGACAAACTTGGCTGCGGTCTGGCCGCAGCTAGGTCCAGGGGTTCCTGAAAGGTGGGTAAGGCGTCGGCGATGGGAGACAGACGACGACACGCCTCAGAGGACAGTGATGCTCTGTTCCGTTTATTGCAAGTACAAGCAGGCTTTTATACTTTCGTTTTTAGCAGTGATTGACATTTGCGGTTAGGTGAAGCAGAAAAAAATCAATACAAAGTAACCAGGAAAAATACGAAAATTCCCATAGATTCAATTATATTAAACAAAGATTATTTTGGCTGGGAGAGCCATAAATCAGACAATTAAAAATAGCTGTACATACAGAATTTGAATATCTTATTGTTTATTAAAGTTCTCAGAATTTGTCCTGGGGCAAAAGGATACGCTAGATTGAATAGAGGTTATAGGAAATTTATTATAAGGCCTTTGTGATGTCTAACTTAGCTATTTACCTTTTCTGTCTAAAATATTTCTCTATGTACCATGGACTCTGACTTCCTGGTAACTGTTTCTATGTGCTTAATTTATAATAGTTAACCAGCTTTTTCTTATTTCTTTGTCTAATTCTACTTGATATATATTCCTATTCAAGGTAAAGGCAGGGCTGTTACTCCAACAACTTTTAGACATTCAGGGGCTATTTCATTAGAGGGGATTTTATTCTCTGGTCAAGAAAGTATTGTATACAACTCCATTGGAATTATGCGAATCAATAAACCTGAAATACAGGTATCTAACAATCCCACCACCTTTTAATCACCAAAACAAACGTGTAAGGAGAGATGAACAGGAAATCCAGCTACAGTAAACCCTTTTTGTTCCTTAGTTCATAAACACCAGGGAGGTCTGCTTCGAGCTAGCCTTTCCATGAAATTTAGACTATTATAAGGCACTTGGACTCCATCCTTATTGACCATTTTAATGCCACCCTTATTATATGCTCCTGTATAAGGCAATGAGGGATCTGGAACCCTCCGGAGACTATTAGCTCCTTTTGGGGGATACCATAATTTGCCATTAATCCAATATGCTACCCAGGGGTATCCCTGGGCTGTGGGTAGGGGTCTATATAATTTTTTTCTTGTTTTCTTGAAAGACTCTTTGTATCTATGGGTAAGAAACAGGCATGGGAAAGTCCACCAATAATTCAACCTATTGTAACTGATTCATGAATTCTTTTATGGGAACAATCAGGGATAATTTTTTACTCAGGTTTATAAACACCTTGTTTAAAACAATTTGGGCATGATTCAACAGTCTAGGGAGAACTAGTTGTCCCTTCAGAATTTCCCTCAAAGTTCATCGTTGACTCACTTCGAGACTTTTTCTTCTCATGGCCTGTTCTTATGGGAATCAGGGTACAAAGTCAGACCATGATTAATATTAGCAAGGAAATTATTAAAAGCAATCCCCAGAAAAATTACCCCCCCCCTTTGTATGCCATGCTCTCTTCCAGGAAGATGGATTCCTTGAATGCCCTCTTTCCATGTTCAGACCTTGTCAAAACACATGGTTGGAAGAGGATGTAGCAAAACTTCCTCCTCTATAAAACACTATACAGACCCTACTAACACTGGTGTGTCTCAGTTAGTTGGGTGTCATCCTGCAAAATGAAAGATCACTGGTTCGATTCTGGTCAAGACACATGTCTGGGTTTCAAGTTCATTCCCTGGTCAGGGAGCATATAAGAGGCAACCAATTGATATTTCTCTCTTTCTCCCTCCCTTCCCCTCTCTCCCTAAATAAATAAAAATCTTTTTAAAAAGATTTAGTTTTAGAGAAAGAAACACCAATGTGTGGTTGCCTCTCTCATGCCCCCTACAGGGAACCATGGCCTGCAACCCAGGCATGTGCCCTGACCGGGAATCAAACTGGCAACCCTTTGGTTCACAGGCTGGCGCTCAATCCACTGAGCCATACCAGCCAGGGCAAATAAATAAAATCTTAAAAAAAAAAATTATACAAGTAATGTGAAGGTATTTTAATCTAAAATAAAACTGGAGGATGGGAAATGGAGAATCTCACACATGCACTCTCAGAAGAAGAGAATTGAACTGAGATACTGATTTCCTGCAAAATACTTTCTTCACAGAAGACTTGCCTCCTGACCAGTGAACATCCGCCAAGAATCCTCCCATCTTCAAGCCAATGATCTTACTGCTTGGCTGCTGGCTGGACTTCCCTCCCTTTATATTCCTTGCCCATAAATACAACCCATCCAAAACTCTCAACAGACTCGCCTGTTTTTCCTGAATTGTAATTCCTCTGCCATTCCTGAGTAAATGGAATTTTTGGTAATTAAAGCTTGCCTCAGTTTACCTATTTATTTAGGCTGACATAAAACATTTTTAAGATATCAGTAGTATATGGAATTGGCAAAGTATCTGGGAAAGGGAGTCCTTTCCATACATTGTTGGTGAGAGTATACTGTATTGGTGCATTTTTAAAAATTATAACCTGGCCACATAGCTCAGTTTGTTAGAGCATCGTCCCCATGTGCCAAGGTTGTGGGTTTGATCTTGAGTCAGGGCACATATAAGAAACAACCAATGAATGATAAATAAGTGGAACAACAAATGTTTCTCTCTCTCTCTCTTCTCTCTAAAATCAATAAGTAATTTAAAAAATAGGTAAAGCACATGAGATCTATCTTTAAAAACAATTAAATAAAAATGGAAATTATTAATCATTTTATTAAGAAATTAAAAATTGTGGTTTCATGGTGCCTAATTTTTTGTTTCTAAGTTGACTTCACCATTCCTAAAAACCTATAAACCACATAAGTGCAGCATAGAATACTGAAGATATTGAAAATATTAAAGATCATTTAAAATACACGCTGTTATAAATGTTTTATATTTTTAATTAAATGGTATAGAAGTATAAGAAGCTCTAACTCAAGTCTAATTGGAGGTAGCATTCTAGAGAAAGAGGAGGAAGAAATGGGGTTGACGTGGTATTTGAAGGAACAATGGCTGAGAATTTTCCAAAACTGACACAGAACACCAATCCTCAATTTCAGAAAGCTCTATAAATCTCAAACAAGATTTTTAAAAAATCTGCATTGAGACTTCATGATGAAGTTAAATAAAACCAAAGTCAAGAACTCAGAGATAGCCTCGGCCTGGTAGCTCAGTTGGTTAGATGTCATCCCCATACACCAAGGTTGCAGGTTCAATCCCCCATCAGGACACATACAAGAATCAACCGGTCAATGCATAAATAAGTAGAACAACAAGTCGACGTTTCTTTCTCACTCCCTCCATCCTTCCTCTCTCTCTCTAAAATCAATAAATAAAATTTTACAAAATCTAATAATAATGTCTAGTAGGTTAAATAAGACAAGCTAGACATAAACTATATGAAAACAAAAGCATATCAGTTAGGAGGGGAAGTGATTGAATTTAAAGTATTCTCAGGGCCTTGCCCTGGCCGGTGTGGCTCAGTTGGTTGGAGCATTATCCCATACACCAAAAAGTTGGGGGTTTTATTTGTCATCAGGGCACATACCTAGATTGTGGGTTTGATACCTGGTTGGGGAGCATAAGGGAGGCTGCCAATCAATATTTCTCTCTCCCTCTCTCCCCTCCCACTTTCTTTCTCTCTAAAATCAATAAACATATTTTTGAATTAAAAAAAAGTGTTTTCAGGGCCTTGTATTATTTAGAAAGAAGGGGGAAATTTTGCTAACTTGGGACTTCGGTAAATTAAACATGTATGTCTACATTTCTCAGTTAACCAATGAAAGGATAATAAAGTGTACACCTTCTACACTGCTGCCGCTAGGGTGGGGGCTGAATGACAGAATGACAACAGCAGCAATGTAGCTTTCCCTCTCCACCAGTCAGTAGGAGAGCATGGAGCAGTGTTTCTGTTCATACAACAGTTGCTTGGTCAGACTCCCTGGTCATTGCTTACTGGTGATTTAATAAAATTACAAAAGTAACTGATAGCCCTGGCTGGTGTAGCTCAGTGGATTGAATGTGGGCCTGAAAACCAAAGGGTTGCTGGGTCAATTCCCAGTCAGGGCACATGCCTGGGTTGTAGGCCAGGTCCCCAGTGAGGGGAGCACTAGAGGCAACCACACATTGATGTTTCTCTCTCTCTCTGTTTCTCCTTCCCTTCCCCTCTCTCTAAAAATAAATAAATAAAATCTTAAAAAGAAAAAATGTAGCACCTGAAAGAGTTAATCTCTCATACTGCCAGTAACAGCCTGAAACTAAGCAACTAGGGCACAACTTTTGGAAAACACTCAGCTTGGTGATTTCCAAAGTTTCAAGTTCTAGGAACTGAGGCCTCACCAGGACAAGGATGAAACTGTGTTTGTACCCAGACAGCAAGTGGCTGTTTTGAAAATTATACCTTTTATTCAACTTAATCTCTCTGAATGTAGGGACTTCCCTTAAAGATGAAGAACGTGGTCTCTCAAAGGGAGAGCTATGTAGCCCTAATGTCCTTTCTCTCTAGACCTTTACATGTGCCGTGAAGGGGCACGTATGAGAACATGGCCACTTACTGTAATTTGGGGGTTCGGATTTGCAGACAATAAAGATCCCAAGTCAAAGGTGAGCAGTTAAGTGAGAGCAGAAAGAAAAGCAAGAATCAAGAGCATACATCACCAGATGGGAAATTACCTATACCCGAACACCCATGCTGGGGAATCCCAAGAGGCAGCAGTGTCCGGGTTCCTCTGGGAACAGTTCCAACCAAAACGTCCTTCCCTCCAGTGGGATTCCAAAGTCTCACTTTGGAGGTTATGATTAAATATGTTTAATCATAACACAAACGTAGCCACATGCCAAGGGCCTTGTGTGATTTCAAGTAAGTTCCCTTTGGGAGAAGGGCCAATTCTCCCAAGGGGACAGCTAAAGATCAAAATGTACTAATCTCTGGAGGAGAAGGGGACAGTTCTACCTGGGAGACAACACTGTATTTGCTTTTCTAATGAAGGTCACGGCTCAGGCATAAACAGGGAGGATTCTCAAAGTCCCTTTAACTCTTCATTACCATACCAGATTCTTCTGGAGAAACCATATGTCTGAGTCCCAAAACCTTGGATATGAGGAATGTTCAAGAATTCCAGGGGATTTTAGTTACAGGAACAGAGATAATGAGAATACCTAGAAATCCTTTTATTAAAATACTGTATCAGTAAAATACCAGGTTTAACATGCACAAAGCCAAGAAAACCAACGATGCCAGATACTGAATTTATATCGCACTGTCCTTTGAACACCCAGCAGGAATAAAATGCTAAATGCAGATACCATGCAGTGCAACAAAAATCTTCATGGACTGGGAAAGACTAAGTGTTTGAGGTATGAAGGAGGAAAGATCTGAAATGGACAGGTTTTACTAACCCTATGAGTTGGACACAGGACCAAAGGTACACTCTTTGGTGGATTCCTCCTTGGTGGTTTCATTATTGCCTGATAATGTTTTGTTTTTTTTTTCTCAAAAGAATCATTTTAACCTCACAAAAATGTTGCAAAAACAGAGCAGGCTTCCCTAAACCCTTCCTCCAGCTGCCCTTAGTGTTAACACCTTCCATAACCATGGTAAAAATATCAAAATCAGGAAGTTAACCTTGATACAATACTATTAACCATGAGAGTATTATTGAAATTGAGTTATTGCTATCTTGGAGCAAGGATTTACTCAAATGGATAGTATCCTGGCTGCTAAAAAACAAAAACACGGAGCTCTCTTGTCCCAGCAACACTGTAAACATAAACTAGTACCCGGCCCGGGATGGTGAGTGAAATCCCAGTTGATCCTGGGGTGACTGGGAGTCTGCCTCCACCTCCAGCCTTTTCCCCTGTAATTCCCAACTGGGTAATCAGAAAAGTAATGGGTCTCTCCAATGTTTACACTGGATTACAGAGAACGAAATGAACTTGTGTTAACTGTGGCTGACACTGTCTCTCTGGAGGAAGATCTTTCTAAATCATCCCCGACTGGTATCCTTTTGCTGATTTTATGAGGGCATTGTTTTCAATCCCGATACATTTCAGACACTGCAAGGAGTTTCCTCTTACTTAGCAGCCGGTGACCTTTACAGTCTTGCCTTCAGGATATTTCAGCTCTCTAACATTTCTCAGAATCTGTCAAGGTGGGATTTAAACAAGTATCCTGATTCTAATTCACATAGTGAAATTGGCGGCATAATGATCAGAGAAGACTGACTCAGAAGCAGTATTTTCTGCAATTCAGCGTTTTCATAATGAATTTATAACTGAAAGGCAGTGGGCTGTTAAACATGGGAAAAAGTAAGGGCCCTCTCAGAGAGAGAGTTGTCTGGGAGAGTAGTTATCGGGGGTAGCCAGAAAAATTAACTATGAAATCTCCACCCCTACAAGAGAGTCACAGAAATCAGTTTGTATGTTTAAGACCATAGATGGCAAGTCATGTATCTAGGTATTAAGTAAACTGTCACTTCGTCAAGTCACTAGGCAAGCACTGGAATGTGTATGAAGCTGCTCCCCTCTCGTGGGGGGAGCATGTGTTCTTACAGCAGCTGATTCTTTTGCAGATTTGGGCGCCCTCTGGTAGGTGGCCTGTACAGTACCCACTTCTTTCACGGAGGTCTAAGTGCAGAATTCCCTAGAGGAGGGAACTCTTGAATGGCCCAGCCCAGGCCTCCTCCTTAACTGCTTTCCCCTCATGTACCTGGGACCCCTGGGACTCATTTCTGTGCCTCTTCACAGCAACCTGGGCATCAGGGGAGGGGGAGGGAGAAGTCAATTTTCACCCTAACTTTCTGAAACCTGAGTATGAAATTGTTTTAATGGATTTATTGGGGTGACATTGGTAAATAAGATTACATAGGTTTCCACTCTGGCTAGTGTGTCTCAACGCACATGAGAGACAACCAATCAATGTTTCTCTCTCACATGGATGTTTCTTTCCCCCCTCTCCCCTTCCCTTCCTTTCTCTTTAAAGTCAATAAGCATGTCCTCAGGTGAGGATAAAAAAAAAATGTTGCAGCTGTTACTTTAGCAAGTGAAATGGGAAAAGCTGATGGAATTCTGAGACGGGGGTCACTTCTGGTATCTTTTTGTTCACTTTATAAAATATGCATTGAGTCTCCATTTGTGGGGCCTTTTCCATGTTCTCCACCTACCCTTCTCCACCCTGCTCTACACTCTAGTGGGCTGAGCTGCATGGTTATGTCCAGCCAAAGAAAATAAGTGGCTGTTACAAAAACTTACAAGACAATGCGAGGGCAAGAGGAGAATAAGATCAAGGTTTTTGTTCTCACTACTTCTGCCACCTCCCCACGGGTGCCTGCCTCCCTCTATAAATGCTACAGCACCTGCCAGGCAGCCCTCTCCTCTTTAACCTTGGGACCCAAGTTTCTGCACCAAACCTTTTTTTTTCAACCTTACCCATGCCTTTGCAAATAGTGCCTTTATGAAACACTCCTCAAATTACCCAATTCGAAAACGCCACTTTCTTCCTGCCAGTAATGTGATACAATTTCCACACTGACACTGCCCATGACCAGATTTGTGAGTTGAGAAACAAAACTCAGTGAGCACCTACTATAAGTGTATTTATAGTAGGCAGTGTTTTTATATGTGTTAGCCTATGTGGTCATCACAAAAACATTTTACAGATAAGGAAATTGGATTCACAGGCCTAGTTATGTAGCTTGCTAAGTATCACCACACTCTTAAGGAGCGGGGTCAGACTGGAACATAGGTAGGTCTCACCCCATAGACATCTACCTGCTCTGGAAGCTGCTCTGGGCACCCTTAGCTCCAGGAAAAGCCTTGGTAAAGGAACAGGGGTAAGGGAGGGATTAGGACAATGTCTCTCCACTGATCCTCCGAATTACTAGCGTTACAGATTTTCCACTGTTGCGTGAGGTTAGCGCCCCTAACCGCATCCCACCCCTTCTTCAAAGGTCAACCGTACACATTTGAGATGCTTTTAAAAACTGCAGGTTCTTGGAACTGTCAGCACCTCCCTCCCTTCCTCCCTCCCTCCCTTCCTTTTCTTCTCTCCTTCTTCTTTCTATTTTTAGAGAGAGTGGGGAAGGGAGGGAGGGAAGGGAGAGAAACATGGATCAGTTGCCTCTAGTACGTGCTCCGATTGGACGGAACCCACAACCTAGGCATGTGCTCCACCCTAAATCCAAAGAGCAACCTTTCGCTTTGCAGGTCAAGGCCCAACCAACAGAGCCACCAATCAGGGCTGTGGACCTCAATTCCCATACTCACCACATTGGATTGCAGGATTAGTAATGAATTCTTAGCAGATATTTTCTTCCATTCAGGTACTTGTCGATTTGCACACTTTCTAGAAGGCCTCACACACGCCTTAGACTGTCAACAAGCTGGCTGGTTGTCAGTAGTGAATGCAATGGCTTCCATAGCAACTGATGCCCCAGGAAGTTGGAGTGACCCGCTGTCCCGCCTTTGACTCCGCCTAGCCAGGCCTCCCCGTTTTTTCTCTGTACGGAAATCAAGATAGCCGCGAAGGTGACGAAGGTGACGCTGGAACCCTTCGCCTGCTGCAGCAGGGACTAGCGTGTGCACGTCAGGTTCCCTCTGTGGCAACCAAGGCCCAGCCCGTTGCACGGCTCAAGAGCTTT